>NW_027185243.1:457629-495129 GCF_022577435.1 Embiotoca jacksoni
CCTGGAGAGGAACAACCAGGGGGAACCTGGAGAGGAACAACCAGGGGGAACCTGGAGAGGAACAACCAGGGGGAACCTGGAGAGGAACAACCAGGGGGAACCTGGAGAGGAACAATCAGGGGGAACCTGGAGAGGTCAAATGAACTAAACTGTTTCTTCAACAGGTTTAGTTCACCTCCCTCATCTGTCTCCTCCACACCTCACACCTCCCAAACACCTCTGCTGCCTCCCCCCCTCCCCCCTCTGCCCCCCCTGGTGAGCTGCATAGAGCCCTCAATCTCAAAGGGCTCTTCCTCCATCGACATCATGACCCCTCCCCCACCCCTCTCTGTGACGACTGGCCAGGTTAGGAGACAGCTGGAGAGAATCCACCAGCGCAAGGCTGCAGGACCTGACAGCATCAGCCCCGTGGTCCTGAAGACCTGCGCCGTCCAGCTGGCTGAGGTCCTACAACACCTCTTCAACCTGAGCCTGAAGCAGGAGGAGGTCCCGGTGCTGTGGAAGACGTCCTGTCTGGTTCCTGTCCCCAAGAAGAAGTCTCCATCTGGCCTCAACGACTACCGACCGGTTGCCCTCACATCTCATGTGATGAAGGTGCTGGAGAGGCTGGTCTTGGCCCACCTCAGGCCGCTGGTGAAATCTTCTCTGGACCCTCTGCAGTTTGCGTACCAGCCTCATGTGGGAGTGGACGATGCCATCATCTACCTGCTGCAACGAGCTCAGTCTCACCTGGATGGAACCGGTGACTCTGTGAGAATCACTTTCTTTGATTTCTCCAGTGCATTCAACACCATCCAACCACTGCTGCTGAGTGAGAAGCTGCGGGTGGTGGTGGGGTGGTGGGGGTGGACACGTCCACCGTCTCCTGGATCAATGACTACCTGACAGGCAGACCACAGTTTGTCCGTCTGGGCAGTGTGCTGTCTGATACGGTGGTCAGTGGTACTGGAGCTCCTCAGGGAACTGTTCTGTCTCCCTTCCTGTTCACCTTCTACACAACTGACTTCCAGAACAACTCAGAGTCAAGACATCTGCAGAAGTTCTCTGATGACTCTGCAGTGGACGGATGTACAAGGGATGGACGGGAGGAGGAGTCAGTAGACGGTGTATAAGGGATGGACGGGAGGATGAGTCAGTAGACGGTGTATAAGGGATGGACGGGAGGAGGAGTCAGTGGACGGTGTATAAGGGATGGACGGGAGGAGGAGTCAGTAGACGGTGTATAAGGGATGGACGGGAGGAGGAGTCAGTGGTCGGTGTATAAGGGATGGACGGGAGGAGGAGTCAGTGGACGGTGTATAAGGGATGGACGGGAGGAGGAGTCAGTGGACGGTGTATAAGGGATGGACGGGAGGAGGAGTACAGGGCAGTAGTGGAGGACTTTGTGGAGTGGGCTGGTAGAAATCACCTCCTCCTGAACGTGGCCAAGACCAGAGAGATGGTGGTCGACTTCAGGAGGAAGACGACGGCTCCACAACCGCTGAGAGTTCTGGGAGAGGAGGTGGACATGGTGGAGGAGTACAAGTACCTGGTGTCTCCATGACAACAGACTGAACTGGAAGACCAACATCAACGCTGTCTACAAGAAGGTGATGAGTCGACTTTTTTTCTTGAGGAAACTTCGATCCTTCAATGTGTGCAGCAAGATGTTGGAGATGTTCTACCATCTGTTGTGGCCAGTGAACTGTACTTCACTGTGGTCTGCTGGGGGGGAGAGGTGGGGGGGGGGGGCAGCATTGGAGCCGGAGACACCAACAGACTTAACAAACTGGTGAAGAAGGCCGGCTCCATCATTGGCTGCAAACTGGACAGTCTGGAAAAGGTGGTGGAGAGGAGGACGCTGAACAAACTATTATCCGTATTGGATAATCCTGACCACCCTCTCCACCTGCTGTAGGGACAGAGGAGGACGTTCTCCAAAAGACTCCTCCAGCTGCTGTCACAAGGACAGATACAGGAGATCATTCCAGATACAGGAGATCATTCCAGATACAGGAGATCATTCCAGATACAGGAGATCATTCCTGATACAGGAGATCATTCCAGATACGGGAGATCATTCCAGATACGGGAGATCAAGATCATTCCTGATACGGGAGATCATTCCAGATACGGGAGATCATTCCTGATACGGGAGATCATTCCTGATACAGGAGATCATTCCTGATACGGGAGATCATTCCAGATACGGGAAATCATTCCTGATACAGGAGATCATTCCTGATACAGGAGATCATTCCAGATACAGGAGATCATTCCTGATACAGGAGATCATTCCTGATACAGGAGATCATTCCAGATACGGGAGATCATTCCAGATACGGGAGATCAAGATCATTCCTGATACGGGAGATCATTCCAGATACGGGAGATCATTCCTGATACGGGAGATCATTCCAGATACAGGAGATCATTCCTGATACAGGAGATCATTCCAGATACAGGAGATCATTCCTGATACAGGAGATCATTCCAGATACGGGAGATCATTCCAGATACGGGAGATCAAGATCATTCCTGATACGGGAGATCATTCCAGATACGGGAGATCATTCCTGATACAGGAGATCATTCCAGATACAGGAGATCATTCCAGATACAGGAGATCATTCCAGATACGGGAGATCATTCCAGATACGGGAGATCAAGATCATTCCTGATACGGGAGATCATTCCAGATACGGGAGATCATTCCTGATACGGGAGATCATTCCTGATACAGGAGATCATTCCTGATACGGGAGATCATTCCAGATACGGGAAATCATTCCTGATACAGGAGATCATTCCTGATACGGGAGATCATTCCAGATACGGGAGATCATTCCTGATACAGGAGATCATTCCAGATACAGGAGATCATTCCAGATACAGGAGATCATTCCTGATACAGGAGATCATTCCTGCCGACCGCAATAAGACTGTACAATAACTCACCTCTGGCAAAATCCATCACACAACAATAACACTGTTGTCTGTGTTTCTTGTTTGTTTGTATATAATATATATAGATATATACTGTACTGTATATACTGTATATACTGTGCATTTTATATTTTATATATTTTACTGCTATTTTATTGCTTTCTATTATTCTGTTATTATTTATTGCTTCCTGTATGCTGCTGTAGCGAAAAAAATGTCCCCTCGGGGATTAATAAAGTAACTACCTACCTAACCTAACCTAACCTAACGTAGTTATGCTGTTATAGGCCGAGGCTGCTGGAGGACCTCGTTACATGCTGAGCTTCTTTTCTTTCCTCCTACTCTTTAACTGACTCATACCTCACCATCTTCTTCTCTCCCATAGTTTCTTCTTATTATCTGTTGTCTCCATTCAGTTCCTTCACTCGTGTAGTTTCTGTTCTTTCTTTTCCAGATGTTCCGTCATGGAGCTGCATGTCTCTGCTCTGTGATTGTCGTCTCCACCAACAGTTCTTCTCTTCTATCTCTATGTTGTCCTTTTCTCTCTCTGCTCTCCTCTCACCCCAACCGGTCGAGGCAGATGCTCCGCCCACCTCTGATCCTGGTTCTGTTAACAGATGCTCCGCCCACCTCTGATCCTGGTTCTGTTAACAGATGCTCCGCCCACCTCTGATCCTGGTTCTGTTAACAGATGCTACGCCCACCTCTGATCCTGGTTCTGTTAACAGATGCTACGCCCACCTCTGATCCTGGTTCTGTCCGAGGTTTCTTACTGTTAAAAGGAGTTTTTCTTCCCTCTGTTGGAGGTTTTTATCCCTTAAAGAGGAGTTTTTTTCCTCCTAGATTATTTGGGAATTGTTAAATTGATGAATTGTTGAATTGTTGAATTGATGAATTGATGAATTATTGAATTGATGAATTATTGAATTGTTGAATTGATGAATTATTGAATTGATGAATTATTGAATTGATGAATTGATGAATTATTGAATTGTTGAATTGATGAATTGTTGAATTGTTGAATTGATGAATTGATGAATTGATGAATTGTTGAATTGTTGAATTGTTAAATTGATGAATTGTTGAATTGTTGAATTGATGAATTGTTGAATTGTTGAATTGTCGAATTGTCGAATTGTTGAATTGTCGAATTGTCGAATTGTTGAATTGTTAAATTGTTGAATTGTTGAATTGTTGAATTGTTAAATTGATGAATTGTTGAATTGTTGAATTGTTAAATTGATGAATTGTTGAATTGTTGAATTGTTAAATTGTTGAATTGTTGAATTGTTAAATTGTTGAATTGATGAATTGATGAATTGTTGAATTGTTAAATTGATGAATTGATGAATTGTTGAATTGATGAATTGTTGAATTGTTAAATTGATGAATTGATGAATTGTTGAATTGTTGAATTGACGAATTGATGAATTGTCGAATTGATGAATTGTCGAATTGATGAATTGATGAATTGTCGAATTGTTGAATTGATGAATTGATGAATTGTTGAATTGATGAATTGATGAATTGTTGAATTGTCGAATTGTCGAATTGATGAATTGATGAATTGATGAATTGTTGAATTGTCGAATTGTCAAATTGATGAATTGTTGAATTGTTGAATTGATGAATTGATGAATTGTTAAATTGATGAATTGTTGAATTGTTGAATTGTTAAATTGATGAATTAATGAATTGTTGAATTGATGAATTGTTGAATTGTCGAATTGTCGAATTGATGAATTGTCGAATTGATGAATTGTTGAATTGTTGAATTGATGAATTGATGAATTGTTAAATTGATGAATTGTTGAATTGATGAATTGATGAATTGTTGAATTAATGAATTGTTGAATTGATGAATTGTTGAATTGTTAAATTGATGAATTGTTGAATTGTTGAATTGATGAATTGTTGAATTGTCGAATTGTCAAATTGATGAATTGTTGAATTGTTGAATTGATGAATTGATGAATTGTTAAATTGATGAATTGTTGAATTGTTGAATTGTTAAATTGATGAATTGATGAATTGTTGAATTGTTGAATTGTTAAATTGATGAATTGTTGAATTGATGAATTGTTGAATTGTCGAATTGTCGAATTGTCGAATTGATGAATTGTTGAATTGTTGAATTGATGAATTGTTAAATTGATGAATTGTTGAATTGATGAATTGATGAATTGTTGAATTGTTGAATTAATGAATTGTTGAATTTTTGAATTGTTAAATTGATGAATTGTTGAATTGTTAAATTGATGAATTGTTGAATTGTTAAATTGATGAATTGTTGAATTGATGAATTGTTGAATTGTCGAATTGTCGAATTGATGAATTGATGAATTGTTAAATTGATGAATTGTTGAATTGATGAATTGATGAATTGTTGAATTGTCGAATTGTCGAATTGATGAATTGTTGAATTGATGAATTGTTAAATTGATGAATTGTTGAATTGTTGAATTGATGAATTGTTGAATTGTTGAATTGTTAAATTGATGAATTGTTGAATTGTTGAATTGTTAAATTGTTAAATTGTTGAATTGATGAATTGTTGAATTGTTGAATTGTTGAATTGATGAATTGTTGAATTGTTGAATTGTTAAATTGATGAATTGTTGAATTGTTGAATTGATGAATTGTTGAATTGTCGAATTGATGAATTGTCGAATTGATGAATTGTTGAATTGTTGAATTGATGAATTGATGAATTGTTAAATTGATGAATTGTTGAATTGATGAATTGATGAATTGTTGAATTAATGAATTGTTGAATTGATGAATTGTTGAATTGATGAATTGATGAATTGTTAAATTGATGAATTGTTGAATTGATGAATTGATGAATTGTTGAATTAATGAATTGTTGAATTGATGAATTGTTGAATTGTTAAATTGTTGAATTGTTAAATTGATGAATTGTTGAATTGTTGAATTGTTAAATTGATGAATTGTTGAATTGTTGAATTGATGAATTGTCGAATTGTCGAATTGTCAAATTGATGAATTGTTGAATTGTTGAATTGATGAATTGATGAATTGTTAAATTGATGAATTGTTGAATTCATGAATTGATGAATTGTTGAATTAATGAATTGTTGAATTGATGAATTGTTGAATTGTTAAATTGTTGAATTGATGAATTGATGAATTGTTGAATTGTTAAATTGTTGAATTGTTGAATTGTTAGATTGATGAATTGTTGAATTGATGAATTGATGAATTGTTGAATTGATGAATTGATGAATTGATGAATTGTTGAATTGTTAAATTGTTGAATTGTTGAATTGTTAGATTGATGAATTGTTGAATTGTTGAATTGTTAGATTGATGAATTGTTGAATTGTTAAATTGATGAATTGTTGAATTGATGAATTGATGAATTGTTGAATTGATGAATTGTTAAATTGATGAATTGTTGAATTGATGAATTGATGAATTATTGAATTGATGAATTGTTGAATTGTTAGATTGATGAATTGTTGAATTGTTAAATTGATGAATTGTTGAATTGATGAATTGATGAATTGTTGAATTGATGAATTGTTAAATTGATGAATTGTTGAATTGTTGAATTGTTAGATTGATGAATTGTTGAATTGTTAAATTGATGAATTGTTGAATTGATGAATTGATGAATTGTTGAATTGATGAATTGTTAAATTGATGAATTGTTGAATTGATGAATTGATGAATTATTGAATTGATGAATTGTTGAATTGTTGAATTGATGAATTGTTGAATTGTTGAATTGATGAATTGTTGAATTGTTGAATTGATGAATTGTTGAATTGATGAATTGTTGAATTGTTGAATTGATGAATTGTTGAATTGATGAATTGTTGAATTGTTGAATTGATGAATTGTTGAATTGTTGAATTGATGAATTGTTGAATTGATGAATTGTTGAATTGTTGGTTTCTCTGTATAATATTATAAAGTCTTGCTGTAAAGACTTTAATGTGTTAAGTGCCATGAAATAATCTGTGTTGTGATTTGGTGCTTTATAAATAAAGTTGAACTGAATTGAATAGATTTCACCTCTGAGTGGAAAAATGCTCGACTAAAAGTAAGAACCCGCCCAGTGTGTGTGTGTGTGTGTGTGTGTGTGTGTGTGTGTGTGTGTGTGTGTGTGTGTGTGTGTATGTATGTGTGTGTGTGTGTGTGAGTGTGAGTGTCTGTATGTGTGTATGTGTGTGTGTGTGTGTGTGTGTGTGTGTGTGTGTGTGTGTGTGTGTGTATGTGTGTGTGTGTGTGTCTGTATGTGTGTATGTGTGTGTGTGTGTGTGTGTGTGTGTGTGTGTATGTGTGTGTGTGTGTGTATGTGTGTGTGTGTGTGTATGTGTGTATGTGTGTGTGTGTGAGAGAGAGTCAGAGAAAGTGAAAGTAAAATGTGTTTCTGAGATGAGGTTTCAAAGTTTAACACAACAACAGAAACATCTCAGCAGTTTCACAACATAAAGAAGAATTAAAAAGTATAAAAGAAGTATGTGAACAACTTTTTAGTTTAAGTATATAAAAACATCAACTTATAACTTCATCACGTGTTTAATTTGGTCAGTTTTTGAACATTAAAGTGTTTCGTTGCAATGCTTCCGGGAATAAAACAAAAAACTGCATATTAACAGATTTTGTTCCGTTCAAAACATTCATGTTTCTGGTTTATTTTTTCCTGCTGAATCCAAATTTGTTTCCAGAATTCCTTTATTTTGTACCAGTTTATTTATAGACGTGGAAAAGCAGCGGTATGAAGGAAAGTGGAGCCCCTTATGTAGAAAATGCTGTTTTGTGAGAAACGGTAAACAATGAAACTCTGGAGGGAATAAATGTTGATGAAGCCGACAGGAAGCTGTCTGCTGGAGCAGGAAGTGTTGCTCAACAAACAGGAAATGAAGGTCTGTGATAAGTTGACAAAGAAAAAGTAGCATACAGTGATTTGATTTGTGCTCTTTATTTTCAATGTGACAAAACATAATGTGTTTTTATTTAAAAGCAGAAGACGCACAACATCAGTCCATTTTATCATCTGGATGATATGAAATGTCACAACAATTTATTCATTGGCAGAATTGAAATGAAACAAAAGAGGTTTTATTGTTGCAACAGAAGGAACAAAACTCAACAAGGAGATCTGGATCTGCTGCAAACTACCACAAATTAATTTCGAACCCGGTGCCAAACAGGGAAATGCTGGTTCTTTGACCGATGCTGAACCCGGTCCCCAGCACCTTCGCCTCAGCGTATCCCAAACCGATTCCAACGCCGGTGTCTGCAGACAATCCAACGGTAGCTTTCAGTGGCCCAGCGGCGGCCGAGGCGCTGCACAGCTCGGCCTTGGCGTAGGCTTTGGCCTTAATAAGTGTTATCTTGGCTCCCGCGCCGACGTTTGGTCCTTTGGCCTCGGCATCAAAAACGCTCCACTCAGCGCGAGCATGGCCCACTCCTGCAGAAACCTCCGCTCCGGCCTGCGGAATGCGTTTCCCATGTTTGTTCTCGAATCCTCCGTTTGCAAACACCTTGACGTTCGAGTATTCATCTGCAGCAAAAGCTTTACCCGGCCGATCGATGTTGTTGATCGTATCCAGTACATCGGACGCGTCTACAGGTCCTCCTGCATGAAGAGACGGTATGTCAAAGATGTGTTCACAAATCATATTTAAAAATGCAGAAACGTGTACTATTACAAGACTGATGCGGTACAGTGTTAGTGTTACAGGTGGTTGTCATTGTCGCCTCACAGCGAAAAGGTTCTGGGTTTGAATCCGGGCCATTCTGTGTGAGTCTGCAGGTTCTCTCGGTTCTCCAGCTTCCTCCCACCGTCCAGAAACATGAACCTCAGGTTAACTGGTGGTTCTACAAATGTCCCTGAGGTGTGAATGAGAGCGTGAACGGTCTTTGTTTCTGTCTGTCTCTATGTCCTGTGATGGACTGACCACCTGTCCAGGTGAACCCCGCCTTCACCCAAAGTGATCTGAGATAGGCTCCGCCCCCCCGTGACCCTGTTCAGGATAAAGCAGGTGTAGATAATGGATGGACGGACGGACGGATGGACGGACGGATGGACGGACGGATGATTTGCAAATCATCACATTATGTTTTTATTTAAATTTTTCACAGCGTCTCAACTGTTTGGAAACGGGGTTATAAAATCACTTTAAATTAAAAAACATTTTTACATTTGTGATATTGCACTGTTTTAATAAATAATGACCTTGAGTTTATAATGACATCATTTATGGTTGTAATGACTTTTTACTTTACAAATTTTGATTTTCTCCTTACTTTAATATACAAAATACAATTACAACAAAATATCACCATCTTAGTCTGAAACAACAGTTTCCCTTACTGCCATAATAATGATCATAGTGATGATAATGATAACGATAATAATAATAATAATATTCATAATAAATTGTATTTGTATGGCACCTTTTATACAAGAAATTCAGCTCAAAGTGCTTCACAGCAAGAACATGACATGCAGTGTTTCACATAAAAGAACATTTAATAATAAAACATTTATACTTACCCAAATTGTGTTCTGGGTATAAAAGAGAGAAAAGAGAAACTTTATTTATTTTTTAGGCAAGTTATTTTCTTCTTTTAAAAGTCACATTAAATTAGTTAAATTCACAATTAGTCCATTTGTTACAACTGCGAACATTTAAGCATACACTCCAGTTTATATAGTTTATTTATCTAAATAGTAAATATACGTTGTGTGGGGATTTTGCTTCCCACTCAGATCTTGTTTCACTTTCTCTTACTGAAGTTTGAAATCAGCTAAAAGTTTTTTTTTTTTTAAAAACATCAAGTCTTTCCTAGAAAATGTTTAACGTTTATTTTAGATTGAAAATGAACATCTGCACACTGGAATGATTTTAGATGATGTTTGTTTACCAGCAACAATCACCGCGCTGAGTCGTTCCATCTGAAAGAAAACGTGAACACCAGATTAGAGCAGATAAAGACTTCATTTCACGTCTTTAATTTGTTCTTCAACGCTCCACCAGCATAACGGTGGTAATAAAGTTATGAAAAGCTCCTCCGTTCATCCTGAGTCAGATTATTTAACATAAAAAAATAAAAAGATGGAAAAAAATCTGTAAAAATATCAATTACTGACACTTACTACACAACTTGATATGACCAAATAAAACATGTATAGATAGATAAATATACTTGGATTAGAAAGATACAGGATGAAAGCAATAAAAATGACAATAAAAAGAAGTAATACAAATATACAGTCTATACAAATAACAATAACAATATTTAAAGAATGATATGATAAAATAAAATAAAATGTATTGTATTAATATTTTTACCAAAAAAAAATATCACTTACTTGGAAGAAGCTTGCTCGGTTTGTAGATGTTGGTTTGCTGCAGTCACTTCTGTTGAATGTTCTATTTTTAAAAGGGTTAAACTCTCGACCGAAAGGACGACCACTCCCAGTGTGTGTTTGTGTGTGTGTGTGTGTGTGTGTGTGTGTGTGTGTGTGTGTGTGTGTCTGTATGTGTGTGTTTATGTGTTTGTGTGTGTGTGTGTGTGTGTGTGTTTATGTGTGTGTGTGTGTGTTTATGTGTTTGTGTGTGTGTGTGTGTGTGTGTGTGTGTGTGTGTGTGTGTGTGTGTGTGTGTGTGTGTGAGAGAGAGTCAGAGAAAGTGAAAGTGTTTCTGAGATGAAGGTTTAACACACAACAACAGAAACATCTAAGCAGTTTCACAACATAAATAAGAAGAATTAAAAAGTATAAAAGAAGTATGTAAACAACTTTTTCGTTTAATTATATGAAAACATCAACTTATAACTTCACTTTGAATCAAGTGTGTCTTTATTAGCACTTAATTGATGATATAGTGTATTTGACATACATTTGTGAGAGATACACAAAAAAGAGCCTATTAATAGAGTTTGACCTCAGGAGTGATAACAGTCATTCAGTTAACAGATCACAGATCACAGCAGGGAGTCCGCATTAACAAACATTACTGCTGTAACAGCTGATCTTCCTGAAACAGTAAAATTCACCCACTCTACATTTCTCAATGATCCAGTCCCTGAATTCAGACACAACTAGAGAGGTGAATTCACCTTCACGTTCCTGCTTCTTCCGTTGTTTTTGTCTCTGTCTGACTGCCCCCTGGTGGTCGAACCTGTAGGGTGCAGAGTACAACAGTAGTCTTTTTTTTTCGGTTTTATTGATTAATCATTGTGATGAGATTTTGGAGGGAAACTCACCATCAGAGTCCCTTCTCATCTTCCATTTGTAGAAGAACAACACAACAGCAGCAAAGAGCACAGCGACGCATACGACTAGAGGCAGGACGTAACCTGGATGAGGAGAGGGAAGAGTAAACATGGCAACAATGGAGGGACCAGGTATTCAACCAAACTAATATAACTGACATAGTGCTCATTTAAAAAAAAAAAAAACTTTGTCTCCTTGAGGAGGAGCTGCGATGTTTCTGTTAGCGAGTCATAGGGAGGTGGTCGGGGTGGATGGTGGGTGTATAAAGCACGAGACTCGTGATGAATTTACGGTGCGTCACAGTAAGGAGAAATATTGTAGTTTCAGTTAAACCGTCTTCCTGATGAGCTGCAGTGAAGATATCCATCTCATTCTACCTGAATAACCTGAGATTAATGTTTACATCATCTATCATTTTTGCATAATTTATCTGTTTTACATCGTCTGAACTTACGATGCATTCATAAGCTACTGGGATGTGGGAAAGTTCTGACCACCGAGTGGGAGAAATCACCTGAACGCCTGTCGAACTACAAATTTCCCACTCAAAAAGTCTGAGTTTTTTTGAGAGCTCCAAGAAGCAGGTATAATGTGACTTGACATGGAAACGTTAGTGGTGAAAGGAAGAGATACACATGCTCAGCACAAAAATAAGTCATTTTATTTCTAATTTATTATAACATTACTAATTACGACCCTAACAGACAAAGACAAGATGGTAACAGTCCTCCTACACAGCCGTTACTTTGCTGCCGTTACATTGCTGCCATTACTTTGTTGCTGTTACTTTGTTGCTGTTACTTTGTTGCCGTTACTTTGCTGCATTTACTTTGTTGCCGTTACTTTGCTGCGTTCACTTTGTTGCTGTTACTTCGCTGCCGTTACTTTGCTGCGTTTACTTTGCTGCCGTTCCTTTGCGGCGTTTACTTTGTTGCCGTTACTGTGCTGTGTTTACTTTGTTGCCGTTACTTTGCTGCATTTACTTTGTTGCTGTTACTTTGTTGCCGTTACTTTGCTGCGTTTACTTTGTTGTCGTTACTTTTCTGCGTTTACTTTGTTGCCGTTACTTTGCTGCCTTTACTTTGTTGCTGTTACTTTGCTGCCGTTACTTTGCTGCGTTTACATTGTTGCCATTGCTTTGCTGCGTTTACTTTGCGAACGCTCTCAACTGGGAAATCGGAGATTACCAAATTGGAACTTTC
The DNA here is from genome assembly GCF_022577435.1 of Embiotoca jacksoni. Taxonomy (NCBI): domain Eukaryota; kingdom Metazoa; phylum Chordata; class Actinopteri; family Embiotocidae; genus Embiotoca; species Embiotoca jacksoni. The sequence continues at coordinate 470,014 of NW_027185243.1, forward strand.
CCACTTCCCAGCTGTCTGAACGCACCATTTAGCATTCAAATGTAATACTTTGATAATTAATCTTTGTTAGGATTAGAACAAACAGAGACAGAAGCTGATTGTCAGGATTCAAGTTTGAACCTTTCAAACTGTGATTTGCAGCTGCAACTTTTGCTTCCTCAGTCTGCTTCACCGTCTCAGGGAAAGTCTTCAGAGCTGTGAACAACAAAAACACATCATGTACGCACACGAATACTCTTCATTTATGTTGATCATATTTAGTCAGGAAGAGACATTTTGATAATATTTACACAAATAAAAATGTGAGGTGCTTGAATATGTTTGGTCATCTAAATCTGTCTGGATATCTAAAACATCAGCAGCTGTCAGTGAGTCAGTCGAAAAACTGGAAATGAAACGAAACGATTATATTTGGCTCACAGGTTTTTATCTTTTATCCACCTGCGGACACTCTGACATCAGTTTATTTCACAGGATGCAGTGATTTGTTGCTTTTCCAAGCCAAGACTGTCTCTAGATTTCAGTGACTGCATGTAAGACCCAGCAGTTCACTAAGTTGCATATAGTGACAAAATGGAGTCTGGCAGTAATCCTCTGGGATTCACATGTACTCAAACTTAATACAGCAAGCAGTCTTTATGGAGCACTGAGGGACAGTAGAGAACCGCTGTTAAACTTTACTTATATCTACTGCAATTCAACATGCATGTTAACATTTCTGTCAAAGAGCTGGAGTTTAACAACTGTACACAAAAACTCACCATGCGGGACTCTGATTTCAAACTCCTGATATGAATCAGGTAAGAAAGGCCTTTCCAACCCGCACCGGTACCTCCCGGCGTCGGACTCGTCCAGCTGTGCGATGCTCACGTGCAGAACTGTAGAGGACACCGGAAAAGTTCCTTCTCTGTATTTGATGCTGTATTTGCCTCTCTGAGCCGCGTCGCCTTCAGTTTCAATGAGAACGCCTCCGTCTTTACATTCGTCCTTACACAGCAGCTTTCTTCTTCCAGAGAGGGAGAAGAAGCACGTTACTGTGACTCCTCCTCCTTCGGCGTGGACGACTGTTTCGGCACCGTTTCCATCACACAGAGCTGTCGGAAGATGAGCAAACCAACACTGTGACACAATGTGGTCCAGAAACACTGAAAATACACCAAACTACAACACAAATGTTTCAGAGGCAACTTAGAGTGACAAACATGGTTTGTTTTGGTTGTAACTTTTTAATTGTGGCCACAGTTTGTAACTCAGGACATTATCAAAAGTGAGCTATCCATCAGTGCTGTTGGAAAATGAGCAAAAATAAAAAAATAAAGTTAAATTTTTTTTTTTTTTTTTTTTTTTCAACTGGCAACCGGCAGTGATGTCATCAACCATCAGTGATGTCATTGTTGGTTTGTGAACATTATGAATCCTCCAGTTCAGATTCTGTCCGTCACCATCTTGCTGGTTCGGAGCACTTTGGAGCAGGAAGTGACCATATTTGGACGAGCTGGGGGAGGAGCCAGCGGTGGATCTGACCGATCTGATTGGAAACCTGACGATACTACGTCCCGCCCACCGATAGCTGTAACCTGACTGCACCACAGATCTGTCAATCAAACAGACACGCCCCCAAAAACAGGTCTTCTTGAATCTTCTTTTCTAATGAATGAGGGATTATTTTCAGATGGACCTCCAGAAAACTAATAAGAAGGAGTGACTTTAGCTAACAACACCGAGATAACTGATGGACACATTTTATTCACTTTGGATTTGATGAGAGAAGTTGAATGGGAGTCTATGGAGCTGGAGGCTTTTTGGAGCCGACCTCTAGTGGCACTCGCTGGTATTGCAGCTGAAGACACTTCTGGATCAGAACCACTTGACAGACCTGAAGCTACGAACTCTTTTATATCCGGTCTGTGTTTGTTATGCAGCTGCTTCCTGTAGACAGAGAATTTACTGGGAAATATGTTCCTTTATTTGACGACATTTAATCATCAGCACTGAATGGAGATACATAAAAAACGTGTAGAATTTGTCCTTTAAGTTCAGTAAATGTACTTTCCACTGCTGGAATAGTTCCGACAACAACAATCAGATAAATAAATGAATAATAAAATATATGAATAAACAAATTCTCACCTGAGAAGATGCAGAAGAAGAGAACGTGGTGGATTTTCATTCTGAAGTTAATGTTGAAAAATCATGAAACTGCAGCAGAAACTTGCCTCCGTCGCTTCACTCCGTCTCTGAATGTCTGATCTATCAGGAAGACGAAGCTGCGCAGTTTAAAATCTCTCTTCCCGTCTGTGGTTTCATCATCTCTATCTGAACGTCGCACTTCTGTCCAGCTTGTTATGTTTTAAACCTGTCTAAAGTATCACCTTATTTCTGTCGCCTCTAAATGTTAATCATGAAAACATTCCTGACTGCTTTTATTTGTTTGTATTTTATTTGTTATTTGTCTGTGACTTTTTTTCACACGGCTTTTTATGAATCTACAAATATCCTCTCAATAATATCTGTGCTTTTATCTGATCATTCCTGTGTTCATAATCACTTTATGAAGCACTTTGGAAGATGCCTGTTGTTTCTAAATGTGCTCTTTTAATAAATTATACTCTACATGATGGTAAGGATGTAGAAATGTTAAATTACCTTTTGACACTGCGATGAATTTTGACTGAAATTACCTTTAAAAATCCCTTTAAATCCCAATTTCTTCAAAGAAATGACAAATTATTTATTGGGATTTTACAGCACATGAATAGAAGCAAAGTTAAAGTTCAGCTGAGGTTCGATTTTAAGCCGAGAAAACAGACCTTCAATAGATAAATAATAAAAGATAATTGTCTTATATAAAAATGCTTCTCCTATAAAACACCACCTGTATTTAGAAAGTTAAAAACAGAAGAACATCTTTCAAATTGAGTTGTTTTCTGTGTTTTGATTTAAAAAGAGATTTGAAAAAGACATTAGGTGCTTCTTTCACTGTTCGTTGCTTCGTTATTGTGACGCTACAACAAAAACCTGTGAAATGAATCTAGAGGCTTTATTTATAGAGTAAAACTAAAAGATCTGATTCATGTTGTGTATCGTGATATTTAGTCTGAGATATTTATCGTTTCTTCATCCCAAATGTCAGTTTCTCTAAGACGAAGCTCTGAAAGGCTGCAATGATGCAGATTTATATCAGTTTCTAATATTAATGGGGGAATTCATCATAAAAAAAGATGGATGACCAAAAAAAACAACTTTAGATACACAGCTGCAAGGAGATGATGAAGCTGTGCAATCAGACCAAACAAAACCAGATTAGAAAGGGAGACTTGATTCCACTGTATTTTTGAGTGATTTAAGAGTTTTGATTTCCTCCTCTGATATTTCACTCAAATTGATGTGTGTTTGTCTGTATTTATGTATGAAGTGAGGTGGGAACTCAAAGACGTCCTGACAACGACGGAAAAAGAAGTAGAAAGCAAAGAGTCGTACACTCGACGCCACCATGCAAAAATATTTGTAATTGTCGACAACATTTTTAAAATAAAATATTTGTATTGTGGCTACGAGTGTGAATGGAAGGAGAACTAGCTGCAGCTGATGAAGGAAACACCTGTGTTAAGGTACGACTACAGTTGATGAAGGAAACACCTGTGTTAAGATAAGACTACAGCTGATGAAGGAAACACCTGTGTTAAGGTAAGACTACAGCTGATGAAGGAAACACCTGTGTTAAGGTACGACTACAGTTGATGAAGGAAACACCTGTGTTAAGATAAGACTACAGCTGATGAAGGAAACACCTGTGTTAAGGTACGACTACAGCTGATGAAGGAAACACCTGTGTTAAGGTACGACTACAGCTGATGAAGGAAACACCTGTGTTAAGGTAAGACTACAGCTGATGAAGGAAACACCTGTGTTAAGGTACGACTACAGCTGATGAAGGAAACACCTGTGTTAAGGTACGACTACAGCTGATGAAGGAAACACCTGTGTTAAGATAAGACTACAGCTGATGAAGGAAACACCTGTGTTAAGGTAAGACTACAGCTGATGAAGGAAACACCTGTGTTAAGGTACGACTACAGTTGATGAAGGAAACACCTGTGTTAAGATAAGACTACAGCTGATGAAGGAAACACCTGTGTTAAGGTAAGACTACAGCTGATGAAGGAAACACCTGTGTTAAGGTACGACTACAGTTGATGAAGGAAACACCTGTGTTAAGATAAGACTACAGCTGATGAAGGAAACACCTGTGTTAAGGTACGACTACAGCTGATGAAGGAAACACCTGTGTTAAGGTACGACTACAGCTGATGAAGGAAACACCTGTGTTAAGGTAAGACTACAGCTGATGAAGGAAACACCTGTGTTAAGGTACGACTACAGTTGATGAAGGAAACACCTGTGTTAAGGTACGACTACAGTTGATGAAGGAAACACCTGTGTTAAGATAAGACTACAGCTGATGAAGGAAACACCTGTGTTAAGGTACGACTACAGCTGATGAAGGAAACACCTGTGTTAAGGTACGACTACAGCTGATGAAGGAAACACCTGTGTTAAGGTAAGACTACAGCTGATGAAGGAAACACCTGTGTTAAGGTACGACTACAGCTGATGAAGGAAACACCTGTGTTAAGGTACGACTACAGCTGATGAAGGAAACACCTGTGTTAAGGTACGACTACAGTTGATGAAGGAAACACCTGTGTTAAGGTACGACTACAGCTGATGAAGGAAACACCTGTGTTAAGGTACGACTACAGCTGATGAAGGAAACACCTGTGTTAAGGTACGACTACAGCTGATGAAGGAAACACCTGTGTTAAGGTAAGACTACAGCTGATGAAGGAAACACCTGTGTTAAGGTACGACTGCAGCTGATGAAGGAAACACCTGTGTTAAGGTAAGACTACAGCTGATGAAGGAAACACCTGTGTTAAGGTAAGACTACAGCTGATGAAGGAAACACCTGTGTTAAGGTAAGACTACAGCTGATGAAGGAAACACCTGTGTTAAGATAAGACTGCAGCTGATGAAGGAAACACCTGTGTTAAGGTAAGACTACAGCTGATGAAGGAAACACCTGTGTTAAGGTAAGACTACAGCTGATGAAGGAAACACATTACTGTTTTTGTTTCCTCCAGCTGAGTTCGGCCTTCTGGAGATGAACCGTGTCACCAAACTCTGATTTCATGCGTTTCCACTGCAGATTCACAACTTTTCTCACGTCGCTGCTGGTCGTAACAGGATGTACATCAACCACACGAGTTACTGGACACCAATGAGGAAGCTGCTTTTAAACGTTGTTTAAAGTTGTTCTTGCTCGACATGTAAGTTATTTGATTTTTGATTTTATAGACTTTATTAATCCCCGAGGGGAAATGTCTTCACTACAGCAGGGGGGCTCTCAGGGGGGGCTCTCAGGGGGGAGCTGCTGCAGCAGGCTGCCACTAGCGCGGCGCCAGGTAACCTGACCTGAGGTGCATGTTTTTGGATTGAACAGAATCATTGAACTGCTCAGATTCTTTCTTATTAAACAATATATTTCTTATTAACTGTGAATCCTTGTTACGTGAAGACTTTTCCTGTTGTTACGATGTTCTTCCATTGATGTTAAAGTGCTTCAGAAAGGAAAGAGGAAGTGAATAATTCTGGGTTTTTTGGCTGCCAACTAAATGATGTAACAAGTCATCTGTAAATGTGTTTCCTCTTCTTTTTTTATCAGTGAAATGTGACGTGTTAACAGTAACTGCAGGGTGTTTCAGGTCGGTAGAAGTCACGTTGCCATGGTTACCTGCAGGTTTGTGGAGCCCAGCTGTTCTGCAGCGATCAGAAACAAGTGTTTATGGTGTCCATTCAAAGAAGTAGAGACGTCGTGGTTCTCAGTATTTCAGACTCTTTAGCTCTCCGAACAGAACAGAACCTACAAACGCAGCAACACACCAACTAAAATATGTCCATTTCTATATTAATTCACTTTCTTTTGTGGTCGATACAACAAAAATGTTTTTTTGACAAGAACTAAATCAGCCTGCTGTGCTGGTTTTGTCACGATTAGTTTAAATTTAAAATCATTTAAGCTTGCAGACAATAAGGTTAAAAACAGAAGTTAACTCTGAGGTGTCTACTGTTTCAAGGACCGACCTCGTCATTAAGAGAGGTGACGAGTTCCTGGTTTGACAGTGAAGAAGGATGAAGAGACGACAGTAAAAACCATCAGAACATCAACATGAAACTCTCTCAGGCGTTGACCTGCTTCATCGTCCTCAGTGAGTACATTTAGTTTCTATTTTTCAGTCTTTAAGGTTTCATAAGTTGCAGTTTGTTGTATTTATGGTGTTAAAGTTCAAATTGTAGCTGAGACTCGTAATAGATTTTGCAGAAAGAATGAATTTAATTATTATAATTAATAATAATTAATAATATTGTTAAAACTGCGTCTCATTTTTTGTAACTTCCGCTGTTGCAATATTTGTTCTGTAGAAATGATCAGTGACTTTTTATATCTGGAAACATGAAGTAGAGATTATTATCAACAGACAGCAGGATAAACTATTGATTGTCCATCTTTTCAACAGCAGTGCAGGATGGAGTCGCTGTTTCCAGTCAAAACATCCATGAAGTAAAAGAAGGAGAAAACATCACGGTTCAATGTTCATTTAATTTCTCTGGAACTAGGAAATATTTCTGTAAGAATAAATGTGAAGACAGAAACGTTCTCATCGAAACAACCGACAACGAAGCTCAGAACGGCAGATACAGTATCGAGTATAAAGAAGGATTTTATCCAACAACTTCTACAGTTCTGTATGTGAGCATCACACAGCTGAAGAAGTCAGACTCAGGACGGTACAGCTGTCGTCTTGACAGAACTTATCTTTTCGATGGATTCGAGGACTTTGAGATCTTTGTCACAGACGGTGAGTTTCTTCTGAAAGTCATTAAAATGTTCCGTCACGTCTCTGAAGAAAGTTTCGCAGCTTCTTCTGTTTCAGAATCTGATATGTTTCATCTGAAAATGATCAGATGATTGATTGATAACGTCAGAAGGAAAACACGTCATCATCAGGGTTTTATTTGTATGTGTGATTATTTTATTGCTCACAGCTTCGACCACTTTAAAACCAACCTCGACTTCCGTCCAAACAGTCACCCGAGTGGGACCTCCTGGTCAGGTACGTTCCACGTTGCTTCTCTCAGTAGATGGTAGCGTTCGTCGGGACATGAACAATATCTTGAATTATCTCTTTGAAAAATACCCGTATTTATTTATTTGATCAGGATTCCTTTTGAAAATCAATCTGTTGTACACGTTTCACAGTTTGTGTTTCTGCTGAGCACACAGCTGCCTTCAAGAACATCACATTTCATATCTAGTCTTTGTTTACATGATGAAAACATATTGTTTGCTATGATGTGGATCAGATGAGGTTTCAGGTAAGAAGGTCTCCTCGCTCCTCATGTCTCCTCCAGCTCTCAGTGCTGCTCACAGGTGGACTTGTGGTGGTGTTGCTGCCTGTTGTTGTGCTGCTCGTCTACAACCTGAGGACAGAGGACTGTGTTTGTGAGCTACGTTCCACCGTTATCTTCACCTTCAACAATAATTACGTTACTTAGACGAAGATAAGTTTGTTGTGTTAGAAGAAGAGGTGATGCAGCACAGTCAACATGAATCTGTCCCAACTTCATAGAGATGTGTTGTTGGCATCAAATTCAAAATGAGCAGATGTTTTTGCATCAGATTCAATATTAATATATAATATAATGTTGTCTTTGTTCTATTTTTAATTAAATGACTTCCAAATCATCACATTCTGTTTTTATCGACTTTACACAGCGTCCCAACTTTTTAGAAACAGATTTAAACTGAACTCCTCATAATGCATTTTTTATTTTGTCTTTTTTAACAGTGATATTTTAATGTGGATGTTTTACTTGTAACAATTTTTAACGTCTTATATAATTTTTAATTGTAAAGTGTATTTGGGATGATGCTACTTGGTGATTTTGCACTTTTGATTAATGCATTTTTCAGGTTTGAAGAGGAAGAGAAACTCAGACCACATCAACACTGAGGTGACTTTTTTTTTTATGGCATCTGTCTTTGTTTCCTCTCTGTGACCTTTTAAGATCTTTTATATCTTTTAAACTCATCAAACCTCAACTTCACAGACCATTTATCTTTTAATACCTCCAACACATGACTTGTTTCCTCTTTCACACTCGAACCTGCTGCATCTCGACATCTGCTTTTACACGTCGCTGCTGTTGCTGCTGTTTCAGGTGTGATGTCACTTCCTGTTAAATCATGGACGTTCCTGTGTTCCTTCTGCACAGATGGTTCTCTATGAGAACTGCTCTCCAGTCTCCACATGTGACGACTCCACCTACCAGAGCCTCCACCCAGCCACCAGGGACCTGAACCAAATCTACTCCACACTCACACCGACACAATAACAGCTAATTCATTTATATTTAATGTGCTTGAAGATCCAATCACCTGTTAAGCAAATGTCATGAAAGAGAGTCAATGGAAAAGTTATCACATTGACATTTAATGTGTGTTGACTGATTCAGACGTCAACTCGAAGCCTCACTTTGATCCGCTCCTGTTTGCCCTGTTAAAGTTTTACTGCATTGCATGTTATTACAAACTGAACACTTCCTGTATCGGTTTCAAATTAAAAGCCCTGTAGCATTTCATTTGATGGAAACCCTTCATTTCTTAAAGGTCCCATATTGTAGCACCCTCATGAAGATATTTCAGACAGGAAGTAACAGACACCTGAACAGGTAACAGTTTAGTAGAAGAGGTGATAATAACCAACATCTCAGCTGACTTACAACTGAACAGTGGACACTTTAAAGACTTTTAGCTGAGTTAGCTAACCAGCGCCGTCTGGTTTTACTGCTGACAGGTTAAAGTGTGATTCGAAGTGTCTGACAGTCTTGTTGAAATGATTCCTACAATGTTGGACTCTGTTCAGAAAACAGCTGGAATAGCTCTGCTCGCACCCACCAGACTCCATTCATAAAAACAGTCATTTTAAGGTGTAGAACACTGGAGTTGAGTCTGGTGGGTTTAAACAGCGATATGGGACTATTGGTATGTAGTCTAACATCCATAATACAGATATATTAATATCTAATACTGATATTTATCAGTGATTCTTTAGGTTTGTAGGTTGTAGAATGAAAAGTTCTTCCTGGTGAGGATCTGAGACCATGATATTATGTTGTTATTTCACACGACATGCTATATTATGGCATTTTTAACATCTTTTTGGATCCTGGAGGCCAAAACTCCACTAATTCATTACTCATAAATGTAATTCATTGATTACACTTAATAAAACAGTTTTTTATTCATCATTCCTGTTTCTGTGTCTGTTCTTAGATCCTCCTCAGTCCACTTATGACACAACATACTGTACTATATGTTTTTTGGACATTTTGGACCACATCCTATAGTATGGTATTTTTAAGACATTTTGGATTACATACTATAGTATGACATTTTCATAAAAGTTTGGACGACATGCTAAAGTTTTAAATCTTTATCAAATGCTATAGCATGACAATGTTATTAACTTTTAAACAACATGTTATAGAATGAAATTTGACGCTGAGAGGCCGAAACCCAGAATTGAACCCTGAACCTTTTAACTGAGAGGCTTCCATGTTAACCACTGCACCACCGTGCTGCTCCCAAACTGGTTGTTTTTCATATTTTGGTCGTCATACTAAACCAGAGTTCCCGGAAAGAACCTGTGAAGGCACAAGGAGAAAATGTAAACTCAACACTGAGGAAGTAGCCCAGAATCGAACCCTGGACCTCTTCAATGTGAATTTTGGATGACATGGTATGGTATGACTTTTTTTTTTAATCATATTTTAAATGACATGTATGACTTTTTAACGTCTTTTTGGATCCCGGAGGCCAACAACTCCACTAATTCATTACTCATTAATGTAATTCATTGATTACACTTAATAAAACCGTTTTTTATTCATCATTCCTGTTTCTGTGTCTGTTCTTAGATCTTCTTCAGTCCACTTATGACACAACATACTGCACTATATGTTTTTAAGACATTTTGGATTACATACTACAGATGACATTTTCATAAAAGTTTGGACTGCTATAATAAGAGGTCGTAGCCAGAATCAAACCTGAAACTTTTCCATGTTAACCACTGCACCACTGTGCTGCTGCCACACTGACCGTTTTATGACATTTTGGACAACATGCTATACTCAGAAATGTTTTTTACATTTAGGACGATATACATGTAACATATATACATATTGTATAATATTTGTTTGCAGGCTCTTATGAAACATTTGCAGGAACCTTTTCAGTTGTGACTGAAATCAGACATTCAAACTTCAGCTGAGTAATCCAGAACAGCCATTAAAAAAATACCAGGATTATATTGTTGACTTATAAAGTTATTAAAATATCTAAACTACATTATTGAGAATTGTATGCAAACTCTCCTCCGCAGTCTTTAACACAACTTCTGAAACACCCACAACTTATTTTACAACTACTGCAAATTAAAAAAAATTAGAATTTTCAACACAAAACATACAAAACACATCAATGTTATATTCTTCAATTACAGATTGTTTGTTGTTTTGAAACATTTTTTCATGTTAAATTTGATCTTGAATTTTGTTTGTATTTGTTTTCCTGTAAACTCCAAACAGCCTGATTCAGTAAAGAGCTTAAAAAATACAAAACCCAAATGATTGAAGTTTTGATGCATGATTTCAATAGAAAGTCATAAATAAACGGACACCTCCTCTTTTGAAGAGGGAGGAGCTTAGAGTTTTCAGCTCTTCAGTACAAGAAGCAGCAAGTTCCTGGTTTATGAGTGAAAAAGGAGAAGCAGCGTTGAACCATCGAAGAGACTCGAGATGAAAGTCTGTCACACTTTGATCTGCTGCTTCTTCCTCGGTAAGTAAACTCACTTATTTCTGTTACTTTCTCTGTTCTCAACTTTATTTTGTCTGCTGGGGAGTTTTAACGATGAACTCCTTCAGTTTCCATCTCTTCCATTTCTTGTTTTCTGGGGTTGAATGTGATGATGTGAATCACTTCAACACAGTTCATTCAAAGTACAAGTTAACGCCTCAAGTTACAAACTTATGAGGAAATTAAAGGGTTCATGAAGCGATTTGTTTTTTACAAATGACTTCATAATCCGACCATCCGTCCATCCGACCTCTGCAGCTCATCCAGAATGCAGCAGCTCGACTGGTCTTTAACCTCCGAAATACACTCGCACTACTCCGCTCCTCCTCTTCCTCTTCTTCCTCTTCCTCTTCCTCCTTCACTGGTTACCAGTAGCTGCCCGCATCCATTTCCAAACATTGGTACTTGCGTACCGTGCTGTGAACAGATCGGGTCCAGTCTACATCCAGGACATGGTCCAACCTTACATCCCAGTCCCTCCTCCTCCTCTTCCTCCTCCTCCTAATCCTCCTCCTCCTCCTCCTCCTCCTCCTCCTCCTCCTCCTCCTCTACATCCAGGACATGGTCCAACCCTACATCCCAGCCCCTCCCTCCGCTCTGCTTCCACCAATCAGCTTGTTGCTCCTCACTGAGTTAAACACTCTACAAAATCACGACTGTTTTCTGTCCTGGCTCCTAAATGGTAAAATGAGCTCCCCAACGACATCAGGAGAGCAGAAACTCTGAACATCTTCCACCACAAACTAAAAACACACGTCTTCCTCCTCCTCCTCCTCCTCCTCCTCCTCCTCCTCCTCCTCCTTTACCTTGAACAGTAGAACTTTAGTATCTTAAAATAGAACTTACTGATAGAACTTTGTAGTTTGGCTTTCTGGAAGAAATTGTATTTTCTTGATTCTTGTTGTTCTGGTTTTGAACCCTCATGGTTGAAATGAACTTATTGAAAGTCGCTTTGGATAAAAGAGTCAGATAAATGTAATGTAATGTAATGTAATGTAATGTAATGTAATATAATGTAATGTAAAGTAATGTCATGAAATGTAATAATGTTGGTTTCACTTTTCTTTTTTTTCCCTGAATCTTAATTTTTGCTGAATCTGCAATCAAGTATTAATCTTCTGTACAGTTTAAAAGCACATTTATTCTTTCCTTTTTGTAGCAGAAGTGCAGACAGGTTCGTCTGTGTCTTGAACAGAAAACAGGAAACTATCAAATAAACATAGAAACGTTTTTCTTTTTTTACTAATCCAAGTAAATCTTACAATTATTTTGAAAGCTGCAGCGAGTCGGAACATTTTGAGCCTCAGTTCAGTTAACCTGCAGTCTGATAAACCAAGAGCACAACAGTTCATCATTCTGTGTTAAACAAGCGAAGCAGGAACAACGCTGCAACTTTCAAACACTGATAGAAACCTGAAGCTGCTGATGGGAAGCAACGCGGACAAAACCTCTTTTCACACGAAGCAGAGACCAGATGATTTCTGCCTGTTTTAACTGTATGACACAATCTTCATCTGCAGGTGTCATGGAGGAACAGGAAGTTGGTTGGCTGCACTTATATGCAAATAGTTTAGTCAAAGAAAGATGTTGTGAATTCAGTTGAAATAATTCAAAAAAAGTCTTTCATTTTACTGACAAAAAAAGATATTATTATCAGACTGCAGGATCTTACAGGGAGATGGTGACTGGTATTAATTCAAATCAAATCTTTTCCATCTTTTCAACAGCGGTGCAGGATGGAGTCACTGTTTCCAGTCAAAACATCCGTAAAGGAAAAGAAGGAGAAAACATCACGGTTCAATGTTCATTTACTTTGTCTGGAACCAGGAAATATTTCTGTAAGAATGAATGTGAAGACAGAAACGTTCTCATCGAAACAACCGACAACGAAGATCAGAACGGCAGATACAGTATCAAGTATAAAGAAGGATCTTTTCCAACAATTTCTACAATTCTGTATGTGAGCATCACACAGCTGAAGAAGTCAGACTCAGGATGGTACAGGTGTGGTCTTGGCAGAACTACTTTTTTCGATGGATTCAAGGACTTTGGGATCTTTGTCTCAGACGGTGAGTTTCTTCTGAAAGTCATTAAAATGTTCCGTCACGTCTCTGAAGAAAGTTTGACACCATTTCTGTTTCAAATACAGAATTCAGTCTGAATATTTTCATCCCATTTTCATCCCTGAATCATCTCAGACTGTTATTCATGTTCTCACTTTAACCCGTTTATCACGATTCTTATCATTATATTCACAGCTTCAGTCACTTCAACACCAAAATCAACTTCAGCCTTTTCAACGTCAACATTTCTCCCATCAGCCTCAACAACAACAACAACAACAACAACAACAACAACAACAACAACAACAACAACACAGAGTGTAAGCTCCAGTTCAGGAGGCTCCATACCTTCATCACCCTCCTCCTCCTCAGGTTCAGGTGTGTTTGTACAGCTGTGTTTATGCATGTGTGTAGATGTGGATGTGATTTATGTCTATTGAAGGTTTGTAACTGAACGTCAGAGCAACACGAAGCCGTTCTGATGTTTACACGTCTGCAGGTTTGCTGCTGTACGTTGGTCTGATTCTGATCGTCATGCTCGTCATATTATCAGCGACTCTGCTGATCTTCTGGAGGAGGAGGAGGAGGAGGAGGAGGGCCACTAAACCCAGAGGTGAGGCACCCCCCCCCATTATTCTTTGTTGCATTATTATTATGATACTTATATTTGTCTCCAGTAAAAGTGATCGTGCAGCAAAACTCAAACGGTGAAAACTCCCCAAATTTAGCATGTAGGTTGCAAATTGCTTCCACTGCTCGGGTACAGAACAATGACACCAATAGACCTCCAGGTGGCGCTGTAACAATCAACTTTACGTTCATGCAATTATCTGAAATTAACTTAAAATCCTTTTGTTATTTGAATCTTTGAATGTTTCTGCATCAGCGCTCCAAACACACTTCTGGTTTCAAGATGTCAACTTTAGTGACTTTGGACAACTTCAGCAATGTTGCATGTGGTTGACTTTCACGTTCTTCTTGTGTTCTACCGCTCGGACCCCGATCATCTATATTTATTCACGTTGTTGGGAATTACTTCGTATAAACTTATCTTATAGACTTATGTTCCAACATCATCCGTAACACAAGTTCACACTTCTGGTCTCGTTGGGCTCATTGACAGAGTGGATTCTCTAAATGTCTCAACTACCTTAAACCTCAGACTAAATCTAACACTCCCTCTGAAACCAAACCTGAACCTTCAAAGAGCAGACGCTAAATGTTTTTCTCTACATTCACGAGTCTTTACGTGTTGATGTGCATTCAGGTGAAATAAAAAGCTACTTAAAGTCTCTGGAAGCCTTTTCACCACCTTATTTTCTCATCTGCAGGTATTTCAGGACCTCCTGTAGAAACGGAGTACGCTGACGTCGGAGAGGTGAGTCCGTGTAGATGTTTAGAGCTTCATCAGCGTTGGTGGAACCAAACAGATACAAACCACACTCGTCCTTCTGCAGGTCAACCTGGAGTACGAGGAGATCAGAGAGGACGGACGGAGACGTCCACCTCCCGCTTACACCTCCGTCAAATTCGCCAAAACAAACGCAGCCGATGGCGCCGACGACGACAACTTCGTCAGCTGCCCTCCGAACAAAGTACGTCATCCTGTGGTACAACGTTTAGGTCTGAGGTCAGAAAACTCTTTAGACGTCATCGGGTGTCGTGTGCAGTGTTTCCTTTAGGTTACTGGACATAACCGCAGGTCTATGAGTACGTTCGTAATTACCACAGACTGTATTTAAAAGCAAATGTAGCTTCTGGGTCTGACAGGTGAAACCAATGCAAAAGTGCCTTAATCTGCAATACCACCGAGTCCCACTAGAGGTCGGCTCCAAAAAGGTTCTGGCTCCTTAGACTCCCATTCAACTTCTGTCATATGATACAAAGTCAATCATTTTTTCCCCACATCATATTGGTGTCATTCATTATAGTCACTCCTTCATATTAGTTTTCTGGTGGTCCATCGGAAAATCATTCTGTCATTTATTAGATATTAAGCCTCAAAAAGTTGAGCACAGTGTCGTCGGGTTCCTTCGTGTACAAGAAAAAAAAAAACAACCTTATCGGAAACGTCAGGACTGCTGACAAAAAAAATCATTTCAGCTTTTCAGAGAATTTGAATCTCACTGATTTCTTCCAGGTTGAACACTACTCTGAAGTGGATTTCTTGAAGAGCACTGCCGCGTTGCTCAACAGCGCCCCCTGTGGTGATACAGATAACGTCATCTACTCCACTCCTCGGACAGACGCCATCTCTGCCAACCACACCGAGGACGCTTCCCCTCCTCTGTACTCTACTGTTACTTTACCTTAGCAGCAACGCTGTCGACGCCACGGTCGCGTTGTCTTCGGCCAACAGATGAACACAATTCACACGCAAGTCCGTCTAGCAGCAAGTTTACGCTATTTTTTACTCCAACGACCTTCAGTTTAGCCAATCTTAAAGGATCATTTTGGTTTATTTCAACCTGATATATTTCTTATTAATGAGTCTGTTGTAGAGCTTCAGGGAAACGAGCAGTTGTAATAAAACAACGTATATCAAGACAAATGAGGGTCCAACGCTCAAACAGAAAAGACTTTCAACGAACTTTTTAAAGGTCCTCGCAGTAATCAGCCATTTTGCAGAAAGTCAAAGTCAAACAAATCGGCGTGCAACAATGAATACGCAGATTGGGTTCGCTAATGCAGTTCGCAAAATGGCCGCTCCAAGTGGCTAATGTCTGCGTTCACTTTGAGTCAGACTTGAAAACAAAAACAGGATTTATGCACATGTAATGTTTTTTGTGAAACTGCAGGAAGTCCAGGCTCCCGATGTACGACGCTTCTCTGAATCTCTACAACCAAAGTCGAAGTCAAAGTTCACATGATGCGCCAGCATCGCCACAAGAAATACACCAGGTTGAAATAAACCAGAATCATCCTTAGAATATTTTGTTTATTTAATTTTATAGTGGGTAATTTTGGTGAAGCTTATTATTATTGTTTTGTTAAAGTAAAGAGCTTTGTGCAGAGTTTACACTCGATCAGGATAACTTAAGGACAGCAGCTTCCACTGAAAATGATCTTCTAACAAAGTATGACTGCAAGTTAATGTCGAACTTTAAAGATGCACCGCAGGCAGCACGATGAACTATCAACTCATTCAATCTTCTCCGTGATGTTCCTGAGTATCACAGAAACACAAATAAAAAGGGGCGAAAGTTGAATTGTTTGGTTAGGTTAGGTTAGGGTTAGGTTAGGTTAGGTTAGGGTAGGGTTGGGTTAGGTTAGGTTAGGTTAGGTTAGGTTAGTGTTAGGTTAGGTTAGGGTTAGGTTAGGGTAGGTTGGGTTAGGGTTAGGTTTGGTTAGGGTTAGGGTTAGGTTAGGGTTAGGTTAGGTTAGGTTAGATTAGGGTTAGGTTAGGTTAGGTTAGGTTAGGTTAGGTTAGGTTAGGTTCGGTTAGGTTAGGGTTAGGTTAGGTTAGGTTAGGTTAAGTTAGGTTAGGGTTAGGTTAGGTTAGGGTTAGGTTAGGTTAGGTTAGGTTAGGTTAGGTTAGGTTCGGTTAGGTTAGGTTAGGTCAGGGTTAGGTTAGGGTTAGGTTAGGTTAGGGTTAGGTTAGGGTTAGGTTAGGTTAGGTTAGGTTAGGTTCGGTTAGGTTAGGGTTAGGTTAGGTTAGGTTAAGTTAGGCTAGGGTTAGGTTAGGTTAGGTTAGGTTAGGTTAGGTTAGGTTAGGTTAGGTTAGGTTAATTGAATGAAAAAGAGGGTAAATCTTTTTTTTACCAGATTGAAATTGACAGAAAGTGACGGAGTGGTGAAACAAAGTTCACAGTGTAAAATCCCTGATGGATTATATTAGTTCCTCTGATTCACTGGTTAAATTCTTCCTGCCTTTGGATGTTGATCACACTGCTAACGCTAACAATGCTAGCTGCTACATGCTAGTTTGACATGTGATCTGTTGACTTCCTGTCCAGTATGAAGTTATTTATTTACGTCCTTCTGCACCGACACAAATAAGCAGTCATACTTTGGTTAAAAAATTAACAAGACTGAATATTGTATATTGGTTTTAAAATATTAACAGTGAACATTAGACATTTTAAGAAGCTCTTGTGTTGCATTTGCACAAATATATATATGTTTTATTACTGTGGTATAAAACTATTTATGCTTCATTGTGCTGTAAAAACATTTAAAAACTAGTCTATCATTTAGTCATCATGAGAAGAGGGCTTGTAAACATTTTAATAAATGGTCAATATTTCCTTTACAAATATTTATAAAATAAATATTCGACTGTAACAAACACAACGTGATTATTCAGACACATTTATTTTTTAAGTAAAAGAAAAACCTGACAGAATCTGAACTGGAGGATTCATAACGTTCACAAACCAACGATGACATCACTGATGGTTGATGACATCAATGATGGTTGATGACACCACTGATGGTTGATGACATCACTGATGGTTGATGACATCACTGATGGTTGATGACATCACTGACCCGAATCGTTGCTTTCTGACGTTCAGGTTCTTTTTTTGTATAAAGAGCGGAGAAGTGAGATCCGATCTCGTGGGGAAAAGACGGTTTGAATCTCCTCACTTGTGATCCGAGCTCGTAAGGAGGCACGTTGTTGGACAACATGCTATCCTCAGAAATGTTTTTTACATTTAGGACGATATACATGTAACATATATACATATAGTACAATATTTGTTTGCAGGCTCTTGTGAAATATTTACAGGAACCTTCTCAGTTGTGACTGAAATCAGACATTCAAACTTCAGCTGAGTAATCCAGAACAGCCATTAAAAAAATACCAGGATTATATTGTTGACTTATAAAGTTATTAAAATATCTAAACTACATTATTGAGAATTGTATGCAAACTCTCCTCCGCAGTCTTTAACACAACTTCTGAAACACCCACAACTTATTTTACAACTACTGCAAATTAAAAAAATTTGAATTTTCAACACAAAACATACAAAACACATCGATGTTATATTCTTCAATTACAGATTGTTTGTTGTTTTGAAACATTTTTTCATGTTAAATTTGATCTTGAATTTTGTTTGTATTTGTTTTCCTGTAAACTCCAAACAGCCTGATTCAGTAAAGAGCTTAAAAAATACAAAACCCAAATGATTGAAGTTTTGATGCATGATTTCAATAGAAAGTCATAAATAAACGGACACCTCCTCTTTTGAAGAGGGAGGAGCTTAGAGTTTTCAGCTCTTCAGTACAAGAAGCAGCAAGTTCCTGGTTTATGAGTGAAAAAGGAGAAGCAGCGTTGAACCATCGAAGAGACTCGAGATGAAAGTCTGTCACACTTTGATCTGCTGCTTCTTCCTCGGTAAGTAAACTCACTTATTTCTGTTACTTTCTCTGTTCTCAACTTTATTTTGTCTGCTGGGGAGTTTTAACGATGAACTCCTTCAGTTTCCATCTCTTCCATTTCTTGTTTTCTGGGGTTGAATGTGATGATGTGAATCACTTCAACACAGTTCATTCAAAGTACAAGTTAACGCCTCAAGTTACAAACTTATGAGGAAATTAAAGGGTTCATGAAGCGATTTGTTTTTTACAAATGACTTCATAATCCGACCATCCGTCCATCCGACCTCTGCAGCTCATCCAGAATGCAGCAGCTCGACTGGTCTTTAACCTCCGAAATACACTCGCACTACTCCGCTCCTCCTCTTCCTCTTCTTCCTCTTCCTCTTCCTCCTTCACTGGTTACCAGTAGCTGCCCGCATCCGTCTCAAAACATTGGTACTTGCGTACCGTGCTGTGAACAGATCAGGTCCAGTCTACATCCAGGACATGGTCCAACCCTACATCCCAGCCACTCCTCCTCTTCCTCCTCTTCTTCCTCCTCCTCCTCCTCTTCCTCCTCCTCCTCCTCCTCCTTTACCTTGAACAGTAGAACTTTAGTATCTTAAAATAGAACTTACTGATAGAACTTTGTAGTTTGGCTTTCTGGAAGAAATTGTATTTTCTTGATTCTTGTTGTTCTGGTTTTGAACCCTCATGGTTGAAATGAACTTATTGAAAGTCGCTTTGGATAAAAGAGTCAGATAAATGTAATGTAATGTAATGTAATGTAATGTAATGTAATATAATGTAATGTAAAGTAATGTCATGAAATGTAATAATGTTGGTTTCACTTTTCTTTTTTTTCCCTGAATCTTAATTTTTGTTGAATCTGCAATCAAGTATTAATCTTCTGTACAGTTTAAAAGCACATTTATTCTTTCCTTTTTGTAGCAGAAGTGCAGACAGGTTCGTCTGTGTCTTGAACAGAAAACAGGAAACTATCAAATAAACATAGAAACGTTTTTCTTTTTTTACTTATCCAAGTAAATCTTACAATTATTTTGAAAGCTGCAGCGAGTCGGAACATTTTGAGCCTCAGTTCAGTTAACCTGCAGTCTGATAAACCAAGAGCACAACAGTTCATCATTCTGTGTTAAACAAGCGAAGCAGGAACAACGCTGCAACTTTCAAACACTGATAGAAACCTGAAGCTGCTGATGGGAAGCAACACGGACAAAACCTCTTTTCACACGAAGCAGAGACCAGATGATTTCTGCCTGTTTTAACTGTATGACACAATCTTCATCTGCAGGTGTCATGGAGGAACAGGAAGTTGGTTGGCTGCACTTATATGCAAATAGTTTAGTCAAAGAAAGATGTTGTGAATTCAGTTGAAATAATTCAAAAAAAGTCTTTCATTTTACTGACAAAAAAAGATATTATTATCAGACTGCAGGATCTTACAGGGAGATGGTGACTGGTATTAATTCAAATCAAATCTTTTCCATCTTTTCAACAGCGGTGCAGGATGGAGTCACTGTTTCCAGTCAAAACATCCATGAAGTAAAAGAAGGAGAAAACATCACGGTTCCATGTTTATTTAATTTGTCTGGAACCAGGAAATATTTCTGTAAGAATGAATGTGAAGACAGAAACGTTCTCATCGAAACAACCGACAACGAAGATCAGAACGGCAGATACAGTATCGAGTATAAAGAAGGATTTTATCCAACAACTTCTACAATTCTGTATGTGAGCATCACACAGCTGAAGAAGTCAGACTCAGGATGGTACAGGTGTGGTCTTGGCAGAACTACTTTTGTCGATAACTTCAAGGACTTTGGGATCTTTGTCACAGACGGTGAGTTTCTTCTGAAAGTCATTAAAATGTTCCGTCACGTCTCTGAAGAAAGTTTGACACCATTTCTGTTTCAAATACAGAATTCAGTCTGAATATTTTCATCCCATTTTCATCCCTGAATCATCTCAGACTGTTATTCATGTTCTCACTTTAACCCGTTTATCACGATTCTTATCATTATATTCACAGCTTCAGTCACTTCAACACCAAAATCAACTTCAGCCTTTTCAACGTCAACATTTCTCCCATCAGCCTCAACAACAACAACAACAACAACAACAACAACAACAACAACAACACAGAGTGTAAGCTCCAGTTCAGGAGGCTCCACACCTTCATCACCCTCCTCCTCCTCAGGTTCAGGTGTGTTTGTACAGCTGTGTTTATGCATGTGTGTAGATGTGGATGTGATTTATGTCTATTGAAGGTTTGTAACTGAACGTCAGAGCAACACGAAGCCGTTCTGATGTTTACACGTCTGCAGGTTTGCTGCTGTACGTTCGTCTGATTCTGATCGTCATGCTCGTCATATTATCAGCGACTCTGCTGATCTTCTGGAGGAGGAGGAGGAGGAGGAGGAGGGCCACTAAACCCAGAGGTGAGGCACCCCCCCCCCCATTATTCTTTGTTGCATTATTATTATGATACTTATATTTGTCTCCAGTAAAAGTGATCGTGCAGCAAAACTCAAACGGTGAAAACTCCCCAAATTTAGCATGTAGGTTGCAAATTGCTTCCACTGCTCGGGTACAGAACAATGACACCAATAGACCTCCAGGTGGCGCTGTAACAATCAACTTTACGTTCATGCAATTATCTGAAATTAACTTAAAATCCTTTTGTTATTTGAATCTTTGAATGTTTCTGCATCAGCGCTCCAAACACACTTCTGGTTTCAAGATGTCAACTTTAGTGACTTTGGACAACTTCAGCAATGTTGCATGTGGTTGACTTTCACGTTCTTCTTGTGTTCTACCGCTCGGACCCCGATCATCTATATTTATTCACGTTGTTGGGAATTACTTCGTATAAACTTATCTTATAGACTTATGTTCCAACATCATCCGTAACACAAGTTCACACTTCTGGTCTCGTTGGGCTCATTGACAGAGTGGATTCTCTAAATGTCTCAACTACCTTAAACCTCAGACTAAATCTAACACTCCCTCTGAAACCAAACCTGAACCTTCAAAGAGCAGACGCTAAATGTTTTTCTCTACATTCACGAGTCTTTACGTGTTGATGTGCATTCAGGTGAAATAAAAAGCTACTTAAAGTCTCTGGAAGCCTTTTCACCACCTTATTTTCTCATCTGCAGGTATTTCAGGACCTCCTGTAGAAACGGAGTACGCTGACGTCGGAGAGGTGAGTCCGTGTAGATGTTTAGAGCTTCATCAGCGTTGGTGGAACCAAACAGATACAAACCACACTCGTCCTCCTGCAGGTCAACCTGGAGTACGAGGAGATCAGAGAGGACGGACGGAGACGTCCACCTCCCGTCAAATTCACCAAAACAAACGCAGCCGATGGCGCCGACGACGACAACTTCGTAGTGCAATAAAAAAAGGAGTCATTTACATATTTTTAATGAAAATAAACTTGACATTGAATTAACAGTTAACAGCATATGGTCTTTTATCTCTTACAAAATATTTGTATAAATATTTTCATCGACTCATTTCTTCCAACTTTGCATTGAAAAACGAACTTTGCTGGTTGATGCTTTGGAAACAGGAATTCTTGTTGCAGGTTGAACCAAAGCAACACGTCCCAAACCCTTTTTTTTGTTTTTATCGTAGTGGATTACTAAATATTTTGTTTACAAAAGAGGCAACAACGACTGAACCAAAACAACATAAAGAACATTTTTACAGATTTACGTCACGTGACGCTTCGACGCTTCCAAACTGCTGCGTGACTCGTCCAAGTTGTCCAACAAAATCAATCTGACCAAAAAACCTCAAATATAAAATTCCAATTAACTTAACATACAATTAACTTAAAATGTAAAAACAACAACGGTAAACGGAAGACGAACACTTGGTAAATATTTCCCTTTTGCGGCGTTGAAGTGCTCAAAGAACAGAATAAAAATAACAACTCGGCACAAAACAAGCTAACATGTTAACAATAAGAGTGACCGGTAAAAATAAACGCTGTGGCACATGACAGGTAAACACACTGAGGAGGAGGAGGACGATGAAGGTCAGCTGACAGAAGAAAAGCTGCATAGAATCAATATCACAAATCTCTAATGTAGAGAAGACGACTTTGGAAGCTCGTGCGTTTCTTTTTACTCTCCAGCAGAATCGTGTATTTTGCATTTCGTCTGCTGCAGCTTCTTTTAACCTTTTTATTTCATCGAAGGAGTTCCTGGTCTTTAACTGCAGAGCTTTACTTTTCTTTTTTAGTGAACAGTTTAAATATACGACTGCTCTGAAGTTTAGATTGTGGATTCTTCTTCACCATCTTTTTGAACAGGAGAGGAAAAATTGCATTTGAAGCCCGAGTTTGTTTGTTTTTTTAACGTAAAGTTCTGCTCTGACCTCATCATCCCGTCTTTAAAGGACCAGTCTCGTGTTTTATTGTTTTATCTTCAAATTATGTACTTTTATGCTTCTGCTAATTATTAAAAAAAATATTTTGTCTTTCCATCCAAGCTGGTTTTACTTTCTGTAAGACAAAAAAAAAACTGGCGCTAGTTTTCAAAGTCTCGTACAAAATTTGATGAAAAAATTGCCTGTTTAAAATGAATAAACACATTTAATTATGTGGAAAAACCCACGGCAAGATTTCAGAATGAAATATTTGTGATTTGTGGTAAACGGGCTGAACAATTAATCTCTGCTGTGTTCCTTAATGATGTGCCCGACTTTTTCCTTTCTTTCAAATAATAACTAATAACTAATTAGTTTGAAAAGGCCAAAGCTGGAGATATACTCGCTTTTTAACCTCACGTTCACGAAGACAATCAGCTTTGACGTGAATTTGTTCACATACTCGTCTTGTGCTCTGAATACAGTCCTTCAGTACTTTACACAGATGATCGGTCCAATCAGGCACCACCACAAACGTTAGGTGCAAATCCATCGGGATTAATGTGATTTTACTGAAAGCCAAGTTAAGAGTTATTAGACTCCGCCTCTTCCTGCTACCTCATGCTAGGCAGACATAAGCTACTGGGAGTAGCGGCGAAGCTAAAAGACGACCAAAATGGACTTGAGCTTTTAGCTTTTTGCAACAAAATCGACTACATTCGAGACCTGGACGTTTTTCTCAGGACACGTTCGGGTCATGCAGCAAAACTTTAGTTCAAACTCGCCATGTAAATGTGGCGTGAACACGATCGGCTCTCCTGCTCCGACATTCAAGTGCAGACGAACCCCGACTGCTGAACTCCAGTCCCTCAACACACAACAGAAAAAAATCAACACCAGTGGAAGAGCTTTGACGTGAAACCTTCAGATGAAGAATCGGATTTTAAATCCAAACACGGTTCTTCATCTGGAGGATTATTTGCAATAAATAAATTTCAGTGACTCGGCCAGTTTTCATAATACAATATTACAATAAGGTACTTCACATGTAGAAAAATATTCCCCTCAGTACTTAGTGATAAAATAAAGATTCAGGATTGTGAAGATAAAAGGCAAAGTGCAAAAAACAACAGAGGCTCTACAGGAAGTGTTTGTGCCGTTGTTTTTCCTCCATCCTTAACTAATGGTTGTAAAAGAAAACACTTCAGATCAGATGTTCCTCTGTTTTTACTACATGAAGGAAAAACCACCACAAACACCCCACGTTGGAGCCTCGGTTTGGTTAAATATTCGTCCCTTTATGATACAGTAAAAACTAAATAAATAACGAGTGAAATGTTGTTCGAAGGTTGTTCAGAAACAGAATATTTCTTTGGTAGCGTTGATGTTCCTCAACAGTGTAGACAGAACCAGAAAAGTCCTGCAGCCGCGGTGAGTTCCTTCTGTTAGACATAAAAAAAAAAGTCTTTGCAGTCCACTTTAACTGTGATCAGCCGTTACAGGTCTGCTGTACCGCCGGTGGGCCGCTGAGTCGAACAGCTGGAGGGTGTCGTTAATCCACGCCGAGCACCAATAAAACACCAAATACTCAACAACAGAAGAGTGTTAAACTAGAGTCGCGACTTATTATCATTATTTTCATTACTGATTAATCTTAAAGCCTATCAAATGTCAGGAAAAAAGACACCCATGATTAATTGATTAGCAGAATAACTGCATTAATTAATCAATCAATCAATCAATCAACCAATCGCTTGGCTCTAGTGTTGATAAAACATCTAGAAACGGACGTCAGAAAAATGCTAATTTTTAATCTTAATTTAAAAATTCCACCTCTTTTTGGGACAACCCTAAAGAAAACACCAGTGATCCTCAAATTCAGGCGACAGGACATCTGAAAATAATCCCTCATTCATTAGAAAAGAAGATTCAAGAAGACCTGTTTTTGGGGGCGTGTCTGTTTGATTGACAGGCCTGTGGTGCAGTCAGGTTACAGCTATCGGTGGGCGGGACGTAGTATCTTCAGGTTTCCAATCAGATCAGTCAGATCCACCGCTGGCTCCTCCCCCAGCTCGTCCAAATATGGTCACTTCCTGCTCCAAACTAGCAAAGATGGTGACGGACAGAATCTGAACTGGAGGATTCATAACGTTCACAAACCAACGATGACATCACTGATGGATGATGACATCACTGCTGGTTGATGATGTCACTGATGGTTGATGACATCACTGATGGTTGATGACATCACTCTGACCCGAATCGTTGCTTTTCTGACGTTCAGGTTCTTTTTTTGTATAAAGAGCGGAGAAGTGAGATCCGATCTCGTGGGGAAAAGACGGTTTGAATCTCCTCACTTGTGATCTG
>NW_027185243.1:500129-527629 GCF_022577435.1 Embiotoca jacksoni
AGGTCAAGGGTCAAGGTCACTGTGAGTTAAATATCTATGAGGGTTTGGACGGATACACATGGAAACTACAGTTTCAGTGGTTCGTGGAAACATTGGCTCGCCTCAGCAGAAAGCTTTAAGAAGGAAAACAGGGAAAACTAGCTTCTTATTTCTTAGCCTCATTGTAGGTCTGTTTGTCTCTGTGGAGTTCTCTTTGTGTGACCTTTGTGTGACCTTTGTGTGACCTTTGTGTGACCTTTGTGTGTTTCCTTAAGGCCTGACAGGGATGTTGACTGTGGGATTAATGTCTTTCCTTGTTTTAATCTCAGTGATTAAATCTCTTCTTGCTGGCGGTGCTCTTCGTCCTCGTTGGTGCAGCGCGGCCGTCCATCAGCAGAAACAACAACTCGTGTTTTATATGTGTATATATATATATACATATATATGTGTATGTATATGTATATACACTCGCTGGTATTGCAGCTGAAGACACTTCTGGATCGGAACCATTTTACAGACCTGAAGCTACGAACTCTTTTATATCCAGTGTACAGAATTCATTCAGAAATCAGATCGTAAAACCAGAAGTTCAAGGTTTGTTTTCGGCATCTACTTCCACCAAAGTCAGAAAAATAGTGATATTAGTATCCATCATGTTAAATGTGTTTCCTTCGTGTTGAAGGGAAAGACATTTTTATGAGCAGAAGCCAGCAGGACATTAACATTATATTGACTCTGAAGGCTTCCCTCCCCATCCTGAAGACACCACTCAGGGGGCTGGAAGAGTCCAACACTTCTTACCCAGGTCCAGTCCCACGGCGCTGTTGAGTCGGCTGGGCGGGCAGCTCCGGCCCGGCATGCTGTGGGTGCTCCTGGACGCGGGGATCTGCAGCGTCAGGTCGCTGGTGGACGACGGCTTCTGCCGTACCAGAGCGTTGGTGGGGTACAGGAACTGGCCGTACGACACCGACTGACACAGAGAGGAGGTGATGATGATGATGATGACAAAGGGTGGAGATAAATCATAAAAGTATTTATTATATGTGTGATATCTACCCTGCCATACGTCTCCAGCTGGAAACCCTCGAGCCCCGGCAGCATCTCCAGGGTGGCGGAGATGTTCCCTGAGGAGTGCCTCCTCCTGGGGTGGTTCAACATCGGGTCACTGCAGGAAGAAGAGATGTGAGATTAAAGTTCCCTTAAAAAGGTGCAGCAGTTCTGTGGGAATTTAACTCTCATTGAATCTCATTGAAAACCCTTCGGAGAAGCTTTTACTTACGGGAATGTTAATTAAAGACAGTTTAATAGTTATTTTAGTAACTTCCTGAATTTTTCTTTAACATCATCATACTTGTACTTGTACAGCAAATATGAAAAATGAAAATCTAACTGGCTGATTACAATTGAATTATTGTCCCCAGAAGATACACAACTAATAATTATTTTCATAATCAATTATTCCACGAAATATTTCCTTGATTTGTCTTTTGTCAGGACAAAAACTGAAAGGTCGAAGGTCACCACAACCACAGGCTCCCCTTAACTTTCACAGTAGCATCAGCTACGAGATGTGTGTGTGTGTGTGTGTGTGTGTGTGTGTGTGTGTGTGTGTGTGTGTGTGTGTGTGTGTGTGTGTGTGTGTGTGTGTGTGTGTGTGTGTGTGCGTGTGTGTGTGTGTGTGCGTGTGAGTGTGTGATTATGTCAGGGTTACTGTGTGTGTCATCAGCAGCCTGAGGTTAAACCAGGGGGCGCCGAGGCACATGGGAAAAAAATCATCCCTCTCCTCCTCCTCCTCATGTCCTTTTCATGCAACTCTCAACTTCTCAGAGTAAACCACATACATCCTTCCCCTCTTCTCCTGTCTCACTGAGGTAAAACGTGTGAGTGTGAGTGTGAGTGTGTGTGAGAGTGTGTGTGTGTGTGTGTGTGTGTGTGTGTGTGTGTGTGTGTGTGTGTGTGTGTGAGAGTGTGTGTGTGTGTGTGTGTGTGTGTGTGTGTGTGTGTGTGTGTGTGTGTGTGTTGATCACCTGAGGTAGAAGCTCTCTCCGTAGGGTAGAATAGAGAAGGCAGCACACAGAGACCTCTTAGCACAGATGAGCACGATCCTAAAACACAAAGAAACACACATCAGCAGTGACATCAAAACATAGAAAAAGAGTTCGTAGCTTCAGGTCTGTAAAATGGTTCTGATCCAGAAGTGTCTTCAGCTGCAATACCAGCGAGTGCCACTAGAGGTCGGCTCCAAAAAGCCTCCGGCTCCATAGACTCCCATTCAACTTCTCTCATCAAATCCAAAGTGAATAAAATGTGTCCATCAGTTATCTCGGTGTTGTTAGCTAAAGTCACTCCTTCTTATTAGTTTTCTGGAGGTCCATCTGAAAATAATCCCGTTTTTTATTAGAAAACATTTATTATTTTCACCACTCGCTCCCAACACTCGTCCAAATATGGTCACTTCCAGCTACGTCCACTTTTATATCCAGTCTGTGACCTTCACACATGAAGCTACAGGATCACAAGGAAACTATCACTTTAAATATTAAAACGTGTTGTTTCTAGGAACGTGTTGCTCCTCAGCAGATAGAAATGTTTCTCTTCTTCCACCTACGAACACACGCTGAGGTTTCCACCAGCGTCTTTACCCTCCACTCTGCCTGACGATGACACGCTGCAACGCTTTCACTCCAACAGAGCACGTGTGTGTTTTTATTGCAGCTCCTCCAGAGGATGATCCCGAGTGCAGCGGAGACCGCAGAGCTCGCCTGGTTCCTCCAGAGGAACAATGTTTACCCTCATTTACCTTCGGCTCGAGAACCAAAGAGACTGGAAGATGATTCTCACACACACACACACACACACACACACACACACACACACACACACACACACACACACACACACACACACACACACCTCAGCTGATGGGAGACCTGAAGTCATCGACCTTGTGTGTCCTTGACAAACGTTCCCTGACCGGTCAGAGATCCGGTGAAGGAACCTTTAAACTAAACTACAGCCAGTCAGCATTGAAATGAGACTACGGTCAGAGAGCAGTTCATCTCCCAAATCTGGATTAAACAATATTATTTAAAAGGAGAAAACCCCAAAACCTATTATAAAATCAACATGTTCTAATATTTACACATTTATTTCTCTTAGGGTTTTTAGTCTTCTGCTAGAAAGACAGCAAAACACGACAAAAACAAGCCACAAACACGTCAACAAAAATATGATATGATTAACAAGAATTGACTGAGGAGTCCTGGAAAACACTTTCAATATGGCCACTGTGTTTTCTATGTATTTTGTAGGATACGTGATTTAATCTGGATTCTCCGACATCAGGCTTCAGCCCTTCATGTCGTGGAGGCGGATGTACTCTACTGTGTTTAGAAAGACACACTGAGACAAACGTATGAAGCAGAAAGGATATTAATCCAAACTATTTGGTTATTTATATACGTATGACAGGATCCCGGTCAAATATGGAGCACCTGTTTTAATGAGGATCCTGCTGGATAAATAAATCAATAGATTTGAATCCTAGAATCAATACAGAATAAAGAATCTCACCTTGTGGCTGTAAAGAACATCTCCAGAAGTAAAACTGGTTTAAAAAGCGATTTATCATTCAAAACAAACTAATTACAATAATAATAACGAGAATTAAAATAACAGGAATTAATGACAAAAAGTCAAACATCGTTAATGTTTTGTACAATTTCGAGCTACGCCTGAAGCTCTCTTTCTTTCTCTATATTTAACTTAATGTGTTTTGTTTAATTTGATCTGAATTTTGTTTCTTTTGTTTTTACGTTCCTTTGAATCTGTTTTTGTGTGAAACTCTGCATGTCCTTTTCTTGCTGTAAAACACTTTGAGTTGCATTTCCTGAAAGAAAGGTGCGCTACAAATAAAGTTTATTATCATATTATTATCATTATTATCAGCAGTGCGTTCAAATTGTGCAAAATCACAGCTTGAAAAGATTTCAGATTAGGTCCTTTGCTCTTTTACTTCTGTATTCATGATCTATCTGAAAGCTGAAAGGTGACAAATATGTGCAGATGACAATTATTTATAAAACTGCAGAAGAGCAGAATTGTGTCGTCAAGATGAAGTGTCTTAAATAAAACTAAAAACATCATTGTGCTTTTAATTTAAGAAAAATAAATTACTGTGGCAGCACTTAGATTGATGAACATGTTTGGAAATTGTTCAAGACTATTTTTTTTTGTGGATTTTATACACTTTTATACACTTTATTATATTATATATATTATATATATATATATATTATATTATCAACGACTAGACAAACAAATGTCATTGGAGAAGATCACACATCTATAAAAGCAGCTCAAATGAGATTCCATCACATTTATCAGGCCTCAATAAATGAAGTCCATATTTCCACCATTAACAAACATGCAAATGAATGTATTGGAAACCAAATGGCACAAAGTCAAAATCTGCAAAAATATATTCTGTGATGGTTTGACAATTTCTATACGGTCGTCATTTATAAAAAGTGCATGAACGCTTTTGGCCCACATAATCTGTCAACGAGTAAAAAATATAGCAGTGAAGGATAATTAGAACAACTTTACGTCTGAAATCTTTTTGGTGTATTTTTAATTATAATGGTGATGCAAAATGCTTCAGAGGTCCCATGAAAGATTTGAAAAGCTTTCCTTGAATAACCCGAACTCTGCTTTTACTATGAAACTGGAAACAGCTGGAAGCGACCGCACGTGGAACCATTTCAAATCTCCTGCGACTCAACAGAAAGATCCTGAGGAAGGAAAACGCTGACATTTACTTTCCTGTTTAAGTGACGACATGGCGACTG
Organism: Embiotoca jacksoni; assembly: GCF_022577435.1. Lineage (NCBI taxonomy): Eukaryota > Metazoa > Chordata > Actinopteri > Embiotocidae > Embiotoca > Embiotoca jacksoni. The sequence continues at coordinate 504,959 of NW_027185243.1, forward strand.
AATTACAAACAGCTGTGGTGCTGTGAGCTGGATCTATTTTAGAAACAATCACCTGTCGGTCTATTATTTTTATCATCTGATGAGCGGCCCGTATGTCTTTGACCCAGAGGTCTAATTTATACACTGAGCCGGGAAGGAAGGACGAGAATAGAATCCAGTAGAAGAACAGCAAACTGAAGGACGTTCTGCTCAGTTCCCGTCCGGCTGCAGCAGAACCAAACAGCTGGGTTCCTGTCCAGCTGAAGAAGAACCAAACAGCTGGGTTCCTGTCTGGCTGCAGCAGAACCAAACAGCTGGGTTCCCGTCCAGCTGAAGAAGAACCAAACAGCTCGGTTCCCGTCCGGCTGCAGCAGAACCAAACAGCTGGGTTCCTGTCCAGCTGAAGAAGAACCAAACAGCTGGGTTCCTGTCTGGCTGCAGCAGAACCAAACAGCTGGGTTCCCGTCCAGCTGAAGAAGAACCAAACAGCTCGGTTCCCGTCCGGCTGCAGCAGAACCAAACAGCTGGGTTCCTGTCCAGCTGAAGAAGAACCAAACAGCTGGGTTCCTGTCTGGCTGCAGCAGAACCAAACAGCTGGGTTCCTGTCCAGCTGAAGAAGAACCAAACAGCTGGGTTCCTGTCTGGCTGCAGCAGAACCAAACAGCTGGGTTCCTGTCCAGCTGAAGAAGAACCAAACAGCTCGGTTCCCGTCCGGCTGCAGCAGAACCAAACAGCTGGGTTCACATTTCCCACACCTGCAGCGCACCACTCTGACCTGGTGGTGGCGCCGTGATCAGGAGGGATCGACATGCAGGTAAACACCGTCCACACCTAGACGGAGATTTGAGCAGCGGAACGACGAAGGCTATTTTAAAACTTAATATATTATTCGACTCAAAATGAAATAAAAAATAAAACTCATGAAACATGAATATCTAAAGCATACGTAAAAAAATGAAATTTAAAGGTTAAACCCAAAACGTATTTATTGATCGTACCAGACAGGAAACAGGAATGAATTAGATTTTATATTTGACTGTTTTTACTCTTCAATATTAAATGTAAATCTTAATGTTTCAGACATCTTTTCTAAGGAAAGTGAAAGGTTAGTGTCCCACCTGCTGCCTCTGGTGTCGTACTGCTTCATGTTTTTGATGAAGTGGATCTTCTTGGTGTGTCGAGGTCTGGGAGAACCACCGGAGAGGTTACGACTCCTGCCGATGGGGACAGACAGACGGACATCAATATTAATCAGGAGAAATGCTCTCAGTTCATTCAGAAAATCATGAATAAGTCTGCCAGCAGAAACATTCTCCGCTTCAGAGGTCGATCATACACTGTAGACTCACAATTTAAAAACATCAAAATTACCTTAAAAAAAGTAGCAACTAGAATTAACACCTCGGTTCAAGAGTCAGTTTACATCCATGTTGGAGGACAAATATGAAGTGGGAGCTTCAAGGCCCAAGCTGTCTTGTGAGCTCAGTGGAAGTATGGATGCACTCATAAGGACTGTGTGTACATGTTAGCATTCCCGTGACACACAGTCGCAGTACACTGTTGTGGTGTTTTGTGTGTTGCACCGTCCGTGAGCCTTCTGGCTTTCGTCAGATCTCATGTGGCTGCTGCGGGAGCCTCTTCCTGTGACACCCGGGCAGTAAGGCACACAAAAGACGCTCCAGCTGTTCGTAGAGAGGCATCAACAATCCAAGTCAAGCTGTAGCGCTCATGTACGTAGGACACCCTGCGACCAATAAAGCTGATTGTGATTGGACACAAAGTTGTTGCCATGACAGCAGATGATGCTTCAAATGTGGATGTCGCTGCCAAGAAACTACAAATTCTAAAATGTGGATGCTTCACACACAGATCACATTTTCAAGGTGGACGCCCAAAGATTGGTGTCACCAACTCAGTATCTGGTCAGTCTGTTCCTGTTGTGGCGTTAAATAATGACATAATAATTAATGAACGTTTTCTTGTCTTTCAGGTGTCAAATGTCATCACGTCCTCATTTGATCCTCTTTGACAACTGTGTGAAGTTTTTATCATAATTAGCATATGAATCCCGTGAACACGTTTTGCGAGACTTTCGACCACCGAAATCCACTCGCTTCATCGTCGGGGCCAAGTGAACGTTTGTGCCAAATATGAAGAACATTCTCCCGAGGTGTCCCGAGGAATGGGACGGATGGTGTTGCAGATAGACCCGACAACCGAAGACGTAATGACGCCGTCTACGACTGTTGCTGGAACGAAACCATGGCGGCATGAAAACATGGCAACATGAAACCACGGCAACATGAAACCACGGCAACATGACACCATGAAACCACGGCAACATGAAACCACGGCAACATGACACCACGGCAACATGACACCACGAAACCATGGCAACATGACACCATGAAACCATGGCAACATGACACCACGAAACCACGGCAACATGACACCATGAAACCACGGCAACATGAAACCACGGCAACATGACACCACGGCAACATGACACCACGAAACCATGGCAACATGACACCACGACAACATGAAACCATGAAACCACGGCAGTATCTTCTCCTTCAGGAAGTTCAGAACTTCCTCATTAGTCATCGGATGACCTTTAACCGAAGCTTCTTTAACATCAATACACAAAGTTTCTACAAATTAGAAGAACAATGTTCAAGATAAAAGCAGGATTTTTGGGAAACACAAAACATTTCTTTTTTATTTCTCATACATCTGTTCCCAAGCGATACAAGAAACCTCCTGATTTGATACGCCAAAACTGACCTCTGTGTGTCCTGGAGGTCAGGTTATGAGGCAGGTTGTGTCGACCTCTGGAATTAAAACAACAGACCTCGAACTGAAAGCAGGCCGAGGAGCTCAGCTCAGTGACATCACAGCAGTTACGTAACATAACTGACATCAGCATTTACACACACACACACACACACACACACACACACACACACACACACACACACACACACACACACACACACACTTACTTCACAAACTAAAACTGCATATTTTGCACAGCCTGCATTTCCATACGCTCACGTTTATCTGGGACACGTACATAATCTCATGCAGCTCATTCTCCACACTCACCCTTCAGCACATTTAGTGCAAAAGTACATTCACAACACAAACTCAGATGTTTCTTATATACTGCAGAAACCATTTCTGTGAGATCTCTTTCATATTTTGTATGTTTTTCTTCTAAATTAAAAAAACAACTAAAACACAAAGCCAGTAGAAGAATCCCATTCAGCTGCATTTTCTTTGAATAAACTGGCCAATAAAGAGATTTCTTAAATTGCCCAAAAACGTAAAGGACCCTGGCTGACTGACTACAGTATTTATATAACTCTTCACTACAGACAAGGATACACTTATTTCATCTATGCTGTCATATTAGTGTCTAATTTTAGTTACAAAGTTACACTGTGATTTTTATTTTTTGGAAACAAAATCATAAAAAAATGGAATAACACCATAAAACAGGTATGAAAACCTAAATATAGAATATATAGGCACAATATGTGACACAACTCCAAATATTCAGTTTTATATCACAATATTAATGCTAGAAATCTAAATATACGACAATATGACATGACAGATCATTTCATACACATCCAGATTAGAGCTGCATGCAGAGGGAAGACCTTCTGCTGGGAGACATAACGGTTACACAACTGGGAACACACACACACACACACACACACACACACACACACACAGACACTCACACACACACACACACACACACACACACACACACACACACACACACACACACACACAGACACTCACACACACACACACACACACACACACACACACACACACACACACACACACACAGACACACACACACACACACACACACACACACACACACACACACACAGAGCATCTGTTATTGTTTTTTCTGGCTGACCTGCTGATTCCACAGCACATGGTGTTTAAATCACTGTTATCACTGTCTGACTACATGTTTGACTTAGATGAGAGTCCCTGTGTGTGTGTGTGTGTGTGTGTGTGTGTGTGTGTGTGTGTGTGTGTGTGTGTGTGTGTGTGTGTGTGTGTGTGATGCAGTAGTGACATCTGGGTAGTTACATATTTGTTTTCCCTTCATTCAGTCACGTCGCATTCGAGGCTTTAACAAGATATTTTGCCTTCTGTCATTTCAAATCCGATTAATTTTCTTTTTTTTGAAATTCTTTCTGTCCAAGTGAACGAAAATGTATGAATGAAATAAGATCTCATTCAAAAAGAGCAATTTATGAGATATTTAAAGTTGCTGGCCTCCACGCAGGGACCATGTGACGGGCTGCCGGCTGCTTTGTTCCAGCAGCACGGCACCAGCCTCCGTCTGGGCGGAGGATCTTTTACATTCGGTGAGTCTGTGACAAACCCAGTAAAGGTTGTCAGGTTCTAGTCTCCTCAGACATATCTGGACATGAAGGTAAAAGCTTTTTACAAGATGTTAGAAGTTAGTTTACAGGCTGTTTTTATTAAAGACTGGACCCGGCACCGCCGGTGACCGCTTCGGCCCAACGTCCAAAATGAAACCAGATGAGCTCATTGAGTCTCTGCTCCCGGTGATACGTCCCCTATGGGGGTGGGGGGTATATCGAATATAATCCATGTATCACGGCTCTACAAGAAATACTCCTGTTTGAAATAATGCTGCAGCAGTTTGCTACTCAAGACTGTTAAATTATACACAGAACATGATGTGCTGTTTCTTTCTCCTAAAAAACCCAAAGAACCAATTAGAGTGTCATTGGAGTGTTGGATCAATAAGTAGTCATTCAAATCCCTGTTCCTCACTTAATGTATATGGAGGAAACTCAAGAAGCAATTTGTATTATTTCAGCCAAAAAAAAGTAACAGTACAAAAATGGTTTACTCTTTATGTTATGTCTTTATTTTATTTTGTGTACCAACAATAAGAGGATCAATAAGTATCCGTATAGATAAGTGGTATTGGTATTGATATTTCCCTGACCCAACCAAATTCTATTTTTTTTATTTTTGCGTGCAAGTTTAAAATGGTTCCAATAGAAACTACTAATGAACACAGACAAGAATGTTTGAGTGCAGACGTGTTGCAGGGATGAACACAATCATCACACTGGTGTTATTTTAATGCATTAAAGGGGTTAAATTGAGCATTTCTGCAGTGCTTTAAGAGAATATTTCAAAATATCACGATATATATTGTTTATCGTGATATAGCCTAAAACAACATAGCGATATTATTTTTAGGGCAATATCGCTGAGGCCTCCGTCCACTGATTTGGAGAGAAGTTCGGCCAATAAGCTGGCCAGGTAGATGTTACCTTATTACACATAGTGTATATTTCATATTTAGTGTGAATGTCAGCTGAGCAGTAACAACCGCACGTTGTTTTTAACTCGTCTCTGGAGAATGTAGATTCTCCTGCTGACCATGTTGATGTAAATACAAATTTAAAGATGTCGGACATCATTCAACCAAAACGATTCTTCTGCGTTTCTATCTTTGGTATTTACTGTAACCGCGGTCACATGATGGAAAGCTTCTCAGCGGTCCATTTCCATGGGAACCGTCGTCACGGCAGCATTCTGGAATGTTGTGGAATGTTTTCAATGTGTGGGAATAAAACAAGTATCTTTGGGTTTTTTTGCAACCATTATGGGCTCAATTATTTCTTATGTGCTTATATAGCTCAGAAGTACAGCTGGATGTTCTCTGAGGCTGCTGCTGATTCTGTAGCTCACTTTGAGGAAACGTGTTTCTCTACTAATCTGTGTTTTCATTAAATAAAAGATGCCAAAGTTCTCAAAAAAGATGTTTAAAACGACATCAATTACTAGAAAACTTTGGCCGAAGAACCTTTCGGCAAAATTGGCTTAATTATTTATCAAGAACACTGAAAGAAAAAACCCAAATCTGCCAACTTTTTATACTTGACAGCTTTTGACACAAACATATTTTGGTCTGCAGCCAAAGAAGTGCTGAGGTGGACACCCAGTCAGAGGAAGGGTTGTTCAGTGACAGTAAGGAACTCATCTCATGACGGGCAGCTACAAATAATAATTAGGATTTAACAACCGGTTTAGATGGACCACAGAAAAATAAAAAATAAACCTGCAAACAGTTATTATCATAACGTTTTTCAGCAGTGTGACTGACATTGAACAGAGCGGTTTCATCCTGGTGAATGTTTCACTGCTTGATAAACAGTCCTGCTGGTTATCTTTCAAATTATTTTCTCAGCTTGAAGGCTTCTGTGAGGAAAAATAAAAAAATGCTGAAGTCACAAACATCAACTATATCTGCAGAGAGCGAGATAGCCGACGCTCTCACAGTCTGTTTCTAAATCCGTCGCTGTATCTGAGTCGTGGATCTGCAGCCTCATTATCACAACAGTCTGACCGGCCGCCACATTTCCATGAGAACCCGGTCGGATTCATCTCTCCGGGATGTTGTGGAAACTTCCTGTTCTGTGGGAACGGAAAGAACTCCAGTGTGGTAATTCCCCTGCTGCTGGTGGTGGTGGTGAGGATGAGGATGAGGAAGATGGGTGTTCAGATAAAGACGTATACCTGAAGCTTTAAGGTGAGCTGCACTAACTCTGGTAATTTGATATCAAACCAGGAGACCATGCCGATAAACTACTTTTATACTTGGAGATTTTCAGATAAAACGTGACGTTATTCTGTAAATATTTGTAGCCATCAAACTAAAGGTCAACCAGCCAAAACGAACCAGAACTCAGCGACGTGAAAAGCAAACTAAACACCGACTGCTGATTTTACAATGAAAAGAAATACAAACAGCCACAACTTCAAAGTTTGTTATTCTGTACTTGTTTTAAAATTTCAGCTGACAAATTCTGTAGAGACTTTATGTTTAGTGTAAAATTCTTGTGACAAAATGATGATAAAAAAAAAAAAAAAATACGAATACAACATTTTTGTGTTTGTTTATTAGCAGGCAGCATTATGACGGATGGTCCGAGCCACTCAGTCTCTTTATTTAGTTTGAGTCATGAACATCAGTCACACTAATAATAGCTGCTGTTGTTTCATCCTGAAATAAAGCAGCAAACATAGTCAGAACGATGTCATCTTAAAATAATATTAAACCACGTTTGTTGGATGTTTTTTTTCTCTGCACTATTTTTGGCCTGATGTCAGTTCTCGACTTTAGTTTCTCTCTCACACTTCCTGTCCAACTGCTGTTTCTACTGTAGCTCTGTTGCTTATCATATTAAAATGTGATTTATTATGAATTTGATTGTTTTTTATTAAACATTTCTCCCTTTTTTTTTCTCCTCTGAGAGCGACTTTGACAAAATGAAAGTGTCTGAGAGCTCCTCATGTTGTGTAACATTTACACATCTGAACACCTCCTGCCTTCGACTGGGACCTCCCGGCCCCCCGCCCCCCCGAAGGAAACGCATGTCCAGATTTAAAAATTCTAATTTGTCATTATTCCTGGGCGCCCCGCCTTCATAAGTGTGTAGGAAGCATCGCATGTTATTAAATATCATTCTGCTGGTTTTTCTGTCCAACTACTGACTCTGTGGTGAAAAGCTCCTGCAGACGGCTCATTTCACTCTAATTTCTCGGTCACTTCGTTGACTGCTTGCTGACGTTGTTCCACATGGAAGGAATAAATCTTAGATGTGTCTTGAAGAGCCAAACACATTTACATTTCAACATGTGGATCAAATGTGACAACAAGTCATAGAAATGTTGTTATAGAGTTATTTGGGGCTCTGAATAAGGACACTGACTGACCAATGAAATTAAAAACTATAAAAACCCAAGTTCAATACCAACATCACACTCATGCCTCCATCTGCTTCTCTGTGTGTGTGTGTGTGTGTGTGTGTGTGTGTGTGTGTGTGTGTGACCAGACGGCAGAAATTGATGAGTCTGTCACAGCGCTACAAAGAAAATGTCAGATTATCCAGGAAGTCTGAAAAGCAGCTATAATCTTCTGATCTGATCTTTCAGCTCATCACTATTTTTTTATGGCCTTTATATCTTTCCCTCCTTTATAGAGCTCCAGAAATATCTGTTTGAGTTCATGAGAGGCATCACATTTTAACAACTGCTACCTTCACATCTGTTTCTACCAAAAACTAATACAGAATATTTTCTTTTCAGTCTTTTTCAGAGGCAGAACAACTCTCAAACAATGAAATCCTTTTTGCTGCTGTTTTGTCCCGATTCACCTTCGAGCATAAATGATATTTGCTCTGATTGTATCTTAATAAACAAGCTAACAAAATGTTTCTTCCTCACATCCAGTCAGTGGGAATGTGAGTTTTTATACAAAGTGAAAATGTCTGCAAGAATAAAATCAAGTTATATAATCCGAGTGACAGCTTGAAATATGAGCTGTCACGTCAAACCCGTTTCCAAACCTGCCATGATATTCACCCTCCGACTGCCCTGTATGTGTGCGTGTCCCGTTTTGTGCAGATGTTTGTTGTTCAGTTTGATTTTGGAAAAAAGTCATTTTTTTGGAAGTAGTCCTATTTTCAGTATTCATGCACCATCGCTGACCTTGTTAGAGGCGTCTCGTATCAGCGGGACGCAACCAGCCCCACAAACGCTTCATTGTTCTGCTCCATCTGGTTTCCGTGGCGACGCGCTCATCGACTGCTAAACAATGCAATTAAAATGTACACAAGCCTAAGAAGGGTGGTGGTCATTAATTCCAGAGATTAGATTACTGCAACATGGAAAAAACTGGACTTTTGAATGTCTATTTTGTTAGGGCCTGAGCACCGATGGTGAGAAAGCCCTTTTCTTATTCAAGCGATTATTATGATTCTCCGTAAACAACTGCATTTTTGGAGGCTTTATCAATTTCAAAAACTCGTGAAAGTTGGTACACCCGTCTCTCACGGCGAAAAATTTCATATGTTAGTGGAATTGCGAGTGGGCGTGGCCAAATGGCTCGCTAGCACCCACTAAAGAGATGCCCCGGCAGCTCCATTTACCTCCATGCACCAAATTTGGTGGACGTGTATCACACTGAGATTTACAAGAAAGTTACACTGCACCATTACGTCAACTCAACAGGAAGTCCGCCATTTTTTATTTAGTCGCCATTTTTGGCGGTTCACACATGTTGTACTTTAACGAACTCCTCCTTCAGATTTTGTCGGACCGACTTGAAATCTAGTCTGTGAACTCTGAACATGTTTGGAATTAAAAGTTATCAAAATAATTTGTTTTCGTCCATCGGTGTGCCCGTGGTGTGGCGGCCAAAAAGTGACCCAAAAGTCATGCTATAGCATGTTCAAAAAATTAGCCTCATTTTCAAAGTCAAAAATGACTGATGATTTTTTTTTTAAGTCCATGGCTAAGGGGGGATCGAACCCCAAACCTTCTAGCTGAGAGGCAGCAGCACTAATGACTGCACCATCTATCTTACCAGGAGTTAGACAGCATTGTGATAAATCTTTGGCTCACTGCAACCTATAACTCCACCATCCATAAATATTCACTCAAATGCGACCAAATTGCCGCAGACATTCTTTGGATAGTAGATATACGTGTTTTCAAGGGGGTCTGCAGTGATATTAAATATCTTCCTGTAATGTGTAGTGGATGCAAAACTTTTTCAAATTCTCCAAACATTTCAAATTCACTAAAAGTTGAATCACCATTAACAGGTGGAATCAGAACCATTAATAACAACCTTGGTGAAGTAGAATCCTGTTAGAGTAGAAACCTGTTGATTTAATCAGACTGTCGGTTAGGGTTAACCCTTAAGGTTAGGGTTAGGGTTAACCCTTAAGGTTAGGGTTAGGGTTAACCCTTAGCTCTGAGTGAACTCCGTGAAACTCTTTCTCCTGCTGCGATTCATTCTCTTGCGCCGAAGATGGTCTACGGCCTGGAAACGACCTCATGAACACGGGTTCGAGCCCCGCTCAGGTATCACACGAGGTTCATGGTTTACAGAGGGCGAGTCCCCTCAATAAGCCAGATGGTGCACAGTTCACGGAGAGTGAATCCCTCTAAGGGTAAGCCACGTGGTTCACAGAGGGAGAGACCTCCTAAGATGAATTACTCTAGCCGCACAGGTTCAGGTTTGTACATGCAGTCCAACTAATACCAAACCAAAGGTCAACAACAATACAAAACTCAAACAAAAATTGTGCACTGGTTAGAGTTGCCTCACAATGAGAAGTAACTTGAGACATGCATGTCGGTTCAGAAAAAGGTCATACTCCAAAAAGTTATCCAAAGTATGTTGTCCAAAATATAATAATTACAACAACAAAAAAAACATTTTTGTATAGAGTATATAGTATTTATATAGCCAGGGCGATGCGGCTAAGTCTGATGTTTCGCCGTGACAGGAAATTGATGTTTAAGGTCAAACGATGCTCCAAACCTCAGGAAACTTGCGTCAGGCACCAACTTTCATGAGTTTTTGAAGATGTTAAAGCCGCCAAAAAAAGGCTTTTTCTTTTAAAGAAGAATAAAGAACGAGATCGAGAAAAAAATTTAAACTGCAAGCGGGAATATGCGGAGCTTGGCGTGCTGCACGTCGGGGAGCCGGCGGCCCGACGTGCAGCACGCCAAGCTCCGCATATCACTGTTTTAATTTTCAATCTAAAATTACTTCACTTTATTAAATTATTTTATTTGACTTCTTAGCTTCACTGCTGACATTCAGAGATGCACTTTGCTACCACAGACTGTATAAAAGCAGACGTACATTCCAGGTCTGTAAAATGGTTCTGATCCAGAAGTGTCTTCAGCTGCAATACCAGCGAGTGCCACTAGAGGTCGGCTCCAAAAAGCCTCCGGCTCCATAGACTCCCATTCAACTTCTCTCATCAAATCCAAAGTGAATAAAATGTGTCCATCAGTTATCTCGGTGTTGTTAGCTAAAGTCACTCCTTCTTATTAGTTTTCTGGAGGTCCATCTGAAAATAATCCCTCATTCATTAGAAAATAATCCCTCATTAACCTGCTTTGAATCTGGCAGGAAACAAAAGACTAAAATAAGATCTGACTGTAAACATGGAGACACATCGACAGTCTTAATACTGGTGAGTGTGAGATGGATCACAGGCTTTCAAATCTCTAACACACACACACACACACACACACACACACACACACGTGCAGCTTTACTTAAATACCCCCATTCTAAATCCTAAACACACACTCACGTACACACCAACCGACAACCATAGATTAAATGTTGTGCAGCCTAAATCTTCACACACACACACACACACACACACACACACACACACACACACACACACACACACACACACACACACACACACACACACCAGCTGGCCTGTTGTGTGTCTTACATCACCAGATTAACAGACTCCTCCTCCTGCTTCTCCTTCTGCCGATTTACCAATAAATAAATAACTAAATAAATAAATAAATCCTCCCTCGTTTCTTATCCCTGAGTGTTTTCTGCTTGTTTGTTCTCTGCATTCGGTCCAGATTCAGGAAACTCATTGAAAAGCTGTTTTCTTTTAAGGACATTTGTGGGACATTTTAAGTTGCTTATCTCAGGCTGTCCCGTTATCTGTTGGTGAGAGACTGAAATATACGTCATCCAATCACAGATCAGCACTCGCTGCTAGCTTGATCGGTAGCAGAGCTGCAGGCATTAGCGTCCTCACGGGGTTCAGCAGTGGTTACTGGACGTAACTGCAGTTCTGTGAGTACGTTGGTTGTTTGTTTGTTTGTTTCTCCCGAGACAACAGGAGGGGAAACGCTGCAGTGAGTGTCGTATACAGTTTCCATTATATTAATGTTTTTCTTTTGTGATGTCCGGTTAAAGAGGTTTTGCTGAATGTTTACTGTCAAACGTGCACGTCACCAACCAAGGAATTTATAATCCAGCTCTGATGTGTTGTTTTCATTCAGAACCAAATGAATTCAATCGAGCTGTCGTGGATTTATTAGAGTACGTAAACACACTGGTGTGAAGCCGGGTTGTGCCTGGAGACCGAGCTTTATCAATAAGGTTGTAATGACGTGCTGCAGAGGAGCCGTATGGAGGGAGGATGAGCCTTTATCAGCCTGCAGGGTTGAAACAGAGCAGACTGGATGTGTGATAGGAGTGGGAGGAGCCCCGTGGTGAGCACACGCCACCACACGCATGCAGAAAAAGCTCACGGGAAGATCTGGTTCATACCGACAGCGAGACGTTTAAAAACTCACGTTAGCCTGTCAGAAGGTTTCCGTCCACCCTTCCAGGTGTCAGCTGTAAAAGTCAGCGACTGTTTATCCTGCGATGGTCCGACGGGACGTCGACACGACAGCTCGCCCGCTCACCGAACTATTCCACACGGCCGCCTCAGCAACCCGCCGGAAAGTTAACCGACTTCGCTGTTCACTAGCATCCCAAAGCTAACAACTAGCATTAACTCACACGGTTTACCGACTGATCTGCCAGAAATAAAAAACAGGGTTTCCGTAGCGGCGACTCTGATTTTCGGTTCTCTAACCGTCTGATCAAAGGAAGTCAACGACGGAAAGTGAGACTCATTTTTCAATGTGAACATTGTGTTTAGAAACGTGAAAACGTTTCCACAGATTAAAACTACGAGCACCAACATAAAGTTGAGTTCAAACTAGCCGAGGCAATTATATTTGTGCTTTTTTTCAACTGTAACTTTGGAAGTTAAATCTCTCTTTTCTTGGTGCCAATCATGATGTCACATGTTTTGAATAGATATTGAATGTCGAGTGGCTGGTGGGAGAAGAGACGTGGTGTCGCATGAACTCCGTCAAATGAAGCAAAAACCTTTCACTGTATATAAAAGAACGTAAGCCTGAAGCTGCAGTACCACCGAGCGCCACTAGAAAACGCAACCTCCTTTTCTTCACGAGCAAACGGCCTGCAGGAGAGTCGTGAAGGCCGAACACAAAGCCAGGGTGTGGAGGGGGCGGGGCTTAGCTGTTGTTTTCACTGGAGAGGCAAACGTGTTCAGACAAAACACACACACACACACACACACACACACACACACACAAAACACACACACACAAAACACACACACACACACACACACACACACACACACACACACACAGACACACACACACACACACACACACACACACACACACACACACACACACACACACACACACACACACACACACACACACACACACACACACACACACACACACACACACACAAACACACACACACACACACACACACACACACACACACACACACACACACACACACACACATCTGACATCATCTGTGTGTGTGTGTGTGTGTGTGAGAAAAAGATTGAACTCCAACAGAAACTCCCAGAACAATATAGATCTGTCTGTTCATGATTAAAAACACAGATACAGAGTTCCTACTTCAGGAAACCAAATATCTTGTGTGACTCGAGCTGACAGCCGGAGATTCAAGGCTGTGTTAACATGGAAATGATACAATTTTCAACAACAAATACACATTTTGAAGCAGCTGCAGTCTTTAAAGTTGTGAATCGACCTTGGACAGACTGTTTCGGTTTCAGCAGAGGAAACTAAACGGATTAACGAGGCAGGTCCGGTTTGAACAATCAAACCTGACAACTGTTTACTCTGCTGGGAAAGAAAACAAGGGAGGGATCCATAAAACCATGAAACAGATGCACATGAAAAAAAAGAACGAGAACAAAACACAGTTTGTTTGTGCATTCAAGTGCAATTTAGAGGATTATGGTCAACGCCTCAAACCCCAAAACTGTCCTGAATATGACCTTTTTGATCTGGGGGTTTAGGGAACGACTGTAAAAGTGCCTTTCAAAGTAAAAAGTAACTCAAAACAAAAACATCGGTATTGTTATTATAATGCAAGTAAATGATGATTATTATAGTTCTGGAAAATGCGTTTTTGGCAGCTTTAACAGGCTCAAAGACTCGTCAAACTTTAAACAAAAAATCAGCTCAAAGTTGAAGTATTCTATAGGTTTTTGGCCATGGGTTTCATAACATGGCTCGCTAGCGCCCCCTAGAAGTGAGATTTCAATGCTGCTTTCACGTACATGAATGAAATTCGGTGGACATGTGTATCATACCGACATCTACAAAAAAGTCTCCAGGCACCCCGACCTCAACTCGACAGGAAGGCCATCATTTTGAATTTAGTGGCTATTTTGGTGATTTGCACGTGTTGTACTTTAACAAACTCCTCCTACAGATTTTGTCGGACCGACTTCAAATTTGGTCGGTGCAGTTTTAAGTCCTTTGGGGTGAAAAGTTTTAAAAAATAATGTGTTTTCGTCGAACGTTGTGTCCGTGGCGGCCATTTTCACCATTTCGCCGTTAGTTGCTGATTTGAAGGTCCATTGCCTGATCTTCCTCAAACTTTTCATGTTCGATGAAAGTCTCGCCCTAAAGACATCTGCATGGTTATATTCAGTTGTAGTCGTAGCTCCCCCTGCTAGCAGGTGCAAGGGCCTGCATAGCTCTGCTTGCAGTTTTAATTTTTACTGGTGTTTCAGGGCAAGAAAACGATGAAGTCTAAAACTCAGGGGGGAGCTCCCTGTCAGTGGAAATTAAAGATGTGGGTAATAAGGACAGGATTACATTTTTGAGGATGTTCTCCTAATTACAACCACATCACAGCTTTCCTTGTAAAAACTGTGCCGGTCTGAACGGTGCTTCAGTTTCTCATTGGTTGGGTGTTTTCCTGAGAAGCTTATCGTGCAGGCCTCTTTCTTTTTGTCAGCTGTGAACTGCTCTGACTGAGTCCCAGATGGACGCTGATGTGTAGATCCTGAAACTTATGTTACATATACGGTAAACCCTGAGAGTCCTCTTGGGCTGATGTCATCAGGGGGAAACACCAAATCCCAATTTAAAACAGGGACAACCCTTTTTTTTTAGTCTGTGCGGAGCCGTGAGGTTATTCTGGGAAAACCTGAATCACTCCAGAGAGGAAATCCAGCCAAACAGACCTGACTGGGTCGTCCTCACCTGGCTCGTAGGCAGGTCAATAGAGTCGTAGTGTTTCAGCCAGCTGCGTCAGTCGCAGATTAAACAACCTTCTTTTTCTTTTTTTTTATCGTTCACAT
Organism: Embiotoca jacksoni; assembly: GCF_022577435.1. Taxonomy (NCBI): domain Eukaryota; kingdom Metazoa; phylum Chordata; class Actinopteri; family Embiotocidae; genus Embiotoca; species Embiotoca jacksoni. The sequence goes on from NW_027185243.1 coordinate 520,033, forward strand.
TATCACCAAATTAAACAAAGAGAAAGCGACACGGCACATTATCCCCGAGAGGGAAGAACATTCGTCTCTGGCCCGAGTGTCCCAAACGATTTGTGACCCTTGATTCTTACGAGTTGAGTCACTTCAAACAGAGATCTGATATTAATCCCTGATATTCGCCTCAGTTTAGTTACAGCTTAAACAACATTCACGCTCTTTAAATAAATACGTTCATATAATACCGCAATTAATATAAATTTAAAATAATAAAATGTAGGTATTTGTCATTTTGTTTTTCTGTGTGCATGAGGACAGTAGAAATCCTGTGAAGTATCTCAGGAAAGCAGTGTACGGTGGAGACAAACCGAGCCACGTGCATTGTGGGAAATTCCTGAGTGACCTGGCCAGTTTGGTGACTCCTATAAATAGAGATTAATGCCGTTTACACACGAGTTGATCACTCAGGACTTTGAGGAGTGGAGGCAGTCTGTCTGCAATGCATCAACCTAAATCATCAGCAGGTTGTCGGGACAGGAGGGCAGGAGTTAAACGTCAGAACCGTTTCTCAATATGAAATCAAATATTAATAATAAGTGTGATTGAGAGAGACACTCAGGCCGGAGCCTCTGCTGCCTGATACTCATCGCTGCTTCAGGCTACTTTACTTGATACGAGCTCGACACACCCAAATCTCCAACCAAACTTTGGGTTGTATTGTGGATGTAACCTGACTGGACCACAGGCCTGTCAATCAAACAGACACGCCCCCAAAAACAGGTCTTCTTGAATCTTCTTTTCTAATGAATGAGGGATTATTTTCAGATGGGCCTCCAGAAAACTAATAAGAAGGAGTGACTTTAGCTAACAACACCGAGATAACTGATGGACACATTTTATTCACTTTGGATTTGATGAGAGAAGTTGAATGGGAGTCTATGGAGCCGGAGGCTTTTTGGAGCCGACCTCTAGTGGCACTCGCTGGTATTGCAGCTGAAGACACTTCTGGATCAGAACCATTTTACAGACCTGAAGCTACGAACTCTTTTATATCCAGTCTGTAGTTTTATATCCAGTCTGTAGTCATGACAGGCCGCTACCCTTAATTTTTTGATGGCAAAGCAATGCCAGGTCCAAAAGGAGGGAACAAATTTTAATCTTGGAAAAAGGAGCGCAGTCAATGAACCTATGAACACAAAGGACCAAGCAGACACTCTGGTTCAGGTGTAAAACAGCTGCATCATTGCACTCCAAACAAACGCAAACCAAACTGACGGCCAGCCAAGTTCACGTTGACAGAAAACTCTTAACATCCGCTGGAAACAAAGCATCACACACACACACACACACACACACACACACACACACACACACACACACACACACACACACACACACACACACACACACACACATATACACACACACACACACACACACACACACACACACACACACACACACACACACACACACACACACACCACAATGACTTCCAAAGCTCTGCTCCTCCATCTTTCTGAGGACCAGACCTTCACCATGAGGAGATATTTAAGGAGCTGTGATTCAGTTTAAGAGGGAAGGTAAGACGAGGAGAAGGTTGGAGCAGGAGTTACATCATTAGGTTTTTGTACTGAATACAGCAAAAACGTGTGTGTGTGTGTGTGTGTGTGTGTGTGTGTGTGTGTGTGTGTGTGTGTGTGTGTGTGTGTGTGTGTGTTTGTCTCTGTCCTTCAAAGCGTTTTAGGCTCATAAATGTTAACGCTGCATCAGACTTCCTCTGAGCCTCGCTGGATATCAGTGAATAACACGAACTGTGGCCATGTTTTTTATCCAAGTGCTGCACATCGTATCTGATGTACTCGAGTTAAAATACAGTCGGATTTAAAAACACAGCATTCCTGTTGTGTTCCTTCCTGTACCAGTCAGCAGAAAATCCATCGGTAGTATTCATACTGTGACACCACAGCTGTAGTCACCAGAGAAATGAGGAGATCCAGGAGGTTTTCAGGGTATTTTTATTGTTGTTTTCCTGCATTAAAATCCTCTACGTACTTGATAAGAAACTCCATTTTCCAAAACAAAAGATGTGCAAGCTGAGATATTTAGAGATGCTACAAATTTAGACGTCCTAGAAAGAGCAGGGTCCAGCTGAGGTTACTTGTTGTCCTCTCAACAATATGTACATCTAAAGACACTGAAATGCCCCGAAGTCATTAAAGTACACTTCAAACACCAGGATGAACCGAAATGAAGCAATCACTAGCATGTGTATCAAAGAACAACTTTGAGAAGTTTCCTGCTACTTCAGTTGGTGTGTAGATCTCTAGTGAGTCTGTTTTATGCACGAAGTTTGAATTTTGTCCGTCACCATCTTTGCTAAGCAGGAAGTGACCATATTTGGACGAGCTGGGGGAGGAGCCAGCGGTGGATCTGACCGATCTGATCGGAAACCTGACGATACTACGTCCCGCCCACCGATAGCTGTAACCTGACTGCACCACAGGCCTGTCAATCAAACAGACACGCCCCCAAAAACAGGTCTTCTTGAATCTTCTTTTCTAATGAATGAGGGATTATTTTCAGATGGACCTCCAGAAAACTAATAAGAAGGAGTGACTTTAGCTAACAACACCGAGATAACTGATGGACACATTTTATTCACTTTGGATTTGATGAGAGAAGTTGAATGGGAGTCTATGGAGCCGGAGGCTTTTTGGAGCCGACCTCTAGTGGCACTCGCTGGTATTGCAGCTGAAGACACTTCTGGATCAGAACCATTTTACAGACCTGAAGCTACGAACTCTTTTATATCCAGTCTGTAGTTTTATATCCAGTCTGTAGTTTTATATCCAGTCTGTAGTTTTATATCCAGTCTGTAGTTTTATATCCAGTCTGTAGTTTTATATCCAGTCTGTAGTTTTATATCCAGTCTGTAGTTTTATATCCAGTCTGTAGTTTTATATCCAGCCTGTAGTTTTATATCCAGTCTGTAGTTTTATATCCAGTCTGTGGGCCACGCATCATTTCAAGGCTAACTAACAAGCTAGTTTCCACAAAAGCAATAGATGAGGACTGTTGATAAAAGAAGTGCAGCGTGCAAAGCAAGCGAGCGTCACCGACCTCACGACTGTCACTGCATCCAGACGGAGGAGAAAGACGATGACGGTCAGAGTGAAGTTAGCGGTGGAGCAGCCGGTTGGAGATGTATGCGAGTGTTAGCGCCGCTTTCAAAGCACATCGGCCTCCGGCTTCGGTGATCCTTTTTGAGTTCTTGTCAAAAGCGATAACCGAAGCTGTGAGCTCACTCGTAAGGACGTGAGCTCCTTCAGATTCAGACGGTGAAACTGACCCTGAAGAGCTGCACATTGTCCCGGGACCGAAGAAGCCCCAGAAAACAAACTACACTTAATATTTGGTGCAACACGTCACCGTGTCTGCAGCGCGTTAGAGGTCGTTTACGGCTGTTAAAAAGATATGAAGGTGAGAATCTTCACTGGCTTCACAATTCAGTTGTAATCCTCCTGTCACAGCTGCAAAATGCATCTCGATGCAGGTCGGAGGAAGAGCAGGATAACGCAGGTCATTTTCCGGGTTGCTATGATTTGCATTTAATTCACATGCAGACAATCCGACTGTTCAGAGTTAATTCCTGACAAGCAGGTCGACGATATTCAAAAAAATAACTCATCTTTAAAAGTGTGAAAAAGACATTCCAGTGTAATATTTAGTGGTTTCATCTTTCTCGGCAGGTCTTAATCTATCGAAGAGTCGGTGACATCTTTTAAATCTCTTCTTTGCTGATTTCAGTGATCAACGTATTTCTTTTGTAGCGTTTTAATTTGTTTTTATGGTTGGTTCATACGATCGTTGTGTTGTTGAAGGCTTGTTAGAATTCACTTGTTGTTTTGTTTTAATGGTTTATTTTATGTGAAGCACTTTGTAACAGGAGTTTAGAAAGTGCTCTCCAAATAAAGTTTAAAGTGTGCCCCAGCAGCCGAGTGTCCTCCCTCCCGTCGGCCAGCTGGTTCGATCTGGCTGGACATCACACACATCGACCCTCCATACCAACGGACGAACAGAAGAGACGGCCGATCGTATCCGACGACGGCCGACGTCATCGAACCGAGAAGTGTGTGGAGGTGAAGAGACGAAGGCCGGATTTAAATTCAGCGAACACAGGAAACTGTTTGAGCGTAAAAACCTCCAGAACAACTTTTTCCTCCTTTAAGAAGCAGATTTAAAGTTGAATGACTTCCATGGAAAACTGGGTTCTTACTGCTCAAGTGCAAAAAAACCCAACATTAATAAATAATGACTGCAATAACCAAGAGACGTCATTACTGTAACCAGCAAAGTGCTTTGCAGCACCGTTGGGGGGGCGGGGGGGGGGGGGCATTGCTCTACAACAGAAACCACAGCTTGATGATATCACATCAACATCAGGGATTTAATTATAGTATATGTTGAATATCTGAGAATCTTCAAACTGGTGTTATTGGTTCATATCAACTTCTTACAAACACACTGATATCTTCATATTTCTGACAATAACAAGAAACTAAAGAAATATGTTTGCAGTAATTAAAGTGTCGCTCAAACATATTTTTGTCCACAAACTGTTTTGACTTCATTTTTCTTCTGTAAAACGTCATGCTCAGTAAATATCAATAAATCCTAACAAACACAAATCAAAGTGGTCCTCTTTAAAAAAAAGTTTGCTTATTTTGTGGAATCATGTTAAGACGATTATATGAAACTCAGTTAGTCCGTTTATTGATTAGTTGATCAAATGTTTTGATGATCTAACATTTTTTTTTAAATCATTGGTTGCAGCCCAAAAGTAGAAACAATAAACTTGGGCTTTGGGAAATTGTGTTTTTTTTCAGACACTTTAAACGAAGAAATCATCACTTGATTATTCACTGATAAAAACAAAGGTTAGTAGGAGTCTTCGAGTTTTTACATTTGCAACTGAATTATTAGCCGAAAAGCCAATATTTTACAAGCTCCAATTGTGGGGCCATTTCATAATGAATGCTATATTTTACATAAAATTCAGCTTCTCAAATGTGAGGATATGCTTCTGAATCACTGAGAATGTAATATCTTTGAGGTTTGGAGCTTCGTGTGGACAAACCAAGCCATTTCAAAACGTCACAAAACTGTCAGCTGTTTTTTTTAGTATTTTCTGACACTTCAAAGAAACCAACTAACTTGATAAACAAAATGGAAAACCATGCAGACAATACTAACAACCACATAGAGGAAAACTGAGCTTTGTAAATTCAACATGTTCTTATCCTCATTGCGTAATCTACTGATCATAAGTGTGTCAGTTCCATATCTTATAGTGAATTAGTGTCTGAGCAGCGTCACGGTAAATAAAACATAAAATCAGCCGTGCAGCAGCTGACTGATGAGCTTTTATCCGTTTTATCTTCCCGGCCTGTTGTTGGGTGTAAAGAGGTTAAGCGTCGTTCATCTCTCCGGGTTTGATATGCTGCCAACGTGATGACGAAGCCGATCCATCCATCTGCACACGCTGTCACTCACAAACCACATTCACACACTTTACAGCAACATATCCATCTTCTTCTCCTCCTGCTGCTGCATCTCTCTTTTCAGGCCTGATTTCATCCGTTTCTGTGCACAAGTCTGATTTCTCTCTCGTTCAGCAGTGGAAATGTAAACGTGTCCTACAGCAGTGAACTAACGTCAGAAAATGGTCGGGGGGGTTTCTGTGCCACAGAAAACAGCTTCATGTTATCTGTTAGTGGTTTTTAACCGTTCCTGGCTTCACTTCCTCCAGCCGGTTACTGCTTTTAAAAACATGTTTTCCGATTACATTGCGTAATGCAGCCAATACCAAGTCATTAACAAGGCAGAGAATAAACCTGTGGCCAGGTGACCTCATGATGTTTGATCTACTTCATAAATTTAACACACAAAAGGTTAAAAAAAAGGAATATTTTGTGTTGATTCGAAACCTAATATTCAGCCCAACTTCCTCATTGAGCACTGACGCTATTTTAATGTTGGTTAGTAGATTAAAATGAATTTAGAGGACAGCTAGAAGAAAACTTTTTAAAGTCAACTTTGCAATGAGTACAAACAGTTAATAATTGGTGCATATTGTCCTGGACATTATTAAAAAAAAAAAATAATAATTCAACCAGAACTACAATTTAAAAGTCTTTCAACTATTTTGAAGGTTTTCTACAAAAACCCAAGAGAACAAAACACAAAAGTTTTCAAAGGTGATAAATGTCTTTAAAAAATACTCAAGTGAGGAATTTTATAACAAGTAAACAGAGAAGATCACATGAACAACTAAGAGACTAAAACTGGTCCTGAACTTTAAATAATCCACACCAGCACTTCCTGATTCAACTGTTTTTTGTCATTAAATTTACAATATGTTGTTGTGAGCTCACTTCCAGCTCCAGGCAGAAGATCCCCGAGGACCAGCTCTTTAAACCCTCTGGGACATCTGCATCTCCGAGGACCAACAACCAGCCAGTCAGACCCGAACCGCCGGTAGGTGAATGAGAGTGGACTCCAGCGGTCCATCTGAACTTCCAGGTTTAGTTTCAAGGCGACAGAAAAACCGCAAATTCAACCCTGTAAGTGGCTCAAATGTCCCTCGCGACTACCGGAGCACCACCGCAGCCGTGTTTCTCACCTGTGTCGCGGCTCCGAAGACACCGAGTTGCAGCTGTGGACCGACAGCAGCGTGGAGGACTTCCGCGGTCCGAGCGGCGACGGCAGCAGGCTGGTGTTGGACGGCGACGGCGAGAGCAGGTTGCAGCTCCCCGGCGAAGGGAACGAGCCTCTGCGGCGCCCGAGCAGCACCTCGGCGCTCCGCACGTCGTTGGAGCCGGTGTCCGACGGCAGGACGAGAATAGGCGGCACGGCGAGGACTCCTGTCCGCGGACCCGAGGAAGGAGGGACATTCCCGCAGCTCACGGACGCTGACAGACCAGCGAAGGTCCCGTAGCTGCTGTTGTTCCCCGGCTCCGGGCACAGACCGGCCGCTGCTGCCGCCGCAGGGTCGGTCCCCTCCAAGTCGGTGTCCTTGCGGCGGCGGCTTCCTCCGTCCTCGGCTGAATCGCTGTGGACCGGCCGCCCGTCCAGGGAGATGTTACTGAGAAACAAAAGAGCGGCTTGTCTCCGGCGAGAGTTCTCCCGGTTCCTCCGGCTGTAGTCCCGATTACTATGCAGTTTCTTGCCGCTAACGGCGGCCGCTCCAGCGGCGCCGTGGTGGCCGCAGGCCGCCGCCGCCATGTCTCCGTCCCGCTGAGACTCAACCGGCGGATCAGCTCGAGACCTGCAGCTGTCAATCCCTCTCACCCGGCGCGAGACCGCGCTACGCCCTCCTGCGCTCTCATTGGCCCAGACGGGAATACGTAATGACGTCGGGAACCAGAGCGTTGGGAGGCGGAGTTAGGTCACGCTGTAAACAATACATGCTGCTCCAGTTCAGCCAATGCACTGACCATAAGGCTGAATGAACAATAATAACAGTAATATTCATAATTACATTACTTTCATTATAGCACTGTTTTATATTGTGGGTAGAAAGCTGTGGACTTTAATTACTTGTTAGGGTGTTTGCCAT
>NW_027185243.1:530129-560053 GCF_022577435.1 Embiotoca jacksoni
TCTATCTATCTATCTATCTATCTATCTATTATCTATCTATCTATCTATCTATCTATCTATCTATCTATCTATCTATCTATCTATCTATCTATCTATCTATCTATCTATCTATCTATCTATCTATCTATCTATCTATCTATCTATCTATCTATCTATCTATCTATCTATCTATCTATCTATCTATCTATCTATCTATCTATCTATCTATCTATCTATCTATCTATCTATCTATTATCTATCTATCTATTATCTATCTAGCTGTTCATGTAAACTCTTTTATACTCACTTTGCCTCCTTGTGGTGAAAGAGAGGCATTACACTCCCATCAGATAAATATCATCCTTAAACAGCTTTGTAAAGTATTAAGTTCCCTTTTTCTTTTATGCAAATTTACAAATGATAAACACTTAATTAAAAACAAAAACAAAAATAAGTAAACTGCATTTGGATATTCCATTAAAATCCACAAACAAAGCATGTTTTTCCTTCAAGTATTTCAGTTTTTGTCTTTTTTCTATTTCTTATTTTTATTGGAGCTATAAATATGCAATTTACATACTCACAACGTTAAGTGAGTACTTTTGAAGCTTCAGTACGAGTCATTATATTAAATTACAGTGTATGACGATATAATACCTCTTTGAAAAATATTGTTTCCTCTTTTAATCTTTTTTAAAGTCATAAAATGATCTGAAGAGAAAAATGTGAACATTAAAAATAAAGTTGTCAGTGTTTTTTTTTTTTTAAATCTTCATCTTTCATCAGCTATGTCGCACAAGAAAAAACAGATTAAAAAAAATGTTGAACTTGTGATTTAATGATTTGAATTGATCAACGGCAGCTTTGGTTTCCACAATCATTTACAATCGTGTCGTTCCACTCACGTGCCTTTTCTGCTCTTCCTCCTGAACACAAATCAGGATTTTCACTTTAAAACGTTCACATTTAAAGAAACGGAGAGATCACAGGCTGTGGATGGGCCACTGCTCTTGCTCAAAGGCACTCGGGCAGGTCATAGTAAAAAACACGGGCTGAATTCTCTCCTTTTGTCCCTTCATCAGAGGTAGTAGTCTTCCTCCTCGATGTCCCCGTGGGTGTCCTGGAAGCCGAGCGCCTGGATGTCGTGGGTGATGTCAGTAATGCGTCGGTTGAATTCCTGAGATCCCGAGGCATGAGGGCAACTGTCGTACCTGCTGGGAGACAAACAAAGTGTTCCTCTACAAACATTCATGTTGAACTAACTAAAAGCGGATCATGTGTAGAAAGAGAGACCACGAAGTAAAACCTCTCAAACATTAAATTAAACATGAAAAACTCAACCAAAACAGAAAATCAGACCTAAGTTTGAAAAGCTGACTTTGAGGTGTGGCTGGTGGTACATACCCTCTCATGGCCGTCGCCGACGTGTTGCTCATGCTGCGTTTGATACGTCCGAAGCTGTCGGTTAAAATCCCGCCCTCCCGGATCCCGATGCTTTCCAGGAAACTCTCAAAGGCTCCAACGTCTTTGTCCGGGATGAACGGACGCATGCCTGAAGGACACGAGACACAAGAGAAGTACTTTTATTCTTCAAAATGACTCATACCATACGAAGGACTGCAAGCAAACTATCAATGTTCTTATACATATTCTGACCTCAAATACAACTTTGTACAATTTAAGGGACTCTGAAGACACAGTAGCCAGATTATGAATTTACATAACACACTTTAACGTTGTGTGTTTATCAAATGGAGAACTTAACTTGTCGGCATGAGGCTCATATTCGTAAAAGTTTCCAGGTTGTGTTTCTGTGTTTGATCACTTTGCTTTTTACAGTATAAATGTATTTTCCTGCAGCAACTATGTGACCGTCATCCAACTCAGTATCACGACAAAGCGTGAAATAGACACGCCCGTCCGACCACAGCAAAACGTGAGATAGCCACGCTTTGGGGGGAAGTTATTTGTTTTGTAGGCGAGTAACTTAATAAATGTCACAAGAGAGTTTTGAGGTTATGAGATCATGTACAAAGGACATTTCCTGGTGTCATTAGTCGTAACTGCCATGTGGGACGAATTCAGCAGCTGTTTTTCTTGAGTTGGTTTTTGTTTCCTAACCGTTGCAAAGCTGCTATATGAGTGTTTTAAACATTCTTTTTTACTCCAAATATCGGCAGACAGCATTGAAGGCCAAAGGCGACGCAAGCAGCTGAAGCATCTTTCACTGCTACTGAGTTTTCTTTGCTCCATGTAAGACATTCAGACAAGATAAAAAGAAACACAAAAAGACTGTAAACAGGAAGTTTGCCATCAGACTACTGATAATTTCCCACCGATTGATGGGAAAAAAATTCTCCATGACTGCTGCCAAATTTAGCCAGTTAGCTCCTGTTAGCCTCAGCTTCACAAGGTTCATGAGCTTTGAAGTTTTATAAGAATGATGAGCTGAAGCTTTCTCAGTCAGTTTCTAATTTGTCTGGTTTCCTCTTCCTCCACAGTTAAATTGTTCATAATGATGATTATACACCAACACTGAGAATTAACAGGGTGTGTGGAGAGAAAACATCCTTCATCAAACCTCTTGTCTCCCTGACAGGAAGTTGTGGTAAACATCAAAGCTTCGTGTCTCACCCATCAGCAGGAACTTGCGGTTGTCTCCATACAGCTGCAGCAGCTCGGAGCAGAAGTGGTCGATGTTTGACCCCAGACGGTATTCCCTGAGCAGCACCGCGAACTGCTGCAGCTCCACCGGACTCAGTTTGTTACGCAGCTACACACACACACACACACACACACACACACACACACACACACACACACACACACACACACACACACACACACACACACACACACTGAGAAAAGGACACCAACATGCAGACCATATTTTCTCCTTCATTCGTCAACACGTCTCTGGACCTCAAACTGACTGTATTTCACATGTTTGGATCTTTTGGAAAGAAAACCTCCAGTATTTTTATTTTTCCTACACTGGGATGCTCCTGTATCTTATTGTTTATTCCTGTTTATATGACAGTTTATTCCTGTTTATTTTGCTTCTGTTCTGCTATTGTGCATTTGCATTAAAAATAAGGTCTTACATGAGAAGAGTCCGTGTGAACGGCGCCCTCTTGTGGTATTCACGACGTCAGACCTCTACATTTTCAGTACATTTGTGTTTATGTGAACTTTGTTGAACAAAATTTAAATACATAAATGATGCAGATAAGTACTTAATATTATATCGTATGGAAAAAACAATAATGTGGATTTAGATAAACAAGAAGGATAATGAACAACACACAAAAAATGCAGGTAAAAAGTTAGATATCTTCCATTAATATAAAATTACTGTATTATGAGAAAGAGAAAAAAAGATAAAGGTAAAGAAATAAAAACATATTTATCCTCTTTCATAAGTTCATTATATAATTGGACAGTCTTGTTATTTTATTTGAGTGTTTATAAGTTTAAGGGTAACTCTAAATTTTCTTTAAGCCTCGAGTTCACGAGTTGTGACGTGTTTGCTGACATTTGGTTGGATGTTCAGATGATATATTGTAATTTAAGTCGTGCAGATTTTGTCTTCATAACTGAAAACATGTTGATCTTCCCGACGGCTTCATCTTTTCTCTGTTCCTTTCATTTCCTGCATTACGTTACCCACCTGTTAGCTCGCTAAATCGTTAGCCTCTGTGGCTTCCAGATGCCGTCCACGATGCAGTTGCCTAGCAACAGTGTTTTTATGACTTGAGCCCTTAATTGACAAGCATACAGCAACACGACTTCCCATGTTGTAACCACGAAGGCTTGTAGTAACCTAACGCTAAAGATCGGATGGCGTTTCCTACGTATGGTTCTGTGTATTCGACGAGGGAACAGAAAAATCAGACAATCTGATTGAGACTGTAAATCTTCACTTTCAAAACATTTATATTTGACGTGTTTATTTGGTGTCACATGACAGGATGTTACCCGATCTGTTCCACTTTGCAGAGACTGTTTGATTTGTTGAGGATGATGCTGATGCTCACAGTGATCATGTACTCCTGCATCAGCAGCAGGGCGGGGTTACTGTCGCCGCCGTCGCTGGCCGACGCCAGGCTGCGACGGGAGTCCTGCAGCGAGAGGGACGAGCTCTCGCTGTACGTCTCGCTGTAGTACAGCTCAAAGGCTTCCTGGGAACCATCACTGGGACAGAGAGACAGGAAGTCAGCGACAAACTTTGCTATGACATCGCACTGGAGCTGCCAATCAATCAGTCAGCTGACAGCTGAGCAGCATACCGCGCAGAATATTTAAGCATCTAATAATCAATCATCTTTTTTCATCCTCAGCACTGCGAACCACATCAGCTCTAACATTACGATGCCGACAAGATGACACACGCTGACATCCAAATGGAAGAAAAGAATAAATCAACCCAATGAAATCACAGGTTGTGAATATATTAAATAACAGACTTCAAACTGGTCATGTGAACATTTCGGATGCAGGAAGAGATGAAGCAACGATGAAGTTCGATTCTGATATTAATGTTCCAGTTCTGATGACGGAGGGCTTCACTTGATAGGAAAGTGCAGTAGACACAGATTTGTGTTTGATTTATGGTAATTTATGTATATTTTATACAACATGTATCTAAGACGATGTTGACATATTGACATGAGAGTGTTTTGTTTTATGTTTTTGGAAAATGTTCTTTGATTTTTGTAAACATGTTTCTGTTTTGCAGATACGAAGCAGAAGTATGCACAAGTATTTCTGAAATAAAATGAAAATGTCTAGAAAATGGCACCACAAAACTTGTGTGGTTGTAAACTCGTTGTATTGTGTTGAACTTCTTACTAGGAGCTGCAGCAGCTGAACTCTGGATCATAACTGTAGGACACGTCGGTCAGACAGCTGTCACCTGCACAGAGACACAAAAAGAGCATTAAATACACATTTACTGTTCAAAGCAACGACTGTCTCAGATAGCCGGCTGGTTTAAAGCCCCCCCGAGGTGCACTGTTCACAAACTGTTGGAATAATAACAAACTCAGAAATGATTAAATCTGACTTAGATCCTGAAGGTGATGCTGAAAGGAAGGTAATTGAAATATGAAGGGTTCTTCCTCTGAGGAGCAGGAATGGGATCATAAATGTATCTTATTTATATGTATATAATTTATATGTAACAAGAGGAAAGCAAATATGTTCACCAAAAACATGAACTTTCTTTCTTTCTTTCTTTCTTTCTTTCTTTCTTACTTCATTTAGCCGTTCTATTCACTTCTATGTCTATCCTGCACTGTACTACTGTATTTCTGTGTTATCTATGGTACTCTAATTATTACTACTCTTTATTATCTCTATCTTATTTCTGTACCATTTTCTTTAAGTTTGAAAATAATAAAAAGGTTTATCAAAAAACAACAACAACAAAAACAAACATTCATCCTCTGGTGACCATCAATTTTCCAACCAAATTACAAAACAGCCTGGTCTTCAGATTTGGGGATTTTTTTTTGAGCACCAAAACAACTGTGAAGTTACACCAAATATCACAAAAGATAAAATATGCATGAAGATCCTCAGTAGTTTGATATAACAGTGCCTTCCAAAAAGTTAAATTGTGCATTTAACTATATTTGAAAGTGGGTGTCGCTCACTCCTCTGCAGCCAATAGCGGTCCGGCATGCTGTGGTGAAATCCCGCCCTGTCGACACACTCAATGGTCTGATGGCCGTAAATGATCTGGAACATCTGACAGATGAGAGAGCAGTACTCCTCCGCGGCATCCTGGACACACACACACACACACACACACACACACACACACACACACACACACACACACACACACACAGACACACACACACACACACACACACACACAGAGGTCGTTGTCACACCGAATTAGTTGACACATCAATCATCTTTCGCCCAATCGCCCTACTTCATGACTTCATGGGTTGGTGCCTTGCTCAAGGACACATTATTGTTAGGATGCGAACCGGCAACCCACCCAAAGCCGAGCCAGCGGTCTGTTGTCGGCCCTGTTGAACAATGACAACCTACTGCTGCCAGTCCAAACAAATGATGTCTCCGGGGACGATGTTGACAGTGACAGAGGAAGCCGATCACCACACACACTCACTCACACACACACACACACACACACACACACACACACACACACACACACACACACACACACACACACACACACACACACACAATGACAAGGCTGCTCTGCTGTAAAGGTGATGTAATGGTGGAGGTTATGCAACGGTGCAGCGTCTCGGTATCAGTGTGTGTTTGTGTACAGATGAATGAGCATCACCAGCGTCGCCCTACTTTCACTGTTCTGACACGAGAGGCCAATGATTCGTGAACCCCAATGAAAGCACTCATTTTACTGCTTTGTTTCCCTTCGCTGTTATTTGCTCTGTTGACTCCGAACATCGGACTGAGCTGAACGTCCACGCTGAGCACTGCTCCAGGGATGGCGACTTCGCTGCTCCAACATTTATGTCCAGACTGAAATACCGTATCTTAAAGTGGAAACAAAACACTAAACAATATGAGTACGGTTCATTTAATTTTGCGCTGCAATCAAACTCCATATTCACCCAGATTTGTTTGAAAACTACGTCGTATTCATAGACTATATAAAAGTGGAGGTATAAATGTCACAACCACCGACTGGATATAAAAGAGTTCGTAGCTTCAGGTCTGTAAAATGGTTCTGATCCAGAAGTGTCTTCAGCTGCAATACCAGCGAGTGCCACTAGAGGTCGGCTCCAAAAAGCCTCCGGCTCCATAGACTCCCATTCAACTTCTCTCATCAAATCCAAAGTCAAAACGTTTTTTTTCACAAGGTATTTTGGTGCCACTAGTTTTCTGGCGGTCCATCTGAATATAATCCCGTCATTAATTAGAAAATATTAGAAAATTGCAGTTTGAGGTTTGAGGCCGGAGAGGAGCCAAGACAAAAGTGGTGAATGGGAGTCTTCGGGAGCCAGAGGATTTTTGGCGCCAGCCCGCCGTGGCCCTCGGTGGTATTACACCTTAAGGCACTTCTGCTTTCACTTCACTTTTCAGAACCAGAGTCTCCATTCATTTCCAAGGCCACATTGGTTTAAAAAGAAATTTGTCTGGCAAATGAATTGCCTTTTTGAGGGCTTTCATGTCCTCAAAATCACACGTCAGTTGTAATGAAAATTTACGTATTCTATAGGTTTCAGATATGGGTGCGGCAATATGGTTCGCTAGCGCCCCCGCAGCTACTTTCACCTACATGCACCAAATTCCGTACACACGTGTATCATAACTACATGTACAAAAAAGTCCCCGACACCATGACTTCAACTTAACAGGAAGTCGATCATTTTGAATTTAGTCAACATTTCTTGCGATTTGCACGTGTTTTACTTTAACAAACTCCTCCTACAGAATTTATCGGACTGATTTGAAATTTGGTGCGCCCAATCTTAAGACCTTTAGGATGAAAAACTATAAAAAGATTTTGTTTTTGTTGAACGGGGTGACTGTGGTGTGGCAACCATTTTGTGCCTGGTGTGCAAGGTGGGCAAATGTCTGTATATCACTGCAGTTAATTATTTGTAATGAAAAGTACAAACTATATTGATTGCTAAAAATGAACCACGATTTGAAAAAAATTGTAATTCAAAGTCAGGGGTTTGTTGGTGAAGTAATTTTGTGCAGACGGAGCGACCCACTCTGTTCTCCACGGCCAGGATGACCAGGTTGCAGTAGGCGTCGGGGCAGGGCGTGGGCTCCAGCGGGTTGTGGTTCCTCCTCTCCCAGCTGCCGTAGCTCTTCCCTCTTTCCCAGCTCCCTGTACAGGCCTGTCGCCGCTCCCAGCTCCCCCCACCCCCCCCCTCCTCCTCCACCACCACCACCTCCTACCCTCCTCTCCCAGCTCCCTCCTCCACCACCTCCTCCATGCCTTCTCTCCCAGCTCCCTCCACCACCTCCTACTCCTACTCCTACTCCCACCCCCCAGCTGCCACTCATGGGTCTCGCTCTGCGGTTCTCCCAGCTCCCTCCGGTTTTACGTTTTTGCTGCCTCCTCTCCCAGCTTCCTCCGACCCTCTTCCTCTCTAAACTCCCTCCTCCTCCTCTCTCCCCGCCTCCTCCTCCTCCTCCTCCTCCTCCTCCCCTCTCCACATTCTGGTTTTTGTCATGGTTGCTCCTGGACAGCGACGGCCTCCAATCAACTCCACAAATGGTGTGTCGTCGCTCCATTGTGCCCCCTGCAGGTCGAGGATCAGCGTTGCAGCTCATGGTTTGACGTCGCCCGTCGATGCCTGTTGGCTTTTTCCTGTCCAGGCTGTCGTCCCCGGCAACCACAGTATCCACGTTTAGGCCTGAGGGATGTGGGTTTAAAACAAACATAGTTCACTACCTTTACATATTTAGCTGAATGTTGAGAGCTGCCTGCTGTTCTTTTCACCAAATTACATTTTTCTCCCTCAGTCATCCAGTAAATGTTGTTGTTGCACCCCCCCCCCCCCACCCCAGCTTCACCTGTCTTGAGGACCAGCAGGTGCAGTGCGTCGTCTCTCAGGTAGGAGGCGGCGGCGATCTCGTGTGTGGGGATCCTCATCAGCAGCTTCTCGTTGTCTCTCCACGTCAGCAGCAGGCAGCGAGCCGACAGACTCAGGATGCAGTCCTGATCCACGCTGGTCTTCAGCGGCAGCACCTTCAGCTGCTGCTGAAGACACACCGCCGCACGGCATCACAGATCACCGATTAATGAGTCCATGGAAATCAGAAACACTAATACTGCCTCATTGGAGCTTCAGTGGCTATTGAGGAGCACCTTGATCGGCTGTTTGCTCACTGTAGTAATTCACAATTTCTTTGAATTGAATTGGAAAGATCTTATTGAATATTCGATGGTTATACATGCAGGAGATCCATCATTGATGAAGCTGACTGTTGTTCGTTATAGACTACTTGTTCATCACTAACCTCAGCTTCATTATTGACCTTAGAATTCAGCCATTTACAGCTAATTGATTACTAACCCTGGCTGTGTCCAGCAGCTGCAGCAGCTCGTCTCGGCTGGAGGGGTTCAGCGAAACCGACACCCACGTCAGGTGACCGAGGAACTAAGAGGAGAGGTCGAAAGGTCAAGCAACAAGTTACGAAGGGCGTCAACGGCGACCAAAGTGCCGTTCGGTTCTACTCCGGGTCCGACCTTGACTTCCTTCTCCACGTAGTCAAAGATGAGTCTCTCGGGGTGGATGAGGTAGTCGGGGGGGTAGAGGGGGACGGTGTGCAGCGTGCGGCGGTAAACGCTGCCTCGATCCACCGGCCTGCGACCGGACTTGGACCAAACCAGCCGCTTAATGGGTGAGACGAAACTCTGGGGAGAGAAGGAAGACGAGGGAGAGTGAAGTGCTAAAGGCTGCAGTAGGTCGCCATGTAACTCGGTAACCGCGGTGTCCAGAGGTTCTTGAGCGCTGCCACCAGGTCAAAGTTCGCTCTCAACCAACGGACGCTTTTGTTCAGACATCGTGTTTCCAGATATTGAATCCTAACAATGTTTCTGACGCTCGACTTCCTCTGCTGCCATCATGATGTTGACTTTTGTAGTTTTTAGTCAAAAGTTTCAACAACAATTAGCTGCATTGTCGTGTAATTTGCGATGCGCATTTATTTTCCCGCTTTGCAATTACACATTGGTCATTCTCGGGCATTTCCTGTAGCAGGTAGCCTAAAAAGTAAAAAATGTCAGATTGCCCAAGACTTTGTTAATGATGAAATACTGTACATGTCAAACCAGCGACATTCCCGTCAGCTGCACACGACCCGCTAAACCTTAGCATGTTAGCATTGTCATCGTTGAGTGCTAATAGCTTTTAGCTCGTAGAGACTGCTTTGGCTAAGTACAGTTTTCCAGAACTGCTAGCATGGCTGTAAACGTAGCCTCGTTTTATCGGCCGATACTTTGGTTCACAGGTAAAACACCTGCAGCTGTCGTGGTTCATGAACTATCGTCATGGTAACAAGAGGAGGGATTCTATTGTTTTTGGTGGTTTTTCTTCTCACGTAACGATGAGCTGGAACTTTGTTGGCAAGAAATCTCAAAGTCAACATTGACAGTCATTTTTCAGTGAATATTTATGGACCTCAGAAGATGAAAGCTTCTGTTTCTATCGACCCCACGACCTTCGGTCTCCAAATACCCGTCGGGAAAACTTCACGTTTTGAGCTCCGTGACTCTGATTCACCAAAGTTCAGTGTTCTGGCTCTAATTAACGCAGCAGAGTCGTCTCCAGTTTAAATTTGAGCCACAGTTTAACACACGGCTTCATTTGTGTGTGTTCGTGTCTCGGGATGTTCGTGTTCGTGTTCGTGTGTTAATGCGGTTCATCCTCCTTTACTGTTCCAGCAGTGATTGACAGGTGATCTCTGACAGCTCACAGCTGAGACTCGCTGACAACACACACACACACTGTTAGACACACACACACACACACACACACACACACACACACACACACACTGTTAGACACACACACACACACACACACACACACACACACACACACACACACACTGAATCCAGACAGGACATCTCGTCTCTCGTCTCTCTGAATAAGAACCAGGACTGATCTCTGCGTAGATTTCTGATGAACATCTCGGTTGTCAGCTGAATTTAAGGACAAAGACAGACGATGCTTCTAATGAATTTTTACTCTTCTTGTCTTTGAGACGACAGCAACGGGAAATAATTGGATTTTGTGATGAACAAACCTCCCTCGGTCACAGCAAGGTGCTACTTAATTAACTAGCTTCATAGCACCTCAGTGTTAATACTGAGGTTTTGCTTTTTTGCTTTTTCAAATTGGTTTTTCAAACTCTTCCTTGATGGCACAAGTTGGTGGATTCTTAATTAGTAAAAGTTTGGGATTAGAACTGCGTTGGTGTCCTTCCCAGCTGCCTGAATGAGATTCTAGCCGTCCAAGCTGCCCTACTTCCTGTTGGTTTTCCCGCACATAAACAAAAATCAATCAAAAAGAACAAATCCATAGCTCCTCGGGGCTTTCCAAATGTTACAGAAGTCAATGGATCAAACCACAGACTGGATAGAAAAGAGTTCGTAGCTCCAGGTCTGAAAAATGAGGCCGATGCAGAAGTGCCTCAAGCTGCAATACCACTGAGTTGAATGGGAGTCTATGGAGCCTGTGGCCTGTGGCTCCATAGACTCCCATTCAACTTCTCTCATCAAATACAAAGTCAATGAATCTTTTTAATAATTGGTTCACAGTATAGTTCAAACCACTACTTTTTTGTGGGGCAGCTGGAACTCTAACCGAGGAGGCTTTGTACAGCTGACAGACATCTTCTTTTTGGGCTCATTGCAGTCACAGTTTTGGGCCGTTAAGATGGTTTCGCTCAAAGATTACTAAACTCAAACTTGACGCAAAAGATGCAACTTCAAACCTGAGTGTGAATTCACTGGTAGCTGCAAATTAATTGAAATGAACTGAGTTTGCAACAAATTGCGACTTTTCTAAATAATAATAAACTTTGTGTTTCTTAGACAAGGATTGTCTTGACAAGACTCAAATTAGAGGGAAACTAAAAAGACATTAACCTCAACACGTCTTCAGCCCAAAATTAATAAAAGTCCCAATTTCTCGTTGGATGACATAATGTGACAAAATTAGCTCAAGCCAGCAACGTCCAAATAACCTGAATGGAACGAGGAAACTCACAAACTACGGTACCTTCTTGGATTTCTTTGGTTCATAGTCCATCGCTGGGTCAGCCGGTCCTGGTCCTGGTCCTAGTCCTGGTGCTGGTCCTGGTGCTGGTCCTGGTGCTGGTCCTGGTGCTGGTCCTGGTCCCTCTCTTCCTGAACGTATTTCTTTGTTTCAGTTTGTCTTTTGTTGTCGTCTCGTCTGTCTCCCGGTTATTTTTTCCATCGTTTCTTCTGCGCCGTCTTCACTTCTCTCAGTTCCAGTTATTCTGTTCGGTCTCGGCTGCTTCATTCTTCTTCTTTCTCCACTTATTGTTCTTTTCAGACCTCCCCTGGGGCCACACACACACACACACACACACACACACACACACACACACACACACACACATAGGAGAGAACAGGAAGCAGAGGAAGGCCACTTCCTGTCCGAGAGGAAACTCCACCAGGGTCCTGATAACATCCATTCTGTCCGCACTGATAACACATACAAACTTACCTTAAATGAAACTTGCCTCAAACTTTACTTCATTTAAATGGTTTCTATTTCCAAGATAAAGTTCCAATTTTTATTTTGTTTTTGTCAAACCAAGCGGAAAAATCTGCAATTTGGAAGAGCAGGTAACTTTGGGCAGCTGTTGTTAGAGCGATGGCAGCAGGATTATAAAAGCCTATTTCTACTGCTCACTTGCACCTATTCATTTGGTTGCTTCGTTTATAAAAACTTACAAAGGATGAAGGCATGCTGGGAAACGATAAACCGATGGTCTTCAGGACCTCCAGCTCCAGAGTTCTATACTTTACAATCCTCGTATTATATCTGCTGCTTCTTCTATGTTTTCTATCTTCTGTCTTTTTCTTCTTAACATCTAAACTTTAAAGTTCTTCAAAACAAACTGCTTGCTTTTTTATTTTGAATTTTTTTGCCGTTTTTGCCACTTCTCGATGATCGTCGGCCATTTTGGCTTAGCAGCACTTCAACAGCTGTTTTAATGTGACATTATATATATTTCTATTTCATCAGGATAATGAGAGGTATTCTGTGGTATTCACTTGTTCTCTTTCACGTTCGCCTGCTGTGTGTGACTCAGCGTTGGCTTTTAAATTTAGCTTGAAATCTGTCCAAGCAGGCCTTTAATTAGCTACAGAAGTACAGTATGTCTGTTCCTGTTATCGAATCTGAAATCATTACGTAATTCAAATAAATACTTTAAAGAAGTAAAAATCCTTTCTTTTTTTTTTTCCCCAACAAGCTTCCTCAGTATCAGTGATGGAGTTCAACATAAACACTCATTTTCTTCCATAATTAGAACAGATTGATGATTTCACATGGGAGACTTCTTTGTTTTTGTTCTTGCTTTTTATTTTGGCTTTAAGGAGGCAGGGCTCCGTTGGGGAAAGATGATGATCTATTTCCATCCAATAATCACAGTTTGAGCAACAATCAATCAAAACATAATGCCAGATCTGCTTGCAGTGTTACTCTGTCAATCATATTTGATCAAATATGAAAGCAAAGGCAGGTGTCTTTAAGAGGTAAACTCTTGATTATTGGTTCATTAATAATATTCAATTATTGATTGTTTTATTGATTAATTTAATGTCATAGCATTTTTTCTGAAAATGTTTAATCCAAGTTTAAACTGTAGAAATGTAGAAATGTCTACTCTTTAAATTAACACCCTAACGATGCCAAAGAGAAATTGTAAACATCACAGATTACAGTAATGTATAAACAATATACACCTTTTTTTGTAAATATGGAAATAAAAAATAAATAAAAAAACATTAGAGTTAGCAGTGAGCAGGTTTCACCACAGGGAGGCAGCACTGTGACGAAGACGAACTGAAGGAGGAGGAAGAGGAGGAGACGAGGAGGGGACGGGGGAGGGGGGAGGTGGGGGACGTAATTCTCCGCAGCAGGATGGTGGATGAAGCAGAGGAGGCGACATCAAACCTTTCACACACACACACACACACACACACACACACACACACACACACACACACACACACACTATTATCAGGATAACCACTCCATGCTGACTGGAGGGCTAATGGCTTAACGATTGTCCAGTTACCTTGGTAACGGGAGACAAAGATGGGGCATTTATCTTTAGATTTTTTCCTTCTTGTTGTCGTCTCCGTCTTTAGACCCTCAGAAAGACGTCTGGAGGTTTAACGGTGTCACAACCAACAACGGAGAAATCAAAAGTTCCACAACAAACAAGGTTTTCTATCCATTTTTTTTTAACAGATCACGTTTCCTCAAGAAAAGCTGGATCGCATACAGTCAACTTTTTGTGTAGAAATAAAATCTATAATGATATTAAAAACATTGTGAATTACATTTCTCAAAATCAAACTATTATGAGACATCTGCCGTTTCAGTTTTATTCTATCTCTTATTTTTGAAGTTTGACTCTTCTGTCTTTGTGTATAAAAATCATCGTTCACAAGATTAAACTTCTATCTGATAAATGTGATTTAAACCAGACAAATACGGTCTGTTTAATACAAATTAGGCTACATCTCCAGTCTTTGTAATAAATTATGATTACTGGCGTAAAATGCAGCACTAAGATCTCACAGGAAGTAAAGAGACGAGAGAAATTATGGGAGGATTGTTGGTAAATTTGCACCAGTTTTTAATTTCTATCTAAATCCTGGATAAAAATCTTCAAATTTACCAATCTTAGGCAGGTTATTGATTTGCAACAGCTTTTTCAAGGACTTCAGAAGATCAATGTAAAGTAAATAATTAGCAGCAGCAACTTTACATGTTGTTTCTTTTGAAAACTGAAGTTTAATGAGGCTAAAGAAACACACACACACACACACACACACACACACACACACACACACACACACACACACACACACATATATATACCATTCCTACAAAATAAAAGCATGAATCGCACACACATATATACCATTCCTACAAAATAAAAGCATGAATCGCACACACACATGGACTCACCTGCTCCTGATGTTTTCTGTCTCTGACAAACACACACATCAATCATCCTGCTGCGATCTTCAAAGTACATCAGACCTTCGTATGTTGTGTTGCTGCATCAACTTTGTCTCTTTGAAAAAGTGTGTTTGCATGTGTGAGAGGTGTATTGGGTTTGGATTCATTCATGTGTGTGTGTGTATCAGCAATATCAAAGAAGCAGCATCCTTAAAAGACCTGATGCTTCTCACACACACACACACACACACACACACACACACACACACACACACACACACACACACACACACACACACACACACACACACAAGGTCTGACACAAGACAGGAAAAAAAAGGATGAGGGGGAAGATAGGAGGAAGGAAACGGGTGGAAAAAGAGATGATAGGGGGGATATAGACAGAAGATGAGTTGGACAGTTGAGAGCAAAGAGGAGAGGAAGGAAGGAAGGAAGGAAGGAAGGAAGGAAGGAAGGAAGGAAGGAAGGAAGGAAGGAAGGAAGGAAGGAAGGAAGGAAGAGAGGGAGGAGGAGGGAGGAGGAGGCAAGAGGAAGGAGGAAGGAGGAGAGAGGCTGTTTGGTTGCTGGATCTCTGGAGACACCGACCAAATAAACAAGAACTCCCGGGACGCAGGAATACTGATGTGAAGTGATGGAGAGATTAAAGCATGTTTGGAGGGAGAGATTTTTGTTTGTCGCCTCCAGAGGGAAGACGGGAGGACAGACGGGAGGACAGACGGGAGGACAGACTGGAGGAGAGACGGGAGGACAGACGGGAGGAGAGACGGGAGGACAGACGGGAGGACAGACGGGAGGACAGACGGGAGGACAGACTGGAGGAGAGACGGGAGGACAGACGGGAGGACAGACGGGAGGAGAGACGGGAGGACAGACGGGAGGAGAGACGGGAGGACAGACGGGAGGACAGACGGGAGGAGAGATGGGAGGACAGACGGGAGGAGAGACGGGAGGACAGACGGGAGGAGAGACGGGAGGACAGACGGGAGGAGAGACGGGAAGAGAACAAGCAGAAATAGAAGGTTGGAGGAGCTTCAGCTTCAGTTTCAGCTCCTCGTTCTGGAGAATCTTCGGCGCCGTCCAACGATAGATGTTTGAGATTTGTAGGTAATTTCATTCATTCTTTGAATTAATTATTTTTGATTAAATCAGTTTAGAATTGTGAATCTGACTTAACCGTTGACGAGGCTTCTGGGTAATGATTTGTTTATAAAAAAAAGAAAAAAAACTGACTGAACTTGATTTGGTTGCAAGAAATAATTTTGATTCAATGTTGGGTCAAACTAAAACGATCATTCAGGATTGTTGTTGGCTGCGGAAATATGCTGCACTTTTAACTTGACTTATTTTGCCTGTTTGTACATAAACAGTAACTTGTAAATAATGGTCTGATATTAGCAGAAACCACCATCTTTTATGCTTTAAATAAATAATTGAAAAGAACAGACCTGATATCTGATCTGGATGATGTTTCTCATTTTCTCATGTTTCAATCAGTCAAAATCCTAAAAGTTGAGCACATTGCAAACCTCAGAGTCCTGTTCGTTCTACGTCCACCGTGAAGCCCGACTTCCTCCTCCAATAACCTCTGCAGGGGAAACACCCCCCCCCTCCAAAAAAAAAAAAAAAAAAGTAACACAAAATCCCACATTTAAAATAAACAACCACTGCAAACCAAAAATGTAAAATCTGCTTAAAACAGAGTTTGTAGAAGGAAGTGAGAAGGAAGTAAAAGTGGCTCCATGCTGTACTCGACTACAAGTATGTGTTCAAAAATGAAATAGTCACTGAGAAGAACGGTTCTCTGGAGATTATAAACACGTCAACCAGAAAGCAGCATTTTAAAGTTGCATTGATATTAAAATACCACAAACTAATACTACTGCATACAATGCAAACATTCAAGTAGTACTCAGTTAAATACTAAATATAGCAAACTAACAACGACTAAAAGTTCTTAAATATGGTAAAATAAAATAATAAAGCTCCACGATTTGTACAAATTTAAAGCGAAAGCCTAAAAATTAAACTTGAATGAAATTTGACTGTCAAAGAAGACACAAACACACAGAGGCAGTTTTATTTTGACGGCCGTTCAGCCATGTTTACTACAGTATTGTTCCCATCTACAGTTATCAGCACAGCTTGTTGACTTCTTTTTTTTTTTTAACATCGTCATAGATATTTTCACCACTGGTTTATTTTTCTGCTCGTTCACTCGGAGGATGTTTAAGCAGCATTATCAAAAAAACTTAAGAGCACATCCTGACATACGTACTGTACATACGATACATACATACAAACCAAATCACACGTACTCACGCACACACGTCCTAGAATAGCGTCACTCTGATATATACAGATATATAGAATGAGTAAAAAAAAAAGATCTATTTTCAGTTTTTACATCTTAATATAAGAGTCATACCAAAGACATGGCCGCTGAGCGAGTAAACAATAGATAAATAGATATAAAACAAATACAAAAATAAATAAACATAAATACTTGCATTAATTAATAAAAGATGATTTGAGTTTTTAAACTCACTGTTCACTTTTAAACATGTTTTTGTTCAAGTCGATATAATAATCAGTGCACCACTATTAACTGCTGTTTTACCTCAACGACAAAAGGACCGCTTCATTACCCAATCAGAGGAGGCGAAACTTCGCCCCTCGGCCCGCGATTGGGTGGCATCTGTACATTAGCCTATCGTGTTCGACACGACATGATCACGTAGAGTCATTGTTTTTCAGCACCATTAACAACGCAGTGACTGTCACCACTGTACCAACATCCACAAGGTCAGGTAGGACACAACTGCCTGGTCGATAAAATCACAGGATATCATTACCAAGTTATTATCAATAATGACTTTTGTTTGCATTCCTGAATGTTCACCAAATGGACGTCGTGTTCAAAAGATGCAACGGTTTCCCCGCAGAGGAGACGCACTTATGACTGCAAACCTCGTCAGAGTCAGAGCACTTCTATATTTGCTTTTAACAATGCACACTAGAGGGCATGATGGCCGCTCTGCATATCCCTCAGAGCGTTTCACAGCAAAGCGTGAAATAGCCATGAAAGTTACACGTTTTGAAAGCGTGAAACTTACACGCACGTAAATGTCATGTGACGCGGGATTATATGACCGAGGTCCCGCAACAGTGGCGACACATGCTGTTTTTTGGCCGTCACAGACTGCCATGCGGGACGATGAGGTTCGAATCCAAGAGGTGACAACGTTTTTGTTGTTTTTCGTTTCCTAACCTCAACCACGTGTTTTTGCAATAAGTTTCATTTTCCTGTAAATCACATGACTCTTCGCATGCAGTAGGTTTCATTTTCGTCCAGTGCAAGAAAACGTGTAACTTTCCCGCCTGGACAGGCCGAAGCGTGGCTAGTTCACGTTCTGCTGTAGTGGACCAGCGTGTCTATTTCGTGATACCGAGTTGGAGAGTTGGTCGTTCGCATTCTCAGGAGTCGGCACAAAACATCCACAAGATGCAAACGGACACGTCGGCGAACAGCAGCGTAAGGAAGTGAAGGTCGGGCAGCAGCAGACTCAACGCAACCAGTGGAAAGGCAACGTAATGGAACGTGTCCGCAGTGAAGACTGATCTTCTAACTTGTGGTGAATTCAGAATCCTCCAAAAATGATTCCTTATAATTTCAATTCACACTAATCTACACTTTCCTCTAGCGCCAGCTTTGATGCAAAAATATTCATTGAAACCGGACGATATTCAGGTGTCAGCCAGGGATACAAATATATCGACATGTATGATGCTTATCTATGATTGCATTGTTAAAAAACAAGTATATAAGCTGCTCTTTGTGAACTGCTCAACCTAAGAAATCTAAAGCACACACGAGACCCGAGATCTTTCCTCCGAATAAACGCATGCATCATCAGCGTAAAGGCGAACGTGAACACCACCCTGGACACGTCGACAGCAAAGAGTTTTTATTGTCACCAGATGGCACCAAAAGCAAAAAGCACACGACTCCAATCGGCACTAAATATGTCTTTCTTACTGTCTTTCAGTCCAGCGTATCAGGCAACTAGATTTAAGAGGATTTTGACGCCAGTTCAGGGATGTTTAACATGAGTTAATATAAATTGAATTGAAATTGAAATTTCTGGGCTATAACATAAACATCTTGCTTTTAAAAGTACCAAAGTTTCCAAACCAGGTAAACTGCTGTCATGAGTCCTGCTCTGTTTTTCAGAGAAGCGTTTATAAGTGCAACTTTTACCATCTTTATATGAAATTAAAACATCAGTGTACGTGTTTCTGGGATGTACATAAAGGACTCCCGCTTTTCAACAAACCAAATCCCTTTAAATGTACAGACTCACCTAAAGGCTTGAAAAAAATTCTTTGAAAAGAGCTTCAAAGAGAGACGGATGAAGAGAGACCTGTTGTGTAGTATGGAAGAGGACAGAAGTTAGCTTTGATGCTCGTGTTTCTTCAAACTCTTCTTCCTCCGGGTGGTTTGCTGACCAGGCTTTTTATCAGCATCTAACTGATAGTGACATTCATTCACATCTGGGAGGTACCGCGTTTAAACTTCGACCTCTGAAGTTTCTCACTGCTCCAATCAATATGTTCAAGCTGGCCAACAGTTTAAAGGAGAAAAGAGGATTTTCCATTGATTCCTACTTTGTTGTTTTTTCTGTCCGTCGAGTGATGATGCCAATTATCAGTCGAAATGAAAATCTGTTAAAATTGTATATAAACCACGTGGTGTCATTTTGTAAACATCAGCTTTCAAAAAGTTCAAACCTTCGCCAAAATCCTATTTGTAACAAGAAACAGCAATGGTGCTAACAAGCTAGCACCCACTGCTAACTTTCTGGCTGACAAAACCATCACGGTACTTTGCATGTTTGACTTTTTGTAATCAGTCTTCTTTAAGCATGTTTTGTCTCTTTTATTAGCTGCTTATTGAATCTATTCAACAAACCCTTACGGTACGTATTAAATAGCATGCGCACTGAAGATTCTAGACTTTCTGAATGTTGTCGGACCGAATGGATCAAATTCTGACAGCGAAACGAGTCATTTTGTGTCGATTGTGACGCTCCAAACTATTTATCCACCATGTTACTGCTTTGACGTAAGCACGCGTTGAAAAGTGTTTCTGTTCTCCCCGAAATACCAAAACTCTGGAAAATGTTTTCATAGCATAATGAGGTCGCTCATGATATCGTTAATACCGTACATGTTATGAGTTCCGAAAACAGTGGACAACTTTGGACGACATTTAGACTCGTACGAGTAAATGAAGATTCTTCACTCAAAAGTCATTCATCACCTAACTACAGCTTATTATAACAGCTTATATCTGACATCTGTATTTATTCAACTGTACATCACAGGCCTGGTTGTGGTGAGTTACAGCATGCCATATGGTGGTTGCAGAAGTCGCCCTCCTTATGTCTAGTCACGATTTATTTCTCCAAACAAGTCCGTACTCCGGTTTGGGGGGTGACAGTGTGGCTGGGATGTTTTTCTGTAACACATATGGATGGGTGACTGGTGTCGCTTGTATCTCAGGCCTACATTTCAGAAACTATCTGGACCTACACTGAGTTGGATCCTCACGGTCCCACGAGACTACATTTTCTCTTTGGACACCCTGGACAGGATGTTTAGAGGACACTCACCGGATGGTTGTGAGGGACATGCAACCTTTTGGAAGCAAGGCGGAACAAAAAAAGGTTCTTTGAATGAAGTCCTACTTTTCTACATGTATATTCTTTAAAGTCCCAATATGAAGCGTATGAAGTTTGCAACAAATTGGTGATTTTGAGGTAAAAAAAGGTGTCTTTGTCTTGGACTAAATTTGACTGCAGTAAGATATCTATATTATAATCATTTAACAGACGTCACATCCTCTTTTGAGTGGCAAATCTCCTAAGCAATATATATTGGAGAGTGAGTCCCTATTTAATGCCAGTGTTTAATTTTGCTACCAAACCAAAAGGATTGCATGTCCCATGCTCTCTCCAGCAACCAGCTCCTTCTGTTACCCGGTGAGTCTCTGTTGTGTCTTCGGGCTCCGAGGCTCAAGTTCATGCAGCAGACTGTCTCGATTATCTCAAACTCCACAACTTCATTTCTCTCAAATCCTTTTTTTTACATTTTTTTTTTACTTCTTGTACTGCAGGATGAAACAAAATCTAACAGTCCTTGGTCCCAGGATGAGAGATTCCATTTCTCACCTCCAAGCTTTTAGAAAATAAATGCAGATTATCCCAGTTCAGTACGACTCCGTTAACTTCCCGCGGCTCCTTCATGCTACGTACTCCCGGACCGCTTTGGTCCCAGATTGCGCTTCACATTATACAATCAAGTTTTGGCAACTTCTTTTCTTAAAAAGAGTCACCCGACACTCTGTGTTTCTTTTCATGCTTCTTCTGGCGTAGGTAGTCCTGGGATGAGAACTGATCTCCGGCTGAGCCTTGGTCCCAGACTGCACTTTTAAGTTTAAGGAGCCCCCGCTGGCCTAGACAGTCGTCTCATACTCTAATACCTCTTTGCTGCCCATCATGCTACTCCTGTACTGTATCCGGGGGCTGACGGCAGACGTGGTCTCCAGGAGCAGGATGGTCTTGCGGAGGCGGCGATCGATAAAGTGTGCGTCCCAGGCGGGGTATCGCTTTCTCGGGAGGTCAATCCGGATCACTGGACCCTCCTGCGCGCGGGACGAGGAGGACGTCCTGTGAAGGAGCGCGGGAGAGGAGGACGGGGAGGGACGTACCTGGAAGACAGGCAGACAGCTGTCCCTGTCTCTCTCCCTTTCTCGCTCCCCAGGAACCGGCTCCCCCGTGTCTTTAGTCCTGGGAAGAGTCCTCGGAGGACTGGTAATGACCATGTCCGTTTGGGAGCCTTGGGACGGGGTAAGGCAAGCGTCGATCACTCCAGCCACCCCTCCTGCACCCACCGCGCCCTCGTCCACGCATCCCGCCCACTGCGAGCCCAGCACGGGCCCGTCCGGGTGCAGCCAGCAGTAGTACACCAACATGAAGAAGGTTCCCAGGGCAAAGCTGCAGGCCACCAGGCACACCACCACCAGGGCGTAGGAGTCGGAGGTGTGCGGGCCGCGGTAGGTGTACCAGGCGGCGGTCAGCGCCACGTTCTCAGCCAGCGTCACCGAGTAGTAGACAGTCATACGGAAGCGGCTGGGGCCCTCCTTCACGTTGAACCAGCAGAAGATGTAGATGATACCCACCACCATGTTGTAGATGATCTCCTCCCACTTGGACATGCAGAAGTCGGTCTCGCCTTGGATAATCCAGAAAGTCATGACACACCTGGAAGACAATAAACAACACAGCTCGTAAGAGATGTGCCTTGAATCCCTTGAACACTACGGTGATTGATACTAAGAATAATTTAGTTACTGAGGAGGACAAGTTTACAAGGCCATTTTCTATTTTCCTAAAAAAGAAGTACCAAGATGCATTTGCTTATTCTCTCCATTACTGCCTCCATAATTCATGTTATTACTTCAGCTATATATTCTCCAGTCCCAACCTTATCTAAAGTTATCTGGTATTATAATGAGCAGATTGCATTCGATTCATGCTTAAAAATATGACCCTGGACTTAAACCTTCTCTCGAGCACCACTGTCAAGATAGAGTATGCATTTCTATTCCCACTACTGGAAAGATTACAACATACTAAAACAGTCAAAGTTTAAATTAGGTAAAAGGTGTACTGAACCTTAAGCAATAAGCATTACCTCCACACAAAGTTGGAGTTGTACTGCCAGCTACTGTTTCTTGGCAATACAATAATTATTTTAACTTGTGATAATGGGTTTTATGACCACTGGGGGGCAGCAGAAACTCTTTGTGAACACAACAGTGACATATCGTGACCTTTTAAGTTGACATGTTGAACTTGTTTACAGGCAGTCACAGCTACAGAGAAACATAATCTTTAATTTACGTGTCGAGTTCCTTGGTGAATGTAAGCAAACTCTCTTTTAGCTCCGTTTTTGGTCTCCTCCAACTAAACAGCTCGGTTTAATGCTCCTCTATTTACACCAGCTAGTTGCAAACTTGCACTGTCGGCTGCTTGGTGCTTACCAGGATGTTTAGAGAAGGTTTTTAGAGCCTCATGACTGAAAAAAGCGTCAGTCTGTGGAACAAAATCATGAGAGCAGCGAGTGTATCCAAACGGTAAAGTTGTGAGCCGGACAGCTGAACAATGAGCTAAAACTTTATCTGAAGCTCTGTGAAGCTGAACAGAGCTGCAGATTCAGGTAACAACTCTCTGTAGGTTCTTCACCTCTTTCACATTGTCTCATTGTTTTCAAATTTGATATATCACTATTCAGAATATAAAATCGATTATAGATGTTTGAGTGCAGCAGTGAGACACAGCGACAATACAAGATATTTAACAAATCTCTCAGTTTATACTGTAATCCCTTTTAAAACACGACATAATAAGTTATGTAATTTTATCCAAACTATTTCTAGTGATTTAAATAAATAATCTGGGTATAACAGGAAATTCAATTTAAAACATTCAAAATACACTTCAAATCCAAATCATGACATCAATACTGAATTTCTGCTCTCAGAGGTTTCAGCATCAATTTGCCAAAACTACAAATAATTACCATGAATGTGGGAGGGAATTTATAAAATGAGCCACTACTGAGTGTCCGTCCTCGGGGAGAAGAACCTGCAGAGTGCAGAGGAAGCTGCTCGTTGTGATTTAATTAGCAAGAATGAGCTGATTAAAAAGCTCCTGTTAAATGAGGACTTATGTGTAAATGTTTTCTTTAGAAAGCTGTTCACTGAAACACATCTACCTTTATAACATTGTGCAGAGAAATACATCTGCACTTTGACTTTTCTAATGGTTTGGTAAACAGACCGCTGGAGTAATTGATCCTCGATTGGTTTTGGTGTACCTGCTGTTACAGGTGCTAGGTGACTAATACAATATTTATTAAAGGTACAGTAAGAGCAGCCAGTTGGTGATTATTAGTGGTAATTATTACAAAGCTGCACTGCAGACTTCAAAAAATGTGTCGAAAGAACAGAGTAAAGTTTGGGAGTCTGCATCAGGTGACATTTGGCGCACCAGTGGCTGACGATGAAAATGCCGAAGTAGAGCTGGAAGACGGAGGCGAAGAGGGCGAAGGCCACGGTCCTCGCCCCGATGGTGAAGAAGTGCCACAGCATCTGGGCGATCACGGCCTTGTAGGACATCGGCAGCTTGTCGTCGCGGGAGTCCCGGAGGACCTTCTGGTAGGAGGCGATCATCCAAGCCAGCGAGACCAGGGAGGCCGAGGCCGAGAGGCCTGGAGAGGCAGACAGACGGAGAGAGGGAGGAAAAAACAAGGAAGGAAACATCGATAACTGTCAAAAAAAAAAGCACAAAGAGAAAGCCTCATTATAGCCAACATGCAGACACTCTGACATTTCAAACACCCGTCGGACTGTATTTCTGTCACTGTAACTGTGATAGATGTCAACTATAATTGATCAGCTCAACTAACAATGGTGATAATATAAGATGCAATCACGTCTTGAAAAACGATGAATCAGCACACACTGTAGTGGTACACCAATAATACAAAAACTGCATTAATGACACTTCTGACTAATCTAAAGTGTTTTCTTTTTCCTCTTATCATATTCAGACGGACCTGAACCATTTT
This sequence comes from Embiotoca jacksoni, assembly GCF_022577435.1. Lineage (NCBI taxonomy): Eukaryota > Metazoa > Chordata > Actinopteri > Embiotocidae > Embiotoca > Embiotoca jacksoni. Next base: position 554,528 of record NW_027185243.1, read on the forward strand.
TCTACTGAAGTCAAATGATCATTAGCCTGAACACGTAACTTTCAGGCCCAGAGCACGCTTTAACGCATGAAACATTCATAGGCGTTAATCATGCAGTCTTGTCTCAAATCTGCCAAGAATCACACTGAGAATACATTCAAATACATTCAAATGTATTAAAATGGGAGCAGCGAAGAAGCTGCACCGACTTTTTAATGTATTTTAATCGTTCTGGACTTTAAAAAAAAAAAAAATTCTCTCGTGCAAATTTAAAGATAATTGGCGAAACCGTTTAAAAAACTAAGATGACTTATTGCGACCAGTTTGTGCGTTTGAATGTCGAACAATTTGACGACCAATTTTTGGGTTGTTCGTCCATCCCATCCTTGTGAAGATCTCAGCAACCCTTTGAGGGAATTTCTTCAAATTTGGCACAAATGTTCATTTTCACTCAAGAATGAAGAGATAGAATTTTGGTGGTCAAATGTCAAAGTTCAACGTGATCTCACCGATCACACAGGTGATTGGCTATAGCTCAAGAATTAATTCACTAGTTATGACAAATGTTTGAAGACATTTTATACCCAAAAAGTCGAAGGTCAACTTCCCTATGACATCATAATGTTCATTATAAACTCCATAGTTTTAATTGGCTTTATTGTTTGATGATATTTCAGTATTGTAGCTGGCTTGTGCTTTGTTTTACACTCCCCCAAATTTAAGTTGAGCTTAACATGATGTCACAAGTTTTACTCAGTAATGCTTTACACGAGACATCTTCTGAGCATGAAACACTCTGACTACTAAACGTACCGTAGTGAGGTTGTTTTATTCAGCTGCTTTTTACACTCTTACGAAGAAACTTTGATCAAAAGCTGTGCTAAAAAAAAAAAGAAAAAGCTGCTGAAACTTCGGTTTTTATTTCTACAAAAATATTGCATGCACAGTGAGTTTATGGACAGACATTTGACAAGTAAAAAAGTTTTGCAGGAGAAATCTGAGATGAACCCAACTGGACCTTCTGATATTAAATTCCACCAGAGTTTACAAATCAAACTAACAACACTGGAACGCGTTTTGAGGAAATACACCAACAGATACACAATAAATGAACCCAAAGCAATGGGATTACGGGGTAGACGGCGACAGATGCAGTCTGTTGTGCTTGGAAAGCTCCGGTAAATCCCGACATTTGGAGAAACTGGAAGCAGCAAATGTTTGGGATTTGTACCGAACAGATGACTTGAATAATTAATCGGCAACATTGACAGTTGATTCATCGTATTGATTGACTAATGAAACGATCTGCAAAATGAATAAGCGCTCCTCGTAATGTAGAGCTGTGTGGGAGAGTCTGTGTGCATCCTTACCATTAAAAAAACATGAATGCTTAATAACAGATGGTGGGTCACCAAACTAGACAGGAATATGTATGTGTGTGTGCTCTGATAATGTATCTTTGTGAGGACTTTAGGTTTTAGACCGAGACGGAGGACTGCTTGGATCTGGAAACATGCAGAAGTCATTGTTTTTGGTCCTGATGCAAGAAGGTTTAAGGGAAATTTGGTCGAAATTGGCAAAAATATTCATTTGATACCAAGGATGAAGTAATTCGATTTTGGGGGAAAAGGTCAAGGGCCTTTGCCTCGAGACAATTGGTTCAAATTTGGCAAAACCATTCACTTAGCACCAACAATGACCTGATAAGATTTTTATGTTTAAAGGTCAAAGTTCAAGGTCACTTTTACCTCACATTAACTCATGCCTACGGACGCAATTATTTCAAAACGCCTTGAGGGAATTTATTCAAATTTGTCACAAAAGTTCATTTTGGCTCAGCAATGAATTGTTTTGATTTTGGAGGTCAAAGGTCAAAGTCACTGTGAGTTCAGTATCTATAAGGGTTTGGAAAGATATAATTGTAAATTACAACCTGAGGTAATTCTAGTTCTAACTTTTACAAACTGTGACGGAGGACCGGCGTCTGTCTCACCTTGCAGAGGGAGGACGATGTTTCCGTGGATCATGATGCTCAGCTGCAGGACGAGCTGCGGTGCAGACTTCAGGAAGGCCTCCAGGAGGCGGAGCATGGTGATGTCGGCGCTCTCGAACATCAGCCGCCAGTGGAAGTGGCGGCGGGGTCCGTTGCTGTGCCAGCGGCTCTGGGCGCCCAGGTAGAGGGCGTGGATGTACCTGAGGACAGACAGGGACAGTTACAATAGTGAAGCATGTTGATTCACCCTTCAAGCTTCAAGTTATGTTTTCGATATTTGAGTCAGTAACAGCTCCACGACCTTCTGCTCTGTGGAGAGGAGGTGCGACAATAAGATCTGAAAGATTCAAGGAAAAACTGACAATTTTACTTCGCCCCATTAAAACTGCAAACATTTACAAATTCTAATGTTATTGAAGCTGTTTTTAAACTCACATCTAGAACCATATTTGATGCAACAAAAATAAAGCCAAACAACGCAACATCCGATTAATATGCAGCTCTGCATATTCTTTATTTCTGCAACTCTCTGAAATCCCGTTCCAGAACATTTCAGATTTTCAGCAGCAGCTCTTTGCTCCCATGTTATTGTTGTATAAGAATAATATGATTAACATTCAGACATTTTATCTCTGGAGAACATTATAATTGTGTTTGTACTCCTGAGAGTGTGAACAATTACATTTTAAAAAATGTAGGCAAATAAAACTACATTATAAATGAGTTCTATTTTTAGGGAACTGTCCCTTTAATAGAACTACAAAGTCTTATGGTACTTTCAAGACAAAAAATGAGTTTCTCCGGTGGTCAATGAGAAACATGAATACCTAAAATGTTATGTCATTTTCTGGGATGTTTTAAAAATTTATTTTTCTTCAATATGCATTTCCAGGACGTATCCTCAATCTAATTTCTATAAAACACCATTTTGCATGTAATAATCATTTATTTAGAAGCAATATAAACACAAACGGACAAAAAGATACTGCAGGAATAAAAACTAAAGCCGTCATCTTTCAGGAGAAAATGTGCTTCCTCAAAAATGAAGCACCTCGGAGACAAACATCGCCTCCCTCAGCCGTCCCTGTTCGACGCTGACGTTGCTGCTGTTGTGTTTGGCGTCAGTGACGGTTATCGGTCGCCGGGCGGCAGCGGGTCAACGGTCGCAGACAGCCGAGCGGCTCCGTGTTTTAAAAAAAAACAAAAAAAAACGAGTGACAAAATGGTGAAGTGAAAAAAAGAAAAAAGAGGAGGACGGTTGGAAGAGCTGTGACACTCGTGATCGTAGGAGGTTGCTGTCAGCGAGGGACGGAAAAACACCGAGCAAACTTCATAGAAAACAGAAACTTAGAAAGTTTTATGATTTGAATTTTGAAGATATCGGATTGTGTTTTAACGAGCTAAAACGCATGAATGTGAACGTGCATTTGTGTTAAGCATAAAGTACAGTTTACTAACGGGTTGCACTTTGTCTCTTAATTAACAATTGGTGTGTTTTGGGTGGAACATGAAATAAACCATCAGTGTCATCTCCCACATTAATTATCTTTCATATTGTAATCTTTTTATTTTTATGTTTTTGCATGTTTATGTACTGTTGCAGGTCCTTGTATCCACCCAGGTATGTGTGTACCGAGCATCAACCATCAGTGATGTCATCAACCAGCAGTGATGTCATCGTTGGTTTGTGAACGTTATGAATCCTCCAGTTCAGATTCTGTACGTCACCATCTTGTTTGTTCGGAGCGGTTTGGAGCAGGAAGTGACCATATTTGGACGAGCTGGGGGAGGAGCCAGCGGTGGATCTGACCGATCTGATTGGAAACCTGACGATACTACGTCCCGCCCACCGATAGCTGTAACCTGACTGCACCACAGGCCTGTCAATCAAACAGACACGCCCCTAAAAACAGGTCTTCTTGAATCTTCTTTTCTAATGAATGAGGGATTATTTTCAGATGGACCTCCAGAAAACTAATAAGAAGGAGTGACTTTAGCTAACAACACCGAGATAACTGATGGACACATTTTATTCACTTTGGATTTGATGAGAGAAGTTGAATGGGAGTCTATGGAGCCGGAGGCTTTTTGGAGATGACCTCTAGTGGCACTCGCTGGTATTGCAGTCTGAAAGAGTCAGTGTTACAAGACAGAAACTATTTTCTACCAAAGGTGAACAATGAGGGATTTTTCTGCGTATCATTTTAGAGATTTGGGGAAATGAGGAATTGGCACAAAACACAATATATCGGGACATAAAGCTTGAGCTCCCTGCGGCTTTCCAAAAAAATATGATATGGACATGAATCATTTTGTTGCCTGGACGAATATGCCGGTGATTAGTTGAGCTGGCAAATCGTCCCAGATGGAGATCTCTGATGCAGTTAGCCGAGTGGCCGTTCCAGATGACTAATCTCTGTTTACTTTTCAGACTCGAAAACAGATGTTTAAAGTGATTCATATAAAAAAAAAAAAAAAAAAAAAAAAAATGAAATCCTTTTAGAAAGCTGCGGGGAGCTTCTGCTTTCTAACCGAATCTCTTCAAACGGAGGTGAAACAAAGAAGTAACAAAGTTAAAATGACTCACAGCAACACAACAGTCACATTAATGGGAAATATGCTACTTGAAATTAGGCGGAATGATCCTTTATTGGAGAAAAGAAATGTTGCCCGCCGTGCATGCGTGCACATATGAGTGAATTTTGCGTTAAGAAAAAATGTGTCGGCCTGCATGGGAGGAAGCCCAGGTGCATCATGGGAGAGGAGGATGTCATACAGTCGTAGTAGTACGGCAGGACGGACGAAGCTCGCTCGGAGGAAAATGAGACGACACACTTCCTGCGCTTCTGCATCCCCAAGCAGATTTTAAATGGAAGGGTAAAAATAACCCGGTAGTGTATTCTCACACACACACACACACACACACACACACACACACACACACACACACACACACACACACACACACACACAGTGACAGACAGGCAGGAAGACCAACAAGGCAGCCTGGAGATCTGTAGCTCTGCAAATAATGTGCTGCTCCAGCAGCTCCTCCGTCTCTCTTCTCTTTATCTCTCGGTTTGTCTTTAACATCTCGATCTTTTTTTTTTTCCCCAGAGAACCAACCATCAACCAGCAGTGATGTCATCAACCATCAGTGATGTCATCAACCATCAGTGATGTCATCGTTGGTTTGTGAACGTTATGAATCCTCCAGTTCAGATTCTGTCCGTCACCATCTTTGCTAGTTCGGAGCGGTTTGGAGCAGGAAGTGACCATATTTGGACGAGCTGGGGGAGGAGCCAGAGGTGGATCTGACCAATCTGATCGGAAACCTGACGATACTACGTCCCGCCCACCGATAGCTGTAACCTGACTGCACCACAGGCCTGTCAATCAAACAGACACGCCCCAAAAACAGGTCTTCTTGAATCTTCTTTTCTAATGAATGAGGGATTATTTTCAGATGGACCTCCAGAAAACTAATAAGAAGGAGTGACTTTAGCTAACAACACCGAGAGAACTGATGGACACATTTTATTCACTTTGGATTT
>NW_027185244.1:0-85000 GCF_022577435.1 Embiotoca jacksoni
TAAATTTAAATTTAAAGTATAAAGTTATAAGTTACAATTTAAAGTTAAAGTAAATGATTAAAGTTAAAGTAAATATTAAATTTAAATTTTTAATTTAAATTAAATTTAAAGTATTAAATTTCAAGTATAAATTTAAACAATATAAATTTAAAGTTAAATTTAAAGTTATAAGTACAATTAAAAGATAAATTATAAAGTAAAATTTAAACGTAAAAATTTAAAGTTAAATTTAAAGTTAAGTACAATATCACTTATCAATGAAAAATTTACATTTAAATAAACAGATTAAATTGTTAATTTCATTAAAAGTACAAGATTAAAGTTAAATTTAAAGTTCAAATTAAATTTAAAGTTAAGTTAAATTTACAGTAAAAGTTCAAGTTAAATTTACAATAAAAGTTTAAAGTTAATAAACTTAAATTTAAATTAAAAGTTAAAGTTAAAAGTTAAAGTTAAATTTTAAATTAAAATTTAAATGTAAATTTAAAGAAAAAATATTAAATTATAAATTTAAATATCAATTAAAGTTAACCCTTAACAGTCAAACCTAAAACCTAAAGTATAAAATTAAACCCTAAACCCTAAAACCCTAAACCCTAACCCCTAAACCCTAAACCCTAACCCCTAACCCTAACCCTAACCCTAAACCTAAACCCTACCTAAACCCTAACCCACTAACCCTAACCTAAACCCCTAAACCCTAACCCTAACCTAACCCTAACCTAACCCTAACCCTAAACCCTAACCCTAACCCTAACCCTAAACCCTAACCCCTAAACCCTAACCTAACTAACCCTAACCACCCTAAACCCTAACCTAAACCTAACTAAACCTACCCCTAAACACCTACCCCTAAACCCTAAACCCTAACCCTAAACCCATCCCTCTTCCCTAACCCTAACCAAACCTACCCTAACCCTCCCCAACCCATAAACCTAAAATTAAAAAATTAAAACCCCCCCCCTTTTTTTTTTTCTTTTTTTTTCTTTTAAATATTAGAAATCAAGGGATTTTAGAAAATATAATAATTAGGGATTAAAATAATATTAATACTGGTCAAATAATTAGAATAATTAGAATTAAAAAGGCAAAAAAACTAAGGAGAAAAGCAATTCTTTTCTCCAAAAGTTAGGTGCCTTCCAAAAAGGCATGAAATTAGGAGCCTCCTAGATAGACAGGGCTCTCGGCCAATGAGCAAAAAGCTCCGCTAGGCCCACCCCTGCAGACAGAGGGAGGCATATATAAGAGCAGCTGCAGAAGCGTCTGTCCCCTCTTTCCATTATCTGTTGAGCTGAACACATGCACAGACCTCATACAGCCAACAAGACCACTATTTACATTTCATTGTGCCTTAGCCTGAAGAAGACTCTAAGGAGTCGAAACCGTCGCGATAGGCACGATATTAATTTTTCAAAAAATCTAGAATTTATTTTTTCTTTTCTTTTCTTAAAATAACAACATATATACTTACCTTATACTTACCTTACCCTACTTTCCCTACGTTTATTTCACCCCACTTACCTGATTTTATTTTCTTTCCCTTTATTCCTTTGGAATAAAACCCCTTTTCCTCCCTCCCCAACCACCATGAGCACAGCTCACCACGATTGGACCCTTGTCAGCCACCGGAGGGGACGAAACCGTCCTCCGGCCAGGCCACAGACAAATTACGGGCACGAAACACACAACAGGGGGGAGTGGGATTGGACTGGGAGACCCACCTGGAGGAAGGCCCGTGCTCCACCCTTCATCCGTTCGTTCGGATGGGGGGATCAGTTTCCACACCCTAACCCTAACCCCTAACGCTAAACGCTAAACATGCTAAACATGCTAAACGCTCCACCTGCATGACAGCTAACAGCATGACCCCAAAGAAAGAACACGTGCAGTGAGTACTCACAGTTGGTGTCGGTCCCAATCTTCCGACAAAACACATCAAGCGATTGTGTCCATCTGTAATATTGAGTACGAACTACATGTGATTTCCCGCCATACACTCCAGCTGTCTTCTCCGAGATGGTGAAGCCACTCGCTCATTAGCACAATGGTACACGCCGCGGCAAAGAACTCAGCGGCACTTAAGTGTTTTCCTTCGGCCAACATGGTGGACTGTGTTATACTAACGAACCATAGATGTGTACAAAAGTATTTCTCTGACTTGAACTAATGACAAGAATAACCTTTTTGTGGTCCTTCCAATGTCTCTGTCGCAGCTTCCCCTCCGTGTGTCGGCTTGTCTTTGTCCGTTTCGCGCTCTCCTGCCGGTTAGCTCCGCCCCTCGAACATCCTGATAGGTTCCACAATCAAGAAGTCTGGCTAGCAACACATTGACACATCAACCAACCAATGAAAAAACAGTGATCACACGACAGGTTCGCGGTCACCAGAGAACAGTAGGACACTTGAAAACTTTGAGCATTTAATTTTTGAGCTTATTAATATCAGTTAAGAATGTCTGTTTTACATGATTGCAGATAAACAGTGTTCAGGGGAGAGAAGCAGCACCGAACATAGCAACTACAACCCAGGAATTGAGAAAGCATGTTTCACAGCTCCTGTAGTTCTCTACTGTGTCCACCAGAGTGCAGCAGACGCCGGTTGAGTACTGTGTGGAGGATCGTGGTCTCTGATTGGGTGAAGTGGAAAAGTATATTTCCCATGTTCATGAGTATTTAGTTCCACTTCAACGTTACTTAGGCGTTGATAAAAAGTATGAGAGCAAGCAGTAGTAATATTTTGCATTATTAAGCTTGTATTTGTGTCTTTCTGGAGCTGTGAAATAAAACAAGCGCCACGAGTGATAAGGACATGACTGAAGAGTGCTATAAATGACATTTGTTTCCTTTAAGTTTATGTCAAACTGAATGGACTCAGTCATGACGAAACTCTGTGTCGGTTCGGTCCGTTGCGGGTTCGGGTGGTTGGGGGGGAATAAAAGGGGGGGTGGTCAGCGGGACAACAATGAATATGCAAATGATTCAACAAGTTACAATATTTTTCAAGTTCAACACTGAACTTATAAATCTTTTTTATAAGTTCTTGTCACAAACTACGCGTTCACAACAATTACTTTGATATCTCAAAATATCAACAACAACAACAACAACAACAACAACAACAACACAACAGAAAACATTTTTCATGTGTTCATGTGCTGTTTCAGTGCTGATTAAGTTGAACAATGAAGCTTTACAAATATCAAACATTTATAACTTTTTGTCACCTCGTTAGCACTTCTACAACCAACAGTTCAACCTCTCAGTAATGAACAAATAGAGAAATCTTAACACTGTTAATAATGTAGTAAAGTACCAGATTGATATTATTAATGATGTCTATCATCTTATGATCACAGCACGTGTGAGTTACTCAGTGAAGTCATTGAAGAGTTTACAGTGTTGCTCAACAAGCTAGCAGCCAAAGACATGAGCAGGCAGGCAGGCAGGCAGGCAGGCAGGCAGGCAGGCAGGCAGGCAGGCAGGCAGGCAGACAATGAAAAAACAAGAGAATAACAACTTTGACAGTTTCCATGTTTTCAGGAGAGATCTCATTATACCAACTGAATCAATCTACCAATCAGAGCAGGAGGGGAGGGTTACTACAGTTTCACTGTGTTGATCTTAAATGTGTGCATTCAGAAACCTGTAAATATGTCCAAGTGATAAATACATCTGTGTTTTTAAGTATGTATTTATGTATCAGGTATGTTTACGTCAAAATTAATCTGCATAAAGGTCGCTAGCCCAATGCTAACACTAATTCTATAGTAACTCTTATTAAGCACTACATAATCACAGGGTTGGAAAGCAGGTTATGCTAAAGTCATGTGCAACCATAGTTAGCTGTAGAAAGGATGATGTCATTGTGTAATGACTGTGAGTGGATGGATTACAATTTATCTTCAAAACTCATCTATATAGAGTGAACTTTGGGGACTTCCCCCCATTTCCATATGAAGATGACCTTTAAACATAAAATCAGTGGAGCAGTTCTTACGTGTTGCTTGTTTCACCCAAACTTTCAACCAGCACTGTTGTCCAGAGCAGGAACATACCTATGACATATTACAGTCTAAAACGTCTTGTTTGTGAGCTGAGCTGCCCAATGGAGCAAGTTCAAGCTCAAATAAATACATCCTTCCTTCCTTCCTTCCTTCCTTCCTTCCATCCAGACAACCACCACAACCAAGCAGCACTACAACAACTTCAGAGAGAACAGACTGCTGCTGCCATTAACACACAATGAGCAACACAAGTGTGTGGAGGAATTACTTCTGAAGTAAGCTACTGTGACCAGGTGATAATAGACAGGAGCCACAATAAACTGGAACTTCACACTGATGTAGACAATCCAGTTGACTGGATGATAAAACTAAACACCAGGAATGATAAAGGGCCTGAAATAACTGTTTAATACAAAAATTAAATCAAAATGAAATTAACAACCAAACAAATAAAGGATGTGGGTCCAAACTGCAGTCAGTGAGGCTGGTTGGAAATGACATGTACAACAAATAATCATCACTGCAAACAAATTCACTGGAGCTAAACCAAACCATTTAACAGCACTACAAAATAAACTAACTTAAACAAATTCAAAAAAGACATGAATAAAGACTGGAACCATTTCCTTCTCCTTGGCAGCCCAAACAGACACACTGTTTTCATGCAAAATACTTTGGGCTGTTTTTTACATTTCATTTCTTTACAAACTAAAACCTAACAAATGATGGGAAAAAAAACAACAGTGGCTGGTTTCTCAAAAGTATTTGCTAAAATAACTAAAGAAAATAAATTAATAGGAAAAAAAAGGAACTTTACAAACAAAATCAAATCATTTACAGGCCTGAAACAAAGCCCTTCCCCTCAGTTTAGAACATGCAGTTCCCTGGAGACTATTTATAAAAAATACTAAGTTAATATGTTCAAAACAATAGTTGATTTTATTTGGTCTAAAGAGCTAAAACACAAAGAACATCTTTATATTTCTTCACTAGTAAAAACATGTTTGTTTTTTTAACAAAACAAAGGGAGCCCAACAAAATCACCACCAAACCAAGGCAGGCCTCAGCTTGAGCTCAGGTGTGCAGGAAAGAGGCCCAGGTGAGCTTCCTGCCTCAATAGACAATCCTCCCTTCCTGTCTGGGTCCTAGTGCTAGACTGGTATCTGTCCATCCACACTACTCACAAACTACAGCTCTTTTCTGCTCTCAAATGGAGACGTTAACAGTGGAAACAGGATCTGATGGAATTTAAATGTTTGAAAAACATAACCCTGTTAGGGTGAGGATCTCACATTTTATTTATGGTTGCCAACCCTATACCCTAACCGCTCTAACCCTAGGAGTTTTGCTAGTGTTTTTACAGGCATACACAGCATATGAAACTAAAAGGTTGACCATAGATCTTTTACACAACAACACAATGTGTCCATGATCTGGAAATGTATTATTCAAATCTTACTGAAACTCATTGAACCACATTTGTCATATATATTCTACACATCATTTTCACCAAGGTTAACAAACAGCTGAATTACACAATAATGGCTGCTTAATATTTTACTTTATAGGCACTGACAAGTGATACGAGGTATTAAGAAAAATTTTAATTTAACAGACATAACAAGCAAACAAAAATGGGACAAGGAAATTATTAACAGAGTTTAACATAAGACTTTTCAGGTTTTACAAGATCATAATTGATGGAATGTCAGTCAATGATTTCCTGTTTTAAATTAAAAATGATTTACAAATATCTAAAGTCAATATGTGACTTTGCAATATCAGGAACATCTGGTGGCCTCATGGTTCAAGAAGACAAGTGCAACGTCCACAGTTCAATCATTGCTGGCGACCTTTTCTATGTCATATCCATCTCTGTTGTTTTTAGTGAAACAAACTATCAACTGTTACACTGCAAATGGAAAACAGATTTACAAATGAACAATCTTAAATGTTGCATTGTTGACATTGTTGTGTGTCCATTTTACACTTTTGGACGCAGAGATCCGACCACGGGTTTGTTTGCACACAACTCTTTCCACCAGGCGGGGCGCTCCACAACCTGGCTGCCCTGCATCACCGTCGACCACAGGTTCTTATACAGCTGCATGGAGGACAAAACAACACCACAGGTTGGACAACAATTACTTGTGTGCACACAGCAGACCAAAACTCTCTTACCAGAAAAGAAAAGAAGCTAAGGTCGGCAGGGAGGCGAGAGGCGGACGTACCAGACGAGGGGTTTCAGAGCCCACCAGGAAAAAAGCTGGAAGAGTCGGTGCTTGTGTTCGTGTGTTTCTAACTGATGGCCTAAAGGACATCTGGAAATATGCTGCAGTGGTTGTTGGTTAATCAGCTTTAAAACCTCAAGTTACTGTATATCCATTTTCCTTTATGTTGCAGGGCACATTGGAATGAAGGTCCACTCAACACTGAAACATCCACTGTGTTGGATGGAGGCTACCATAGAGAGCTAACACTCATGCTAGCACATTTACCAAGTTACATCTAAGTGAGTACAAAGAAAATACTCAAAGCATTTTTTTTATTACAAAAGAAACATGTTCAACAAGATATTTTTAATAAAGCACAAATCTCATTTTCATATATTGCATAATGTCTTGTACATGTATGTTTGTAATGTACTGATCTCTCACCATGACACTGTAATAGAAGAACAACACTCATTTGGATTTCTGTCCTCTACATGGATGTAGGATGTACTGAGGATGTTAACTTTCTGTCTGAGGCCTGGAAACGTTTCAGACTTATTATATTAGGACTAACTGATGAATGTGTCTGAATGTTTACAGGGAGGAACAGAGAAACTCAACCTTCCTTCCTTCCTTCCTTACTAACCTCAGCTGTCATCTTCACCTGAAATGTGACTGCCAGGTGGACATCGGTTATTAGATCCATCTGAACATACTAATCACAGCTCATTCTCACACTTTCAAGACATGTGTGAGGGTCCTCGTCGTCTGTGGGCTACAGCTTCAATAACTATCAAACCTAAAGGCTTAATCTGATGCTCCTACATTTAGCTGCAAGTCAGCTTCTCACATATAAACACACTAACATGCACACATGAATCAGGAATATTTCAAACAGATCCCTATATTTAAAAAAAAAAAACACAAACAGTGGTCCATATAATTAGAGAACATAATTACAAACTGTAAGCATTACAAAAAAGGCAAAAAGCACAGAGTAGAGCAAAGACTCCTCCAAAAGCTGGCCACCTGGTAACTGCATAAATTACAGAGTCTCAAAGACAGACAGACAGGGCAAAAGGCCAATGGACAAGATGCTCCACAAGGCCCGCCCCCACAGGACAGGGAGACTCTATAAAAGGAGCAGATGCAGAAGCAACCCCTGTCCCCTCCTCGCAAATTTGATCTGCTGAAAAAAAAGCAAGAGGACCTGCCCAGCAAGCAAAAAACACTCGGAGACCACGAGGGGACCACTTTTCTTTTATTATTTTTCTTCCGTGCCTACACCTGATGAAGACCAAGGGAGGTCGAAACGTCACGACGGGCACAAATTGAGGACAAATTGGTCACACTTTTCTGAAAGACAAACTAGTCTCTTTTTATTTTATTTTACTTTATTTTATTTATTTTTTTTATATATAGGGATCTGTCTCCCCTAAAAAAAAAAATATATATATATATATATATATAGATATATATATATATATATATATATATATATAGATATAAATATAGATACTCACCTCCAACAGGGACTAATGAGCCCAAAAGGGATCCCCGTCCGTCGCCGTGGAGGACAAGAATATCCACCTGCCAAATGGATGAGGAAACGCTAACTGGAAGCACGGGATATGAGGGAGAGGAGGTGGGGTGGGAGACCTGCCAGGGGATGGACCGTGCACACCCTCTCGTCCCTTTGTTCAGACGGGAGGATTAATTCCCCCAACCTAACCCTAACCCCATTTTATTTGTGGTTATCACCCGTAACCCTCATCCTCTCGTCCATTGATTTGGATGGGGGGATGGGGGGGGGGGGGTCAACATCATCTTTCTAACCACAGACCACTAACCCTGGTCCAAGCACAAACACACAAATATTTTACAGATGGAGACGATCACATTGTGCCACTTTGTTTTATTTTGTAAATAAAACTAAGGTTGGGTGAAACAACCAAACACATCAGTTTTTAAGGCTACTGGTCATGAAAACTGAGTTATCCTTTTTACATGCAGTCTGCTGAATACAAACAAATTTCCTCAAAACATCGATTTATCAAGTGGACAAAATAAAGGCCTAAGAAAGTGACTGAAATACAGAACAAATCTATAAGTACATAAATAAAGTTCGCTATTATAATTAAATGAATAACTTAATTATCATAATTAAATACAATACTTCTGTATGGTGTTTTATTGAGTTTCTTAATGTTTCCTCCACACTCACATGGAATTTACAGAATTCAGTAAAAAGATAAGAACGGAGTAGAAGTCATTGAAATCCTCAGTGCAGTTAATTTTATAACATGTTGACATCACACTAAATTTAAACTGGATTGATCTGGTTTCACACATCACTGCAACCATAAACATAAACCTCGACCCTGTGACGGTACAGAGCACTGAGCTCAGTGAAGCCATGACTACTTATTGTCACATGAACTAAGCAATTAACCACCGGGGCTCCTAAATAAATTACTCATCACACACACCAACAAACAGGAGAGCAACAGAAGAAGATTTGAAAGGGTTCAGTTGTAGATGCAGCTCCATCCTCTGACAAAACATCCACTTGTAAAATCTTTACAAACAGAGAGGCTGCTGAAAGACTGAAGAATTGAAGCGACCCAGTATCACGGCAAAGCGTGAAATAGACACGCTCGTCCACTACGAAATGTGAGATCACCACGCTCACGGCCGTCTAGGCGTGACAGTTACACTTTCAGTAAGTGTGAAACTTACACATATGTAAATGTCAACGTGACCAAGGTCCCACAACAGAGGCATTGAGAGCAGGTAAAAAGGGCATGTTTCCGTGGTATTAGGAGGTAATGACAGATAGGGTACGCAGTACAATAGGGTTCGTATCCAGGAGGTGATAACGTTGTTCTTCAGTTGTTTATTCTTCCAAACCCAACGTGTTTTTAATAATACTTTCAATGACATGCAGTACGTTTCATTTTCATCCACTACAGGAACACGTGTAACTGGCACACCTCGACACGCCAAAGCGTCGCTATCCCACGTTTTGATGTAGTGTACAGGCGTGTCTATTTCCCACTTTGCCCTGATACCGGGTCAGATGAAGAGGAACATCACTTGGAGCATCAAGCAGCAACTGATTTACAATCTGAGGGAAGTGTTGAAAAGAGAGACATGTTTTGTATTGCTGTATAATAAAGAACAGTAAGAAACAAGAGTAAAAACAGAGGGTCTGTTTCATAAAGTCACAAAAGACAACCTGCAGAAGAAAAGAACCAATCAGAAAGTGTCTCATTCTTCAGTGTCGACCATCAAACATCTTACTGTGAACGTTAAATTTCTCTGTTGTTCAAGTGCAACTGTGTCGAATACTTTAGTCTAACAACCAGTGATCCGAGTGTGACGCAATATTCGTCTAATAAAGAGGTCAAAAGATAACAGTCCTGGTCCTGGTCCTGGTCCTGGTCCTGGTCCAGACTCATTGATATACAGCAAGTCAACCTGGAATCGTTCCCTGTTGCATTTAACGTTTTCTGGAAATAACAGTCGGACATCTTCAGGATTCATCGTCGGGTTTCGACAGTTTGTTCTGGCGAGTTTATTAATTTCGTATCTATTCGTTAACTATCATCTATAATATAAGAGAACACAGAGCTGTCACTTATTAATGGTACATCAGGGACTGGGCTGGACCATTGAGTGCATTATGGGATGTTACTGTATTATGTGATAGAGCGTGACATTGTACAGGACCTGGTGGCCGTTGTTCCAGGCGTAGAGCGCTCTGTCCCGAGGGTTGTAGTCCAGCATGGACAGATGGCTGTATTTATTGGTCAGAGGGATGTCGATGTACTCGTAGGTGGAGGAGTTGGTGGAGTAGGCATAGTACACTTTGGTTCCACCAGAGTACCCGTTGGTAACGTAAAGGGTTCCGCAGATCATGAAGGCCTCACCGGCACTGCGTTTGGGATGGTTGGTGGTCCAGCTGCGGATGATCTGCAGAGTGTTTGGGTTTAACTGGCTCAGGACAATGTTTCCAGCGTTTTGATTGGTCGCATAGACAGCCCAGAGCCCGCCTTCGTCCACCATGAGGTCGATGTCGGAGTGCCCCCCCCAGGAGTAATGGTACATGTTGTTGTAACCGGCGAAGTCGAGCTGCCGCGAGCGGCTGATGAGCGACGTGCTGAAGTCGAATTTGATGATGGTGTGACTCTGAAACTTGTTGAAGTAAATGGACCCGTTGTAAACCACCTGACCGGTACCAGACCAGGGGTGAGGCAGGCGGTGGGACGTGAAGTTATCCGTTGTCATGAAGTCGTACATCGACTGATACTCCCTAACAAAGCGGTTGTTATGGTAACCGTCCATGTACCAAACCTGTAAGAGAAGAGACCAAAATAATCTTTTGTTGAAAGTGAAAACCTTTTTGTTCTTTAATCTCCCGGTGAGACATCAGCGATCAGACACGAGATCCTGATCCGCCAACCGGGTTCTGTTCATCTTAATCAGAACTACAACACTCAACTCCCATAATGCAACAGGATAGTGTGCTTCATGTTCAAACCTCAAAGTTTAAATAAACTCTTTAAATTACTGTTGCTGAATAGTATGTTGTTGTTGTTATTATTGTTGACACTCACTCTGTTGTCTCCAGCCGGAGCAACTGGATCAGTCATCCACGATCCAAATCTGGATCCAGAAGTCTTAATGGTGATTGGCTCAGAGATTCCCGTCAGCTTCCCGCACGCTGGAGGACAAACGATCAGAAGACAAACGTTTAAGTACACAGTGGACTTTAACAGTTTGTTTGTTCTAGTTTTTAGTTTCTTTGTTGTTTGTACTAGTTTTGATTTTGTTTGTTTGTTTGTTTGTTGATTGTTTTGTCTTCACCCACCCAGCCTCTGCATGCAGGCCCTCAGCCGGTCCTCCAGGCTTGTCACCCGTGTGTGGAGCTCCTGGTAGTCCAGACCTCCCAGCTGCTCCTGCAGAGACCCCAGCAGCTCCGTCACGTTGGCCGCCTCCTCTTTAAACTGTCGCACCAGCAGAGCGTCGGCCTTGTAGGCCTCCAGCACTGGGATGAGGGGGCGGAGCTCCTCCATCTTGGCTTTGATGGACTGAAAGACAGACAGCAGAAACATTGATTGTCACAGAGTTGGGCAGACATTCAGCAGCTCCTTCAATAAATAAATCAACCGAAAGTCTTTCCAGAGAGAGAGGCGGAGTTGTTGGTTGACTGGTCAGTGATGATGTCATGATGTGGGCGGTACCTTGTACTGTCTGGCGATGTTGCTCTCGTGTCCATCTTCCACCTGTTTGAATTTGTTCTCCAGTCCTTTCAGCTGAACTTCCATCTTCTCTACGAACTGCAGATCCCTCTGAGTCCGCTGGTCCAGAACCTCGATGGACTGACTCATGTTCTGGACCTGACGGACAGACAGCACCTCATCATGTGACTGACTCATGTTCTGGACCTCATCTTGTGACCTATCCAACATATCGCTGCATCTGTATCTGATTTTCAGTTGATATTTGAGCAGGACACAGAACCTACAGAGAACCTACACACAGAGCTGCAGCCATCAGTTCATGATCATCTTTGAACCAGATGGTGCCGCTGTCTGTCTCCTGCAGCAACATAAGGAGCGTTTAAAGGAGGACTTCCTACCTTCTCCATCAGCTGCCGTAGCTGTTTGGTTCGTGCATCTCTGGAACACACAGTCTGCTGCGGAGCGACAACTGTACAAACACATCGACCGTCAGTGTCCTGAGCGGAGCTGTACACCTGCCAGCCATCCTCAGGGGTTGAAGGACCCACCTGTCAGAGGATCAGAGAGAGGATTAGGAAATGATCAGGAGGACAAAAATGTGTTGTTGACGACTGGAAAAGCTGCATGCAGAGTTGTTACACTCCAACCTTTGAACCAGGCCAGGCCAGGCCTGCTCAGGGGCAAAAAGGCCCAAATACTATTCTTCTCCTGCAGAAATCAACAGTACATCAGTGTCCCCTGCTCTTCTGTGTTTGCTGCCCTCTGCTGGGTGAAGTCATTATAACACACTGACCTATTTCTCTGACTGGTGGAGCAGTAAATCTGATGTGAGAACAGCTTTTCTTTCTATTTACAGGAGCACAGCGCCATCTGCTGTCTGATTAAATCCTGTTGATGACATTTATAACTAAATCCATTCTCCGTTCTAAAGACATATGAACCATTAAAGTTACGGATTGACCTCGTCAACATCAGCTGGAAGACAAATGGTTAAACAAACATCGACAGTCTGACATCACAGACCTCAGGAACCAATCCTTACGACTGGGGGCGGGGCTTTCCTTATGTGGAGGGGTGGGTGGGGATAGAGGCATATTTGCATATTTATAAGTCCACACCGGTTTATGACCGCCCAAGCTTGGAGCCAAAGGTGAGCATATTTGGACGAGCTAGAAAGAAGCAAGAGGCGTATCTCACTGACAATGCCCCGCCCACCTACAGCAGAAACCTGACTGCACCACAGACCTGTCAATCAAACACCGCCGCCCCAAACATATTTGTGTTCGAGTCCTAATATGTAATGAATGATTAATTATTTCCAGAAGGACCAGAACACTGATCAGAAGGAGTTTATCTAATGACAGAGACATCCCCTAGTGGTCCTCAGTGGTACAGCAATTTAAAGCAATTCTGCATTGGCCTCCTTTTTCAGAACCAGCGGCTAAACTTGTTACACTGATTGTACTGTTGGGCTGGTTGAACCGGTCGTAGGAGTTAGACTGGTTACACTTGTTAAACTAGTTTAACTTGTTATAGTGGTTAAACTGGTTGTGGTTAACCAGTAGGAGTGTGTTGCCCCACCATATCCTGACTGATGGTTCTTACTGGTGGAGCTGTGAAGTTTCACTGTTACTGATCTGCTATAATGTAAAAACATGACACTCATCATTACACATTAAATCCAATTAAAACTTTGACTGATCAGCTGCTCCAAAAAACAACAGACCACATTTTAAATGAAAATTAAATTTACTGACATCAGACCGAACATATTCTTCTTTTTCATTTTGGTTTTCATCGATTACACAATCAGGTGATCGTCAGAGATTCTGAAGAAACACAGAATGCGGATTCACTAAGAACAATGTTGATGTACAGAGTAGAACCCAGTAGAATAGAAATAGAAGCAGTAAAAGATGTTACCAGAGAATAGAACCCAGTAGAATAGAAATAGAAGCAGTAGAAGATGTTACCAGAGAATAGAACCCAGTAGAATAGAAATAGAAGCAGTAGAAGATGTTACCAGGGTGACGTGGGATCCGATGAGCAGCAGCAGCAGGTAAACGTTCAGCAGATTCTCCTCGGACTCCATCTGTTCTTCAAACACATGAACACGTTATTCAGCTGCTTGTTTAACTGGTTATTAACCTGGTTATTAACCTGGTTATTAACCTGGTTATCCGGCTGTTAACCTGGTTATACGGCTGTTAACCTGGTTATTTGGTTCTCTGTTCATCTGCTATCCGTCTCTGCTCCTCTCTGGGCTTCCTCCTCCTCCTCCTCCTCCTCCTTCCTCTCTCGTTCTTCTTCTCTGATGCAATGCCAAAAATCAGCCTAGTGGAAACAAGATCCTCCAGCTCAGTGTGTGTGTGTGTGTGTGTGTGTGTGTGTGTGTGTGTGTGTGTGTGTGTGTGTGTGTGTGTGTGTGTGTGTGTGTGATGATGTCACAGCCTGGCTGGTGAACAGATCTGTGGAGCAGCAGGAGGAGGAGGAGCTGTCCGTGGTGCTGAGAGAGAGAGAGAGAGAGAGAGAGAGAGAGAGAGCAAGAGTGTGAGTGTGTGTGTGTGTGTGTGTGTGTGTGTGTGTGTGTGTGTGTGTGTGTGTGTGTGTGTGTGTGTGTGTGTGTGTGTGTGTGTGTGTGTGTGTGTGTGTGTGTGTATTTCTGCAGGAAGCCATTTGGCTTCAGGCAGAAAATGTCGGCTCTGAAATATATCTGTCTCCTTTTTGGTTCAGAACTGAAATGATGAAACAATAAAATTATATTTAAGATGTTTGTGTGTTTGATGAACATCTCCTCTGATGACAGTTTAAAGGATGCTGAGTATAGAGTTCATCATCATTATCATCATCACCACCAACATCATCATCATCATCATCATCACCACGATCATCATCATCACCACCACCATCATCATCATCATCATCATCTTCATCATCATCATCATCATCACCACCACCATCATCATCATCATCATTATCACCATCACCATCATCATCATCATCTTCATCATCATCACCATCATCACCATCATCACCATCATCATCAGATCCCATCAGTCCAAAGAAACAGCCTTTAACAGCATTTCAGGGTCGTTGGTGGAGAAAACTCTGAAATCCTCCTTGATTCCTGCGAAACAAACTTCATCCTCAGGTTCATCCTCAGCCTGACGATCCAGAGCTGCGGTACTGATGATGTCATACTCTTCATCTACGTTGTTTCAATGTAGGCTTTCCTTTCTCTCTGTCACCCACTGAGTTTCCTGTTAATAACCAGTGAGCCTGCGTGCAGCCCTCTAAAGGTCCACTGAGCAAGTGATGTGAAATAAAAATGATTAAACTCATCTAGAACACCACGCAGGTCTGTTCTCCCTCTGAGCTTACTGAGTCCTCGTGTTCCAAACATCCAGAAGAACCGGCTCTCTGTGGTTCTGTTTGCATCTCAGCGGTTCTCCAAGTGTTCATGACAACGATGTCATAAAACTAGCTCTTCAAGGTAAACCATTAAACTTTTCTCTGTCAGCAGTTCTAACATGTCTGTGATTAACATTTGGTTACCTTCTGGTTATAATTTAGTTAACATTTACTTAATGCTGGTTATGGTTTAACATTTAGTTAGTGTTTAGTTCATGTTTAGTTAGCGTTTGGTTAATGTTTAGTTCGGATTTAGTTTATGTTTAGTTAGTGTTTAGTTCATGTTTAAGTAGGGTTTAGTTCATGTTTAGTTAGGGTTTAGTTGATGTCTAGTTAGGGTTTAGTTGATGTTCAGTTAGGGTTTAGTTCATGTTTAGTTAGTGTCTAGTTCATGTTTAGTTAACATTTGGTTCATGTTCATATTTAGTTAATATTTGGTTAATGTTTGGTTAGTGTTTAGTTATTATTTGGTTAGCATTGGTAACACTTCATTCAGACTGTGAGATGAAGATGATGAAACAAAGTGAAAGCATTTATCTAAAATAACCACAATGTGTGAAATGAATCACGTAGCTTCACAGGAAACATTCACACTTTCAAGCTCCATTAAAAACACTTTGAATTGAGCTGCAAAGGAACAGTTACATCATTTTCTTGACATGGTTTATATTTCAACCAATAGATGTGTGTTTGCATCCAAGAGAAGCAATATCCATTTTTCCGTGTACTTTCTGTACTGCAGTACCAATCACAGGCAGACTAATGTTGCAGTTTTATACATTGATCTGGACTGAAGGCAGTCGTGTTACTTTATTTCATGATCTTCATGTTCACACTGATAAAGACAAAAACCATTGCGCAGGAGAAAAGACAGACGGAGGAGAAAATGTCTTTAAATTAATCATGTTCCTCGTGGGGTCGTCATGGAAACAACATCTCTATCTGCAGGCATCAGTGTGTGACTTTTTATGCGTGCGTGATTCATTGTGTGTGTGTTAGATGGTCCCCGGCAGGTTTCAACACACGCACACACAGTCTGTTTCTATAAGAATAACGATGCGTTCGGTGGACATTTAATAAAAACTCAAATCAGAAAAACAGTTTGTGTCAAGAAACTGATTTCATTTTTTGTATTACATTTTACATTTCTTGGGTTAGGGTTAGGTCATATGTTGCTCCAAAACCTGAATATATCATTCAGCATTAATGCTTCCTTCCAGATGTTCAAGCTACCCATGCCATGTGCACTAATGCATCCTGTACCATCACAGATGCTGGCTTTAGAACTGAGCTGATAACAAGCTGGATGGTCCCTCTCTTCTTTAATCTGGAGGATGCAGCATCCATGATTTCCAAACAGAATCTCAGATTGTGATCCATCAGACCTCAGGACAGTTTTCCACTTCACCTCAGTCCATCTTCAATGATCTCGGTCCAGAGAAGGCGGCGGTGTTTCTGGATCATGTTTCTATCTGGTTTCTTCTTTGGAGAGTTTTGACCTGCATTTGTGGACGCAGCGATGAACTGTGTTCACAGACGATGGTTTTCGCAAGTGTTCCTGAGCCCATGCAGTGATTTCCACTCCAGAATAGTGTGTTTTTAATGCAGTGCTGCCTGAGGGCCCGAAGATCACCACCATCCAATATTGGTTTCCAGCCTTGTCCCTTGTGTTCAGAGATTTCTCCAGATTCTCTGAATCCTTTAATGATATTATGAACTGTAGATGATGAAATCCACTAATTCTTTGGAGTTTTACGTTGAGGAACATTATTCTTAAATTGTTGCACCACCTTCCCACACAGTGTTTCACAGAGTGGTGAACCTCTCCCCATCTTCACTGCTGAGAGACTCCGCCTCTCTGACATCATCTTTTTATATCCAATCATGTTACTGATCTGTTGCCATGGTAACATAATTAGTTGTCAGATGTTCCACCAGGTGTTTTTTTTTTTTTTTTTTTTATCTTAACACAACTTTTCCAGTCTTTTGTTGATCTTGTCACAAAATTTTTTAAATGGGGTTGTACTTTATTGAACATTCATATTTAATTTGGTGCTATGGTGATAATTTATTATAACATTTCCAAAGCAGGAGAGGGTGAAAATTTTATTATTTTAGGAATTAAACAGTGAAAGAAGAAAAAACACAAAAAGTGATTTTACTCGAGAAGTCTTCTTTTGAAATGTTTTGAATATTAATGAATGTGACTGTGACACCTTCTGGTTTGTAGTTACAGGTTCTTATAATAATCTTCTTTCTAATGATTATACCAAGTTGATGATCGATTGATTATTGGAAATATTTATGTCTTTAGACTGACACATGCTCATTAACAATACTCCTGGTTATAGTTTGTTCATATATGAACTTTATAAAAATGAACACAAACATGCACCAAACAATAATCAACTGAATAAAAATAAGCAATTTGTATCAACAGTTAATAAATTGATTAATGTTTCAGTGATGCTCAAGAAACATAGTTTCATCAGTCTATTCAGATATAATTAGAAATTAGAAATATTTACTTATCTGAAGATTAAATAATTTCATGAAACTGGCTGTGCAATTTTATCTGACAACACTGATATTGTCAGCTGAACATCAGAAACTGATGTGTGAGTTCATGTTAAATTTCAGTATTTCCTATTTTATTTTTTCTACTGTCAAACATTTTTCACTTGTAAACATTGATTCTTTCATGTATTCTTTAAAAATAAAGTTGTGAATTTTATTTTTACTAGTTCTTTCCATTTGAGTTGCTGCTTTTGTTTCCATAGCAACACAAAAGATGTAGGTTGGCCCTTATGTTCTGAGTTGCCATGGAAACAGTCACTGCTCCTTTCCATCGACATGTTGAAACTGTGATCACGGTACATCCGGTCTGCAGCATCGCCTCCAAAAACTGATGGGTCGTCCCTTTAAACTGAGTCTGAACCAGCAGTGGAAACTGGATCATTTTATTTTTCATTGTTTAAATGAACTTTTTCTTTCTTTAAAAACTGAAACTTCTGTATGTTTGAGGACATTAACGCGATTTTATTTTGCTGTAACAGTTAATCTGCTTCCATGCAGACAGACA
Organism: Embiotoca jacksoni; assembly: GCF_022577435.1. Lineage (NCBI taxonomy): Eukaryota > Metazoa > Chordata > Actinopteri > Embiotocidae > Embiotoca > Embiotoca jacksoni. Next base: position 17,956 of record NW_027185244.1, read on the forward strand.
CAATAAAACCACAAGATCCTGTTTTCATGTGACATCATTCGTCTGTCCTGCAGACAATTCAGTTCACAAACAGCTGACCGTGTCCGAAGACGTGGATCCATCTCTCCTGTCCTTCATGACCCGACGGTCTCTTACTGCCCTACATTTGCTTTGATGCTCAATATAATAAGGTTTTCTGAATGAAACATGAACAGAAACTTCAGTCGTACAACCGTCACATCAGAAGGACAGCCTTCATCTGTGTGAATGTGTTGTTGTTGTTTAGTTACATTGTTGTTGTGTTGTTGTTGTTGTTGGTGGTGTTTTTGTATCAGTAGTAGTAGTACCTGTAGTACCTGTAGTACCTGTATTAGTAGTAAGTGTAGTGGTAATACCTGTAGTACCTGTAGTAGTAGACGTAGTAGTAGTAGTACCTGTAGTAGTAAGAGTAGGGTTAGTAGTAGTAGTAGTAATATTACCTGTGGTCACAGTAGTACCTGGAGTAATATTTAACTACTAGCAGTATTTGTGTCTTTTGTTTCACTCAGAAGTAAACTGCTTCTGTTGCTGCATCAAATGAACAAATAGTTAGCAGGTTAAACTAGCATTATAACTAGTATCTCTAATAGACTGTTGTACAGGTGAGAGTTACTGTACCAGTAACCATGGAAACAGTCGGGGTTGTTGAATCTGTGCGCCAGGTCCGGGTCCGTCCTGTAGAAGTTGCTGGTTTTAACTTTTTGATCCTTCATGACTGATCCAAACACCAAGGTGGCTAACAACATAGTGGTTACCATGGAGACACACAATGTCACTCACTGGCTCCTCCTCCTATGTGTATGGCCTCTGTCTCTCACGGTATCTCTTCAGAATAAAGGTCGTCCTCAGGTCGTCTGTTCCAGGAAGTGTTCAGATGTCCACAAACAGGAAGTCTATAAACAGGAAACAGTTTGAACCGAGAGCTCTCAGAGCTGTCAATCAACTGATCCCTGACTTTATTATGTAAAGATCAATATTCAGATTCAACACAGCATCCACCAAGGAGCTCCAGTCTGTTCATGATGGAATGAATGAAAGAATGAACAAATGAAAGAATCAATGAATGAATGAATAAATATGTGAATGAATAAATAAGGAAGTAAATGAATGATTGACTGAATAAGTGAGACAATGAATAAATACATGAATAAATGAGGAAATAAATGGACCGGTTCTCCTCCCCAAGACCGGTTCTCCTCTGCAGGTTTAATGTGAACACACCTGAGGAGGCTAACAGGTAAACAGTTCACTCAGAGGAACACCAACAACAACAGCGTCTGAATGATGACAGCTGACACTCAGTGTTTGATTCAGTGTACTTTATTTTGAAAGTTTAACATACAGGAAGTTGAAAAGAGCGTGATCAGCAGTCTCATGTCTCAATAAAAAATAACTTATCAATATCTCACTATAAAATAAAAAAGTTTCACGTTTCACGCAATCAATCAAACAATAACATGATCAACAAGCAGGGGGTGGGGCCAGGGGCGGGGCAAATACAGGCAGGGGGCATGGTTTATATCAGCAGGATTACAGGGGATGGGGCTACACCTGCGCTGCTGCAGTTTATATTTACACGCAGTCACCTCTTCAATGTTTATGTTGTGACCACACCCACAGTGATGTCACAGCAGAGATGTTAGTATTCTGTGACATCACTGCAGCAAGCGAAGTGACATCAGTTCAGAGACTGCTGTGACATCACTGCCGTGACATCATCGCAGTGAAATCACTGCTGCGAGGCCGACACAAACTAAATGTTCAGCTTCAGTTTCTCTTTGATCGTAACTCTGATGTTTTATTTCAGAAAGGATCCACTTTCCATTTGATTCTCATGTCAATAAAGTTTCATTTGAGATCAAATGTTTCAAAGTTAATTAAAGTTTATTCAAAGATTTAGTTTTTGTTTTAATTGGGAATAAATAAATATATCATCAGTCATGAACCACAGCTCCATTGTTTGAATCATTTCTCATCTCTGATTGGTTTCTCAGTCATCAGCAGGTTTTTGTCCGTTACACACTGTCAGCTGATTGGTCGAGATATCTGAGGTTTAAAACTGTCCAATGAACAGCTGATACCGGACTTCCTCTGAGCTCTTTACATCACTTCCTGTGGCGAGACGTCCTCACTGGTCGATTACTGCTCTAGACTAGCCGACTACTCTGCACAAAGCCTACAAGACAGACAGACAGGCAGAGAGACAGACAGGCAGAGAGACAGACAGATATGTTAGAGCAGGAGGATGGAGACAGCTGCTGAAGCTACACTCTGATCAGACGGCTTCATATCAACACTGGCGATTCATCAGAAAAACTGCTCTGATGTTTCCACTAGTTTCTGTCTCCAAATTAGCTTTTGACTGAATCTGAGTATTTGCAGTGTGAACTGATCAATGAACTGATCAACTGAGAAAATAATCAGCACGTTAATCAGTGATGAGTCACTGTTTCAGTAAAAACTGTAATAAAAAAGACAAAGTGAAGCTGAGAGTCATAAAAACATGAATGAAGAAATGATAAAAGGTCAAAGGTCTCTCTCCAGTCCACCTCTCTGTGTCTTACAGTCAGAGTGATCATAATCATCATCATCATCATCACCACTATCATCATCATCACCATCATCATCACCATCATGGTGGGTGGAGCTGCAGGAAGAGGCGGAGTTAGGTGACCTTTCAACCTCCTGGCCACAACCTGTGTTTTCCTATACAGGTGTTATTCACACCTGCTGATCCCGGTGCAGTTACACCTGTTCCAGGTACCATCCTGCTGACAGGTGTAAATAAGTGACCTGACTGTTCCATCAGGTTCCTGTAGGGGGAGCATCTCACCTGATGGAGACTTTGATGTCATCACTACTGATGGAAGTTTGATATGTTGACATCACACAACCATCACATTCACATTTACAGCAGAGATATAACAGCTGGGTCACAGTTCAGGCTCCGCCTCCTCCAGAGATCATATGATCAGACAAAAAAACATGGGTCAGCATCCCACAATGCACTGTACACCTGTAACTATTTAATAGAGCATTCACCTGTACACTGATCATATGACTGATAAGGGACACCTGAATCTATATGCCACGGCAGGGGGGTGGAGCCTGAGATGAGACACACCTGCCCAACAGGTGTGTTTAGCTGTTCAGCACACAGACAGGCAGAGCACAACAACACGGGCAGGCTGTTGTTACCATAGCAACCAACGTGCTGACATTCATATGTCAAAGGTCATCGAGGTCAGAGGTCAGTATTACATAAAGATCACATAAAAAGTAAGGTTAAAGTTCATCAGGAGGTCACCACCTAACACCTGTACGTGTTTAAGAGGTTACGTACGGTTAGTAGAGGTCATCTGAAGGTCATGTTCAGGTAGTGATGATTTGAAGATCAGTGGGTCAGGTAGAGGTCAGGGGTCAAATACAGAGGTCGCTTAATAATCATTAAGATGAAGATGTGGAGGTCTGATGATCTTGTCGAGATCTTGTGGAGGTCATATAAAGGTCACACAGACGTATATGTCTGGACTTATATAACACTTTACACTGTTTCATATTCACACACACCGATGGTACGCCATCGGGAGCAACTTGGGGTTCAGTGTCTTGCCCAAAGACACTTCCGCATGTGGACAGAAGTAGTCGGGAATCGAACCATCAACATTCGGATCAGTGGGCGGCCCGCTCTACCATCTGAGGCACAGCAGCCCGAGGTCAGATGAAGGCCATGTGAAGGTTATATTTACAGAGGTCATGTCAAGGTCATCTAAAGGTCCTCTAAAAGTCATTTAAAGGTCATATGTAGGTCATAGCACCTTTGGCGCTGCTGTCCAGGAAGACTTTGATGTAGGACGTGGGGACGTATCCTTCCTCCTCCAGGTTCCGCCGTACTCGTGTCCAACCGTCCCCTTTGTCTTCTTCCACCACAGAAAGTAGTTCTCCCTCCACCATCGACAGAGTGCCTTCATTCTGACCTGCACAGCATCAATAACATGTTCACACCTCAGAGGGCAACATGAAACCAGCTGAAACAGGAAGTTTACCCACAAAGTTTTGCATCAAATATTGGATCTCCCTTTGAAACCCTGCAGTTTTCTGATTGGAGGAGCCATGACACTAATTTTAAAGTGACATCAATGTTTCCTTCATGGAGACACAACAAGTTGATAATGTTCTAAGGTTCTGTTTTTAGAACATGTTGATAATGTTTTAAAGTTCTGTTGTTAGAACGAGTTAATAACGTTGTAAGGTTCTGTTGTCAGAACGTGTTAATAACGTTTTAAGGTTCTGTTGTTAGAACAAGTTAATAATGTTTTAAAGTTCTGTTGTTAGAACGAGTTAATAACATTTTAAGGTTCTGTTGTTAGAACGAGTTAATAATGTTTTAAGGTTCTGTTGTTAGAACGAGTTAATAACATTTTAAGGTTCTGTTGTTAGAACGAGTTAATAACGTTGTAAGGTTATGTTGTTAGAACGAGTTAATAATATTCGATGGTTCTGTTGTTAGAATGAGTTAATAACATTTTAAGCTTCTGTTGTTAGAACGAGTTAATAACATTGTAAGGTTCTGTTGTTAGAACGAGTTAATAATGTTCTAAAGTTCTGTTGTTAGAACGAGTTAATAATGTTGTAAGGTTCTGTTGTTAGAACGAGTTAATAACATTCTAAGGTTCTGTTGTTAGAACAAGTTAATAATTTTCTAAGGTTCTGTTGTTAGAACGAGTTAATAACATTCTAAGGTTCTATTGTTAGAACATTCCTGTGTTCTGAGATGATTTGTGTTGTGGTGGCATTTAAATATACATGAATTAAAATAAAAATTGAAGGTAAAAATTCAGGTTTAAAACATGGAACTTCACTCTACTGTTTGTTTTACTTTGATAGTCTGCAGGAAGTCAGACCTTGAAACGGGTAGAGAGACTTGCAGGTGCCGATACTTGGTAACGGTTCTTCATCGTCAAAGTCATCATCAAACTCAGAGCTGCGAGACTTGAAGTGAAGCTCAGCACTGTTATCTTCAGTGTAGCTGCCATCAGGACTGAAGACAGACAGGTGGACAGAGGGAGAGACGGAGGTGGATAGAGAGACAGACAGGTGGACAGAGAGACAGGTTGACATAGGAAGAGACAGGTGGACAGAGACAGGTGAGCAGAGACAGATAGGTGGACAAAGAGACAGACAAGTGGACAGAGAGAGAGATTTATTGTGAGCTGTAAGTTTGTAGTGGATGTCTAAAAAATGTCAGAATAAGCTGAGAACTGAGACTGTTCACGAGTACATCAAAGACAGCTGATGAGATTAAAACCAATATTAGTAATCAGTAATTAATAATCAATAATCAGTAGTCAATAATCAGCAATTAATAATCAATAACCAGTAATCAATAATCAGTGATCAATAACCAGTAAACAGTGATCAATAATCAGTCATTAATAATCAATAATCAGTGATCAATAATCAGTGATCAATAACCAGTAATCAATAACCAGTGATCAATAACCAGTAATCAATAATCAGTGATCAATAACCAGTAATCAATAATCAGTGCTCAGTAATCAATAATCAGTGATCAATAATCAGTACCTCTCTCTGCTGACCGGACTGCGGTTGTCCAGTTGTTTCAAGCTGCTGCTTCCAGGTGTTGTTGACTGAGAGTTTAACCCACAACCTGCACTCTGCCTCCTGCTGCCTTGATCAGAGGACCTGCTGTCAGCCTCCGACAACCACACCTGTAGTAACACAACAGACACACAACATGTTAACACAACAGACACACCTGTAGTAACACAACAGACACACAACATGTTAACACAACAGACACACCTGTAGTAACACAACAGACACACAACATGTTAACACAACAGACACACCTGTAGTAACACAACAGACACACAACATGTTAACACAACAGACACACCTGTAGTAACACAACAGACACACAACATGTTAACACAACAGACACACCTGTAGTAACACAACAGACACACAACATGTTATACAGTGTGTAATATATACAGTGCGTGTACAGTATGTATTACAGCGTGTCGTATATACAGTGTGTATGTAGTGTGTAGTATTCAGAGTGTGTATTACAGTGTGTAGTGTGTACAGTGTGAGTGTAGTGTGTGGTACATAAATTGTGTATTAGTGTGTGTCTGATTTAGTAAACATTTATGTGTGTAAAATCAGGTTCAAACTCCAAATCACCCACAAAACAATGTCCATCAGATCTACTGACGACGTGCAGCGACGATTTCATCTTTCAAATGTGCAGTTTAACACACGTTGTCCATTCTGCATGTTTTCCTCCATCATATGTAATATTGGATGTTTCCACCTGAAGGAGTAAAATACTGAGGAAACATGCAAATAGAACAATTTATCACCTGCAACGATATTTACTGAACCTGGAAGTAGAAACAGGAGAAGTGATTGTTGTGTATTTTAGTACGACTGAAGGTTTTAATCAGATGAACATCAGGAGGGCACGGTGGTGCAGTGGTTAGCACTGTCACCTCACAGCAAAAAAGGTTCTGGGTTCGAATCCGGTCCTGGGCCTTTCTGTGCGGAGTTTGCATGTTCTCCCTGTGCTTGCGTGGGTTCTCTCCGGGTTCTCCGGCTTCCTCCCATCATCCAAAAACATGCACCTCAGGTCAGGTTACCTGGCGCCGCGCTAGTGGCAGCCTGCTGCAGCATCTCCCCCCTGAGAGCCCCCCTGCTGTAGCGAAGAAATTTCCCCTCGGGGATTAATAAAGAAATTTCCCCTCGGGGATTAATAAAGTGTATAAAAAAAAATAAAAAAAAAAAAAAAAAATACGGCTGCTCTTATTGTGAAGGAGACACGGCTGCTCTTATTGTGAAAGAGACGCAGGAAACCATAGAATACGTAGAGAACCAGGTTTTACACCCGTTAAACATTTCTGATGTCAGAGGCAGAAATTATTCAGACATATCGTTTGTCAGCGATGATATTTCTGAGTTATTGAATGAACTGAAAGATGATTGACAGCCAACAACAAGAAGGAGCCACAAAATACCAGCAAAGTCAGAACTTCTTCCGACTCAGCATTTTGCTGCCTCTGGGTGGTTCCAGCGTATCTCTGCTTGGATCTCCCTCCAGTCCTGTTATTCAGGTGAGCTGTCACATCCTGAATGAGTCCTGCAGAATTCACAGGTAGCTTCATCTGGTTCACGAGACCTCCAGGAACTCAATGAAACATCAGCTGCTCATCACAGAAATATCTGGACCTGCTGATCAGTGTCTGTTAGAGGATCTCATCCACCGTCCTCCTCTTTTATTGGAGACGTTTTATTATTAAGACTTTTTTTCACCTTTTTCCCACGGTATTGACTTTCTTGCTAATAATCTCTTATGAACTGTTTTGTTCTTGTTATATTTATATTTCTTAATTTTAATAGGATCAGATTTCCTTTTGCGGTCGCTGTGTTTTTTATTGTTGGATTCACTTTAACACACAAAACCTCATTTAAATGCAGAGATTTGCACCTGATTTCAATGACGCAATTACTCAGTAAATTAGGCCCAGTGTGTGTTTCCAGTGAGTGTTTCCAGTTGAGTGTTTCCAGTGAGTGTTTCCAGTTGAGTGTTTCCAATGAGTGTTTCCAGTGAGTGTTTCCAGTGTGTGTTTCCAGTCTGTGTTTCCAATGAGTGTTTCCAATGAGAGTTTCCAGTGTGTGTTTCCAGTGAATGTGTCCAGTGAGTGTTTCCAGTGTGTTTCCAGTGCATGTATACAGTGTGTGTACAGTGTGTAGTATATACAGTGTGTGTACACACCTGGTTCCTCTTTAGCTCCTCCTCCAGTCGCTGCAGACTTTGCTTCACTTCCTCCAGTCGAGGCTCCAAACTACGAATGTCTCCCATCTGAGGACTTCGTTCATAAACGTCCTTCATCTTCATCAGAGCGTCTCTGAAACACACAGACACACAACCTGAGACACAGACACACAACCCGAGACACAGGCACACAACCCAATACAGACACACAACCCGAGACACAAACACACAACCTGAGACAGACACACAACCTGAGACAGACACACAACCTGAGACACAGACACACAACCCGAGACACAGACACAGCATGTGTGTGTGTGTGTGTGTGTGTGTGTCTGTGAGGGTGTGTGTCTGTGTGTGAGTATCTGTCTGTGAGTGTGTGCGTGTGTGTGTCTATGATTGTGCGTGTCTGTGTGAGTATCTGTCTGTTTGTGAGTTTATGTGTGTCTGTGAGTGTATGTGCGTGTCTGTCTGAGTGTCTGTGTGTCTGTGAGTGTGTACCTCTGCTCCCTCTCCTTCTGGATCTCCTCGTTGATGTTGTTCATTCTGCTCTGTAGTTTCTTGCGTCTCTGTTCAGGAGGGAGGTGACTGCAGTCTGCAGGACTGGAACCCTGCAACATGTTTACACTTGTTTACATCAGTAACACAACAACAAGAAACAAAAACCTTATGTGGTTAACACACCTGTGTGGTGACAGGGGAGATATACTGACCAGTTTGAGTGACAGCTGTCCAATCAGGGGAGAGCATGAAAGAAAAAACAAACATCAAAACACAACATCGTACACACTGTGTGTGTGTGTGTGTGTGTGTGTGTGTGTGTGTGGTACCCCTCTCTTCAGGCTGCGGAGACACTGCTTCCTGGTTCTGGAGCCAGACGTCATGAGGTCATTCAGTCGCTGTGTGATTGGCTCTCTGGAGGCAGGGGGTGGGGACTGGGGACTGTTGACCACACCCCCAGGTGAAGGTGAGGTGGGGGGTGGAGGTGGAGGCTGCCGGGGGGAGGACAGGAGGGTCAACAGCTAGAGGGAGGAAGACAGAGGTGATCAGGACAGCCAGTTGACTTCTCCAGGTGTGTACACAGACTGTATATAAAAGAGGGCAGAGTCAATACTCATTAAAAAGCATCCAGTTCTCTCTTCAAACACAAAGTCAGTAAAAGTTTTATTTCATAATGGTGTCATTAGATAAACACCCTCCTGCTTCAGCATTCATTACATATGAGGACTCTAACACAGATGTGTTTGGGGTGGGACTCTTTGATTGACAGGTCTGTGGTGCAGATCGATTTCTGCTATCGGTGGGCGGGACTTAGTGTCATCGGGTACTCAGATATATCCCTCACATTAGGTCACTTCTGACTGCAAAAAACAAGATGTGTCAAACGGAAATGCTGAACTTGAGGTTTTATGACAGCAGCCTACAAAGCAGCGTGTGTGTGTGTGTGAGATTTGAATACCTTGTTTTTGCGTATAAAGGGCCACAGCTTCCTGCTGTGTCTCCGCCCCTCAGTCCGATTGTCAAGGTAACTGGATTCAGAGATGCTCCGCCTCATAGAGGAACTGTAGTCTTCGAACTCGACATCACCTGGAGGGTCGAACCCTGATTTATACACCTCCACCACCTGCCGGGTGTCCTACACACACACAACCCACAGTCTCACATCTGACCTTTGACCTTTACAGCCATCAGCCTGTTTGAAATAAAAACAATGAGATAAAGTTTCTTCCGTCCTCCAGGTCTCTGTCTCCATCTCCCGGACACTCGTCCAACGTCTTTACCTCTGCAGACACCAGCTGCAGCTGAACTCACACTGAACCCCGAGCTGCTGCCGAGGGCAACCCATTGGTGTGTGTGTGTGTGTGTGTGTGTGTGTGTGTGTGTGTGAGCTCTCAGGAGATGAACTGTTGAATAAGATCAGATCATTTATTATTATTTATTAATGATACCTGTGAGAGTTTTGATATCTTCACCCTTCCTTTTGTTTTTAATTACTAAACTTTGGTGCCATCTGCTGGATTTTAAGATGCATTTAGGCCAAATGTCGTCACTCCAAGTTCATGAACAAAACATGGAGGATCCGGCCCGAGATTTGGATCTCATTCCAGATAGATTAGCAGCTGATGGTTGGTCTCAGATCCAGCAACCAGAACCATCCAGTCTCTCATTAGTAGGACTTTAACCCTTTGTGCACTGCTTTTGATAATGAACACTTGAGATCCAATACGGGACATTTCAGGGATTTCTATAAAATGATTCCTGGGGAGGTTTGATCTCATCCTATGGTTCTGTTTATGAACCAACCAACAGTTCATGAACCACTCAGACTTCAGCATTTGGTTGTTCAGCAGGTTCAAATCTCAGAAGGAGCAAAGTAAAACAGAGATGGAAGCCAGAGGAGCCTCACCTTCCTGGGCTGGATGCTCTCCGAAGCGTCCATCATGGCGTTCAGACAGCGACTCACAACAGGAAGAACTTTTCTCTCGGCTTCGGCTGACGAACGCATCGCTTCGCCGATTCTCTCGATCCGCCGCTCCTCCATGTCCTGGACACGCTGCGGAGAAACACGTCAGTACTTCAGCAGGGCTCATTGATCACTGGTACCAGTAGGTTTACCTGGTATATAACTGGTACCAGTGTGTGCATTGTGTGTGGTAGTGCTGGTTTACCTGGTATATAACTGGTACCAGTGTGTGGTAGTGCTGGTGCTGGTCCTGGTTAAACTGGTTTAAACTGGTCACATAATCTTTCCTGGATTCTTCAGCAGCTTGTTGTTTCAGCTGAGCTGTCTGACGAGCCTGAAACCAGTAGAAAAGTAAGAATAAAACTTCTCATAGAAACAACAGCGGTGTCTAATGATATCTTTGTATGATTGACAGACAAAAAACATGAATGACTAATAAATGAGAGACGTTACCTTCAGCGAGCAGCGCTGTGACAGAGACAGACAGGAGTTGAGACTCAGTTCAATATGATAATCGTGATGGATTAAAAGTATCAGCTGTTTCATTAAGGCACCACAACAGTTGACCTCAAGCACAGCTGTGTGACTATCAGCTGACTGGCAACATCCAATTATATTAAAGCAGTGTTACTTCCTCCTATCCAATTTATTCTGTTTTATTTCAATGAATGTTTATGCGTTTTATTTATATTTATATTTTTGACCTTCTCTCCATCCGTCTTGTTGTCGAGGTCGATTCTATCCGAGATGTGCTGGGCTCGTTCCGCCTCCTTACAGTCACGTTCAAACCGACGTTTACTCTAAACAACACAAAGAAAACAACAAATCAATAAAAACAACATCACAGCTGTTACACTGCTTTCTGGTTTCTCAGCTGAAGGATATCAAATTGTCCTGTTTTTTTTGACCTGCTGAAGTTTTGACTCAGAGGGGGAGGTGTTGGTGGGTGGAGTCAGATGTTGAGGTGGGGGGTCAGACATTAGGCGAGTGGTGTCAGGTTTGTTGGAGGGCGGAGTCAGTGTGAGGTGGGTGTGGCGAGTGGGTCGCTTACAGACTCTAGCTGTTTCCAGGAGCTCTCAATGTGCTGCTGGGCACGGCGGCCATCTTGGAAATGCTGCAAAAATAACAAACTGGTCAACGCTGAACATAGTGGTGACATCATCATGAGTCACACTGAAATCATACTTGAAGTAGGCCTCAACAGAGATTTTTTATTTTGAAAGTCAGTGTGTTCTTCCATCATTTACTGTCTCACAACAGCGAGCTCAACTGTGCGGGTCAGTTACTATAGTAACTGCAACTGTGCGGGTCACAGACACACAGTCCACTGTTCAGAGTTGCTGGGTGGAAGTAATGTGGAAGCTTACTTAGGAGTGTGTGTGTGTGTGTGTGTGTGTGTGTGTGTGTGTCAGTGACCTAGTTACTGTGTGTTGTATCTTATGAGATGTCAGGAATTATTCATGAGATAAAAGAAGTGTCCTGCTCTCTGATTGGCTGTCAGCTGTCTGTTTTCTTCCTGAAAGTTTCGACTTCAACTGACGACTGAACATGAACGGCAAGTTTTAAAAAAACTGACATTCTACTTCCTGTAGCCAGAGGGATGTCACAACAATGGCAGAATGCTGATGTCACTGCGTTTTCAGTCTTCCTGTGTGTTTACTCAGTCTTCCTGTTTGTTTACTCAGTCTTCCTGTTTGTTTACTCACAGTCTTCCTGTTTGTTTACTCACAGTCTTCCTCTCGGTCTTCAGCTCCTGAGTGTATCGAGTCAGCTCACAGACGATTTGAGTGTTCAGGTTCTCAGCAAGTTCTTCTTTCTGAACCGACAGTTCATTCAGCTGCTGGAGTGTCGCTGCAAACGCCAGACACCAGGTGTACCTGAAACAACCAATCAGACACCAGGTGTACCTGAAAACAACCAATCAGACAGTAGGTGTACCTGAAAACAACCAATCAGACAGTAGGGGTACCTGAAACAACCAATCAGACAGCAAGTGTATCTGAAACAACCAATCAGACAGTAGGTGTACCTGAAACAACCAATCAGACAGCAAGTGTACCTGAAAACAACCAATCAGACAGTAGGGGTACCTGAAACAACCAATCAGACACCTGGTGTACCTGAAAACAACCAATCAGACAGCAAGTGTACCTGAAAACAACCAATCAGACAGCAAGTGTACCTGAAAACAACCAATCAGACAGTAGGTGTACCTGAAAACAACCAATCAGACAGCAAGTGTACCTGAAAACAACCAATCAGACAAAAGGTGTACCTGAAAACAACCAATCAGACAACAGGTGTACCTAAAAACAACCAATCAGACACCAGGTGTACCTGAAAACAACCAATCAGACAACAGGTGTACCTGAAAACAACCAATCAGACAGTAGGTGTACCTGAAAACAACCAATCAGACAGCAAGTGTACCTGAAAACAACCAATCAGACAGCAAGTGTACCTGAAAACAACCAATCAGACACCTGGTGTACCTGAAACAACCAATCAGACACCTGGTGTACCTGAAACAACCAATCAGACACCTGGTGTACCTGAAACAACCAATCAGACAGCAAGTGTACCTGAAAACAACCAATCAGACAGTAGGTGTACCTGAAACAACCAATCAGACAGCAAGTGTACCTGAAACAACCAATCAGACAGTAGGTGTACCTGAAAACAACCAATCAGACAGCAATTGTACCTGAAAACAACCAATCAGATACCAGGTGTACCTGAAAACAACCAATCAGACAGCAGGTGTACCTGAAACAACCAATCAGACAGCAAGTGTACCTGAAACAACCAATCAGACAGTAGGTGTACCTGAAAACAACCAATCAGACAACAGGTGTACCTAAAAACAACCAATCAGACACCAGGTGTACCTGAAAACAACCAATCAGACAGCAGGTGTACCTGAAAACAACCAATCAGACAGTAGGTGTACCTGAAAACAACCAATCAGACAGCAAGTGTACCTGAAAACAACCAATCGGATACCAGGTGTACCTGAAACAACCAATCAGACAACAAGTGTACCTGAAAACAACCAATCAGACAGCAAGTGTACCTGAAAACAACCAATCAGACAGTAGGTGTACCTGAAAACAACCAATCAGACAGCAAGTGTACCTGAAAACAACCAATCAGACAGTAGGTGTACCTGAAACAACCAATCAGACAGCAAGTGTACCTGAAAACAACCAATCAGACAGTAGGGGTACCTGAAACAACCAATCAGACACCTGGTGTACCTGAAACAACCAATCAGACAGCAAGTGTACCTGAAAACAACCAATCAGACAACAAGTGCACCTGAAAACAACCAATCAGACAACAAGTGTACCTGAAAACAACCAATCAGACAGCAATTGTACCTGAAAACAACCAATCAGATACCAGGTGTACCTGAAAACAACCAATCAGACAGCAGGTGTACCTGAAACAACCAATCAGACAGCAAGTGTACCTGAAACAACCAATCAGACAGTAGGTGTACCTGAAAACAACCAATCAGACAACAGGTGTACCTAAAAACAACCAATCAGACACCAGGTGTACCTGAAAACAACCAATCAGACAGCAGGTGTACCTGAAAACAACCAATCAGACAGCAGGTGTACCTGAAAACAACCAATCAGACAGCAAGTGTACCTGAAAACAACCAATCAGACACCTGGTGTACCTGAAACAACCAATCAGACACCTGGTGTACCTGAAACAACCAATCAGACAGCAAGTGTACCTGAAAACAACCAATCACATACCAGGTGTACCTGAAAACAACCAATCAGACAGCAAGTGTACCTGAAAACAACCAATCGGATACCAGGTGTACCTGAAAACAACCAATCAGACAGCAATTGTACCTGAAAACAACCAATCAGATACCAGGTGTACCTGAAAACAACCAATCAGACAGCAGGTGTACCTGAAAACAACCAATCAGACAGTAGGTGTACCTGAAAACAACCAATCAGACAGTAGGGGTACCTGAAACAACCAATCAGACAGCAAGTGTACCTGAAACAACCAATCAGACAGCAGGTGTACCTGAAACAACCAATCAGAAGGAGTTCCTTCAGTGATGTATTGATCAATGAATCAGTGGTTGATTCAGACTATTAATGATTAAAGATGAAGATGAGGAGAGTCTTCCTCTCTTCTTTTCACTGGGACATACATTGAATGCATCCATCAACCACAACAGTCATTACATGAAGATGAAGATTAGGAAACAGAGACCTTCCTCACATTTACAAACACTGTGTCATGTTTACTACTTTCTTTGTCACCATTGGAGCACTTTTAATGACATCATCTCTCTTAGCTTTAATCTTTACCGTTAATGTTGTTGGTATTTATTTATTTATTATCTATGATGTACATCGGATCAGAGCTGTGTTCACCTCAGTGGCCGTTAGTGTAATTACCTTATTTCACCACAGAGGGCGCTCAGACACACACACACACACACAAACACACACACACACACACACACACACACACACACACACACACACACAGTAACTCTGATCTCCATCAGCTGAAATACAAACAGGAAACATGTCAACTGACCTGCTGTCATCTTCTCTGATCCTCTTAGGATGAAACTTCTTGGACAGACTCCTGGAGACAGTGAGACAGAGAGACAGTGAGACAGAGAGACAGTGAGACAGAGAGACAGAGAGACAATGAGACAGAGAGACAGTGAGACAAAGAGACAGAGAGACAGTGAGACAGAGAGACAGAGAAGGAGATCTCATCAGTTAAGGTTGAACATGTGATGATGACATCATCGTTGAGGTGATGTCAGTGGACACTTCCCAACTCAGATATGTGGTCAGGTTCAAAGGTCAAGGATCTTCATCTGAAACCTCCTCGTCCTCCTCTCAGCAGGTTCTATGTTCTACACACTGATATCCAACCTGACCTTTATTTTAAAAATCCTTGAGGAAGTGGTCCCAGAATTGAGTTCTGGTTCACCAGGGTCCAACAGTTTACTGTCTCTGCTCTTCCTTCACTGCACATGTTCTCCTCTTCTGGTTCTGGTTCTGTTGGACGGTTCTGTTTTTCTTCCAGCTGTCCCTCATGTTGAACTGTTGGTTCTTCTGGGATGTTCTGAGGTTCTGTTGTTAGAACCTGAGATGACTGATGTTCTCACCTGATCTGTTTTGCGTAGCTCAGCTCGATGTCGGCGCGTTCTTTCACGAACTTTGTGTATCTCTCGAGGAACTCGATTCCCCAGCTGGTGTGTTTTTCCAGGTTATCGAACTGATCCTGGAACAGCCGGAGAACATCAGAACATTATAGAACATCAGTTTTATAAATCATGTTAATCAATCATTTATAAATTATGACCTCTGAATATTTCCACATAAATTATCAGAAGGGAAAACAACAACAACAACAATTATTATTGTAATTATGATTCTTGTAATTACAAACAACAATAAGAAGAATGGATGGATGGATGGATGGATGGATGGGGGGGGGGAGTCGGTCGCGCGCTGCAGCATCATGGAGGACGCAGAGCGCGAGTCGCTGCCGTCACACACCGTGTTGCTATGGCAGAGGAGACAGAAGCACGAGGGCCTCTGACACCGACATGCAGCCCGGTTACCGGTCACAGCTGCTGGTAACCAGGTTACCGTGTTACCGGGAGATCAGGTGTGAACAGGTGCACGTACCCACAGCTCGGTGCCCCAGTTGCAGCTCATGGCTCCGGTGTGCTCCACGCGCTCCTCCGCTGCGGCTCCTCGCTGCTCCGCCTCCCGGTACGGACCGACAATCACCACAAGCTGCTGCTGTCCGCCGCGCGCATCCTCCCCGACACCCCGGCAATCTGTCTGTCTCCCCCCCCCCCCCCTACCTGTCTGTCTGACTATCCGTGTCTGCAGCAGCACGAGCGGAGCACGCGGTCACGCGCGGCGCGTCTCCCTGGAGGACTCTTTGTCATCAGTGAGGAGATGCTGTGATTGCGCGCGCGTGTGCGTGTGTGTGTATTACGCATGCTCAAATGCAGCTCCGCCCTGATGTCACACAACAATAACCGTCCTGCTGTGAGAAGAGATTTTAATGTGATGAAGATGAAGATGATCGATCTGCAAGTCAGGTGCTACTTTCACAAAAATATTAGAGATGCAGGAGCTGCTGTCAATCAATCAGTTATTCAATCAATTAATCAGTTACTCAATCAATAAATCAGTCAATTAATTCATCAAACAATTAATCAATCAGTTAATCAATGGGTGCACTCTGTCTGTTTCTCAGTAAACTGCCTCACTGTCCTCCGGGACTTGGTTCCTGATGATGTCATGCCTCCAGGTGGCTGCTTTCTGCAGTGAAGACAGGACCAAGACCAGGACCAAGACCAGGACCAGGACCGGAACCAGGACCAGGAGCAAGAACAGGAATAGGACCAGGACCAGGAGCAAGAACAGGAATAGGACCAAGACCAGGACCAAGACCAGGAGCAAGAACAGGACCAGGATCAGGATCAGGACCAAGACCAGAACCAAGACCAGGACCAAGACCAGGACCAGGAGCAAGAACAGGAATAGGACCAGGACTAGGACCAAGACCAGGAGCAAGAACAGGAATAGGACCAGGAGCAGGACCAGGAGCAAGAACAGGAATAGGACCAGGACCAGGACCAAGAACAGGACCAGGACCAAGACCAAGACTAGGAATAGGATCAGGATCATCATCATCATCATCATGTTCATCATCACAATCACCATCATTACCACTATCATCAGAATCTTTTTGTTGTTAATAAATAAACGTAAGGTGATAAATCACTATACAAATGCAGACCATTTATTAACATAAATATGACATTACATATTTGTTCATTATTAAATGTGTTTCAGAGAATTTAAATTAAGTTATTCTATTTAAAATGCTCTGCAGAAAACACTTGGCTGTCCAATCACAGCAGCAGGTCTGTCACAGGTCAAAGGTCAGCAAAGTTTCATTTGTATGATAATATTGTGTCGGTGACATCATCAAACCAAACAGCTCGGTGATTATTGATCTTTTATTGATCACATGTTCACATCGGATTCTGTTCAAACAGCCGAGAAAAAAAACTAACATTTTCTATTCCTGACCAATCAGCTGTTTTAACTGAACACACACACACACACACACAAAGCTGTAAAAAAATAAATCAAACTTTATCTAAAAATCTTTACACGAAAAAACTTGAAAACAAAAACATATGAAGTCCAAAAAAATTATGAACAGGAAGAGTTTACTGATAAACAGGAAGTGTGTGAGCGTTCCTTTACATTCGACAGGTGTCGTGAAATGCCTCCAGGGTCCTAAAGTCCCTCCATGTTGGAGGAAGTCCGTCCTGTAGGAAACGACCACAACGTTGACACGAAGACTGGAAGAGCTTAATGTAGCTACGGAGCCAGGTCTGCAGACAGACAGGTGAGAGACAGACAAGTCAGTAGACAGGCAGGGGAGAGACAGACAGGTCAGCAGACAGGCAGGGGAGAGACAGACAGGTCTGCAGACAGACAGGGGAGAGACAGACAGGTCTGCAGACAGACAGGTGAGAGACAGACAAGTCAGTAGACAGACAGGTGAGAGACAGACAGGTCAGCAGACAGGCAGGGGAGAGACAGACAGGTCTGCAGACAGACAGGTGAGAGACAGACAGGTCAGCAGACAGGCAGGGGAGAGACAGACAGGTCTGCAGACAGACAGGTGAGACAGACAAGTCAGTAGACAGACAGGTGAGAGACAGACAGGTCTGCAGACAGACAGGTGAGACAGACAAGTCAGCAGACAGGCAGGTGAGAGACAGACAGGTCTGCAGACAGACAGGTGAGAGACAGACAGGTCAGCAGACAGGCAGGTGACAGACAGACAGACAGACAGACAGGTCTGCAGACAGACAGGTGAGAGACAGACAGGTCAGCAGACAGGCAGGTGACAGACAGACAGACAGACAGACAGGTCAGCAGACAGACAGGTGACAGACAGACAGGTAGGTAAGAGACAGACAGGGTAGAGACAGACAGGTCAACAGACAGACAGACAGACAGACAGGTGATCAGGTGTCTCACCATGAAGGACCGGACCACAACGTCGGGCATCTGAGGCAGCTGGTAGTGCAGCAGGGCGGTGGTGGCGTGGTCCGTTACCTAGCAACAACATAACCAATCAGAGGGCTGTACACTCAGCACAGGTGAGCATTTCAAGATAGGACAGGTGAGTCTTACCTTCTGGAACACCTGGTACTGGGACTTGGTCCAAATGTCCAGCTGAGGAGGACAGACCAACAGGTTACCAGGGATACAGTCGACCAGATGGCAGTGGTTGCCTGTCAGGTGAGTTCTCACCTTTCCGTCCTCATTGTAAACATTCTCGTTGAATCCTCGAACTATGGTTCTATCGATGAACAGCGAGCGCATCACAACGATCGCCTTCAAAACCTTCCCCAGGGTCACCTGACAGGGAGACAGGTGAGACAGACAAGTGAGACAGACACCTGGTTACCGGGTGTGAGCATACCTGTACAGTCTGCATCAGAGTGTACCAGCAGGACGGCCGACGTCCCGTTGGGTCGGAACAGCTCGATGGTCATATCAGGAAACATCCTGCCGATCCGAGAGATGACATCATCCACGTACCTGTACACACAGGTATGCAGCATCACTGAGAGAGGCGGGGCTACAGTATCACAACATCACAGAGAGGCGGGGCTACAGAATCACAACATCACCACTGCCTTATTATGTAGATTATGTAGTACACACACACACCTGTCTAATACTGCGGTAGTAGACAGGTGTGTGTGTGTGTCTGTACTACTATAGGTGTGTGTGTGTGTGTGTGTGTGTGTGTGTGTGTGTCCTACTCGTGCAGTATTAGACAGGTGTGTGTATGTGTGTGTGTGTAGTACTATTGCAGTAGTCGTGTTGAGTAGTACTCACTGAGGAGGCAGCACCAGAGTACTGGGTTGGACTTTAGGTCGTCTCTTGGCTGAAGCTCCCATCTGATTGGCTGATCGTTTGAGTGACTGCTGATTCAACAAACTGGAGGCCAAACCAGCGTGATACTGCAACTACACACACACACACACAGTAAGCAGATTTACAACAGAGTACATTCACCTCCAGAACCCCCCCCCCATGTTAGCATGTTACCTTGTTAGACCACTTGTAGGCCTGCAGCAGCTGTGAGTACAGAGGAGTTTTATCCTGAACGGGATCCAGACTCAGCAGGCCGCTGTTATGGAGCGGATGAGACTCAGAGGGACGACCGACCAGACCGCTGAGACGCTCCAACTCACTGAGAAGGAGACAGGTGGAGAGAGACACGGGGAAAGAGAAAAGACAGGTGGAGAGAGACATGGGGAAAGAGAAAAGACAGGTGGAGAGAGACACGGGGAAAGAGAAAAGACAGGTGGAGAGAGACACGGGGAAAGAGAAAAGACAGGTGGAGAGAGACATGGGGAAAGAGAAAAGACAGGTGGAGAGAGACATGGGGAAAGAGAAAAGACAGGTGGAGAGAGACACGGGGAAAGAGAAAAGACAGGTGGAGAGAGACACGGGGAAAGAGAAAAGACAGGTGGAGAGAGACACGGGGAAAGAGAAAAGACAGGTGGAGAGAAAAGACAGGTGCGGAGACAGACAGGTTTGAGGTTCCAAACTGGCATTTTAGTCACATGATGCGCAAAAAGAACACCTGGCAGGTAAACTTGAAACTGATGATGTCACAGTGATCATAAAATTCTGATCAACAACAAATAACGCTAATGAACTAAAACCTATCTACGGCAGCCTGGAGGGACGTAAACAAATGTCAAACCAAATCCTATCCACAATTCAGTCAAGTCGCATTTAGGAGCCTCATTATCTTCAGCCAGGACAGATTTTTGTCAATAAGAAGTCTCCTTCTTCTACAGGATGTCCCGCTCAGTTCGGCATGTCATTATTTCATTTAGAGTTTCAGCCTCTGTTTTTTTTTTATGTCATCTGAATGTGGTCTGGTGTGGTAACAAGTTGTTGTGTAATGAGTGTAAAATCAGTAGAAATGTGATTGTTGTCTGGTGGGGGACTCACTTCAGGTCTCTGTTGACTGCCTGCAGGTTGTCCTGGAATTCGGCTATGAACTGCTTCTCTCGGCCCTCCAGGGTCTCCCGGTTCTTCATCCCATCCTTCAGGGACTCGAACACGCGGCTCACACTGGAGCGCAGCGCCTGAATGCCGCTGATGGCGTGAGAGAAGGCGTCCAGGTTCACCCCGACGTTCACCACGTCCGCCATCTTCTCCGCTTCTATTTTTTTCTGCTGGGGCTGGCGCGCAGAGATGACGTCACTGAGCGGGAGGCGTGTGGAGCGCTTTTTCACCATATTTAAATTCACAGAGACCAGAGTCACTGCAGGACGACTGCGGTCACAAACCTCTGAGCTGATGATGTTGTTGTTTATTTATTCAGTTTATTGATGTGTTTTCTGTTTTAAATTTTATTTTAAAGATGTAAGATTTTTAAAAACATTGTTGAAGAAGGTCCTCAAAACTGCAGTACCACCGAAGAGCAACAGGGGGCCTCCACAGAATCCTATTTAAAAAGCATCAACTTCTCTCCTGAAATACAGAGCGGGTCTTTATGGTGTCATTATCTGAGCTCAGGGTTCTGGTTCTGGTTCTGGTCCTCCAGCAGAACATCGGGATGGTTAAAAAAGATAGATATATATTTCCAACAATCTCATTCTTTTACACAAACTGATTAGGAAACTACATTTTTAATTTTAAATTAAAGCGACCCAGCGGTCCTTCGGAACCCAGTTTGAGAAGGAGGAGGGTTTGTGTCAGAGAGTCAGCTGAGTTTCAGACTTCAGAACAAACGAAGCTCTGAGAGAGAAGGAGGAGGAGGAAGAAGGGGAGGAGGAAGGAGAGGGGGAGGAGGATGAAAAGGAGGGGACAAGAAGGAGGATTAAAAAGAGGACAAACAGAAGGAGGAGTCCTGAGGAAGAGGAGGATTAAACAGAAGAGGCAGAGGAAGACAAAAGTAGAATCAGAGAGATCAGGAGGACAAATGTTTTATTGTGTCATTAATCAGCTTATCAAAGAATCAACGTGAGGACGGACCGAGAGACAGACAGGTGAGTCACTGAGAGACGGACAAGTGGACAGAATAACATGAACAGGTGGTTTAAAGGTGTCTCTGTCTTTGTTCTGTGGACATTTTCTGTCCAAACTTTAGTCCTCTGCAGCAGAACAGTGAACTGTCCCTTTAACTTGTTTAAAACAAACATATTCTGGGTTCTCCGTCAGATCAGACGGAGGTTCAGTGGATCAGACGGGGGTTCAGTGGATCAGACGGAGGTTCAGACGTCAGAGCAGCAACATCTTAATAAAGAGTGGACAAGTCTGTCCTCAGTTTCCCACTTTAATCATCACAAACAAACAGAGCGGAGGACAACTGTTATTGTCTGACATTATTTCTCTGGAGGACACCTGGTTCACATGACGACACCTCACACAGCTCACTGGAACTACGTACTGTTACTGGGGTACCGGACCCCGGATCAGAACCAGATCCATCAATCAGTTTTTACACCAACTGTCAGAAAAACGATTCTAATGGTGGCTCTGATGTTTCTGAGGGTTCTGGTGGTCCTGTGGTCCCTCTGATCCCTCCGGTCCCTCTGGTCCTTCAGTCCCTTTCGGTTCCGGTCCCTCTGGTCCTTCAGTACTTCAGTCCCGTTTGGTTCTGGTCGTTCGGTACTTCAGTCCCGTTTGGTTTGGTCCCTCTGGTCCTTCGGTACTTTGATCCTGTTTGGTTCTCGTCCCCTCAGGTTCTGGTCTTCCACAGCTTTCAGAGTTTCTAACTGGTTTTGTTGTTGTTTTGTTTCAGGTCTACGGAACATTTTCCTGACTGACACTGAAACCTTCAGGTGTAAACGTGCTCAGGTGACAAGCACAAGATGAGCAGCTGGTTGCCGTGGTAAACAGTCATTTGAAAAAGGCCTGACGGACCTGAACCTGTAAAAATGTGGGAGCCGACCTGGAGTGAACTCCTGATGAACTTCCGGTCTATCTGACTGTCCACCATGTCCCTCCCCCTTCTGCTCACCCGTCTCTTTGTCCTCCTCGTGCTCCTGGTCCTTCTGCCGCCATCGGGCAGGTGTCAGACCAGCAGTCAGTTTGACTTGTGCCGGTCTCTGCGCAGCTCGGAGGCGGGGCCAGGGTGGGAGTTTTACGCTTGTCAGCCCCCTTCAACCAACATGAAGGAGGTGATGCAGATCAGAGTGGACCCCCCCGGGATCACCTGTGGAAACCCACCTGAGAGATTCTGCACACTGGTCAGTCTGATAGACAGAGATGCACCTGAACACACACCTGAACACTCACCTTAACACACCTGAACACTCACCTGAACACTCACCTGAACACACACCTGAACACTCACTTGAACACACCTGAACACTCACCTGAACACACCTGAACACTCACCTGAACACACACCTGAACACACACCTGAAAACTCACCTCAACACACACCTGAACACTCACCTGAACACACCTGAACACACACCTGAACACACACCTGAACACTCACCTGAACACACCTGAACACTCACGTGAACACACACCTGAACACACCTGAACACTCACGTGAACACACCTGAACACTCACCTGAACACTCACCTGAACACACCTGAACACTCACTTCAACACACACCTGAACACACACTTGAACACTCACCTGAACACTCACCTGAACACACCTGAACACTCACCTGAACACTCACCTCAACACACACCTGAACACACACCTGAAAACTCACCTCAACACACACCTGAACACACACCTGAACACACACTTGAACACTCACCTGAACACTCACCTGAACACACCTGAACACTCACTTCAACACACACCTGAACACACACTTGAACACTCACCTGAACACTCACCTGAACACACCTGAACACTCACCTGAACACACACCTGAACACACACTTGAACACTCACCTGAACACTCACCTGAACACACCTGAACACACCTGAACACTCACTTCAACACACAACTGAACACACACCTGAACACTCACCTGAACACACACCTGAACACACACTTGAACACACCTGAACACTCACCTGAACACTCACCTCAACACACACCTGAACACACACCTGAAAACTCACCTCAATACACACCTGAACACTCACCTGAACACACACTTGAACACTCACCTGAACACACCTGAACACTCACCTGAACACTCACCTGAACACACCTGAACACTCACTTCAACACACACCTGAACACACACTTGAACACTCACCTGAACACTCACCTGAACACACCTGAACACTCACCTGAACACTCACCTCAACACACACCTGAACACACACCTGAAAACTCACCTCAACACACACCTGAACACACACCTGAACACACACTTGAACACTCACTTGAACACTCACCTGAACACTCACCTGAACACACCTGAACACACCTGAACACTCACTTCAACACACAACTGAACACACACCTGAACACTCACCTGAACACACACCTGAACACACACTTGAACACACCTGAACACTCACCTGAACACTCACCTCAACACACACCTGAACACACACCTGAAAACTCACCTCAACACACACCTGAACACTCACCTGAACACACACTTGAACACTCACCTGAACACACCTGAACACTCACCTGAACACACCTGAACACTCACCTCAACACACACCTGAACACACACCTGAAAACTCACCTCAACACACACCTGAACACTCACCTGAACACTCACCTGAACACACCTGAACACTCACCTGAACACTCACCTCAACACACCTGAACACACACCTGAACACACACTTGAACACTCACCTGAACACTCACCTCAACACACCTGAACACACCTGAACACTCAGGTGAACCAAACTGAACCCCACAGAATATCTGAGGAGACCTGAAGATGGAAGTTCAAATGTTTCCATCCAATCAAACATGTTTGAACTTTGTCATTGTGGGTTCGTTAGTGAAGGTTGAATTTAAATTTACAGCACATACTGATGATTTACATTTAATAACATAAAACATAATAAAAAACAGAATGTGATCATTTATAAATCATGTAAAAAACATTTGATGTGTTTTTAATAAGATAAAAAAAAAAATAAGATGAGATAAAAAAAGATGACCTTTTATCTGGAAATAAAATGATGCTCTCCTGTCAGTCATCATGTGACTCTTGCAGGGGTCCTGAGCCACAGGTTGGACACCACTGAACACACATGAGTCCATGAGTCGTGCTGTCAGTCTAATTGTTCCTTTGGGAAACTGAATTATTGATAAATGTAAAAGTACATGTTAATAATGGATTTAATGTCCCGCAACAAAAAACACTGAAAGTCTGAAATCAGAACCGACTGATAACATACATGAAGCACAGCACCATCGTGAAAAACAGCACATACATGAAGCAGATCACATACATGAAGAACTGCACATATATGAAGCAGATCACATACATGAAGAACTGCACATATATGAAGCAGATCACATACATGAAGAACTGTAACTCCACTTCATGTCTCCGACCACTTCTTTATCTCTTACTCTCTCAAACTGACAACCTAACCACATCAACAGACTCTGGACCTGTCCGTCACAACATTCACTCCCTCTCTCCCTCCTCTCTCCCTCCTCTCTCCCTCCTCCTCTCTCCCCCCTCTCTCTCTCCTCTCTCACTCTCTCCCTCCTCCCTCCCTCTTCTCTCCCTCCTCTCTCTCCCCATCTCTCCCTCTTCTCTCCCTCCTCCCTCCCTCTTCTCTCCCTCCTCTCTCTCCCTTCTTCTCTCTCCTCTCCTCTATCTCTGCAGCCAAAAGCTCTTTCTACCAAACCAGAATTTAATCCTCATTTTCCAACCACAAAAAGCTATTCTCCATCTTCTCCATTTTCTCCAACCTCCTCCCCCCTCCTCCCTCCATCCTTCCATCAAGCCACTTTGTCAACTACTTTACTAAAAAGATAGATGACATACGCTCCTCATTTTATAATCCATCTTCTATAACTACATGTCCATCATCTTCATCTCCTTTGCTTTCCTCTTTCACCCCCCCGTCTCCCAATCAAGTTGTTACCTTGGTAACCTCCACCCCCCCCCCCAACCACCTGCCCCCCCTCCCCATCCCATCTCACATTCTCCAGTCTATTGCTCCAGACCTTCTTCCTTTTCTCTCCATCTCATCAACACTTCTCTGTCAACGGTCTGTTTCCTGAACTCTCTGAAGGAGAGAGTGAACCCTCTCCTGAAGAAACCCCCCCTCAACCCGTCTGAAGTAAACAACTACAGACCGTCTCTCTTCTTCCCTTTCTTTCTAAAACTCTGGAGCGAGCTATCTTTGACCAACTCTCCTCCTATCTCCACCATAATAACCTTCTAGACCACCAGTCTGGTTTCAACAGACCACTCAACAGAGACGGTCCTCCTTCTGTCTCTGAGCAGCTTCACACTGCTAGAGCAGCCTCTCTGTCCTCTGTCCTGATCCTTCTAGACCTTCTGCTGCATTTGACACAGTGAACCACCAGATCCTTCTTTCCTCCTTCAGGACCTCGGTGTCTCAGGCTCTGCTCTCTCCCTGTTCTCATCCTACCTCAACGACCTCACCTACCGGGGAACTTGGAGAGGATCTGTGTCTGAACCTTGTCCTCTGACTACTGGTGTCCCTCAAGGCTCCGTCCCGGGTCCCCTCCTCTTCTCTCTGTACACCGACTCTCTCGGCTCTGTCCTTCACTCGCATGTCTTTTCCTACCACAGCTATGCTGATGACACCCAACTGATCCTCTCTTTTCCAGGTCTGAAACACAGGTAGCAGCATGAATCTCTGCCTGTCTGACTGACATCTCTCAGTGGATGTCTTCACACCACCTGGAAATCAACCTCCACAAGACCGAACTGCTCTTCCTTCCAGAGAAAGACTCTCCCACCCTCGACCTGACTACTACCTTCAACAACTCTGTTATCCCGACCCTGACTGATAAGAACCTCGGAGACACTCCACAGTCAACTCTCTCTTACTGCCAACATCACTGCAACAACACGTTCCTGTAGATACATGCTGCACAACATCAGGAGAATACGTCCTCTTCTCACTCAGAAGGACGTGCAGGTTCTGGTCCAGGCTCTGGTCCAGGTTCTGGTCCAGGTTCTGGTCATCTCACGTCTGGACTACTGTAACTCCCTCCTGGCAGGTCTACCTATTAGTACCATCTGACCTCTGCAGCTCATCCAAAATGCAGCAGCTTGACTGGTCTTTAACCTCCTAGATTCACTCACACTACTCCGCTCCTCCCCCCCTCCTCATCTTCCTCCTCCTCCTTCTCCTCCTCCTTTACCTTGAACAGTAGAACTTTAGTATCTTAAAATAGAACTTACTGATAGAACTTTGTAGTTTGGCTTTCTGGAAGAAATTGTATTTTCTTGATTCTTGTTGTTCTGGTTTAAACCCTCATGGTTGAAATGAACTTATTGTAAGTCTTTGGATAAAAGAGTCAGATAAATTAAATGTAAGGTAATGTAACTGCACATACATGAAGCAGATCACATACATGAAGCACAGCTAAACTTGTTGAAACACATTGAACATATACCCTGCAGGATATAAAGCTAGTCAGCGTGTTAACGTGTTCGGTTAGTCATACAGGTGTGCTGCTCTGTAGCTGCCAACAGCTCTGACAGGTATGAGCTGTCACTCAGTCGTCATAGGGATTGACAGCTCAGTGAAACAACTGGAACTGTCTCACAGCAGAATGGTTGAAAGATGTGTGACGTGGTCCCGCTGAGGTCGGACTGAAAGGTCGCATCATGTATGGAAAACATTTTACATGCGTGTTCAGGATCAATACTTCTGATCAGTGAACAGGAAACATTCTGAAGTAATGACACATCCACCATGTCTTCATGTTCCTGTTAGTTAGTTAGTTAGTTAGTTAGTTAGTTAGTTAGTTAGTTAGTTAGTTAGTTGGTTTGTAGGTAGGTAGTCAGTGTAATGTGGGTCAATAGTGACCTGCAGAGTGACAGTTGGCAGCAGCAGCTGAAGTTAAAGGATAAACCTCCAACACACACTGATCAGATTAGTCCCTGTTAATCCATCACTCTGCACATGTATGTTAGTGGGACTCCCGTGTTAAAGCTGCTGCTGCTCAGGAGTCATGAACAGCAGGTTAGACTGATCCACCAATCAGGAGCAACGTCAATCAGACGTGTTTGAACAGGAACCGCCCCTGATTTCCAGTCAGAGAACCGGCTCTTAGTTCTATTGATCCAGTCAGAGAACCGGTTCTTAGTTCTATTGATCCAGTCTGAGAACCGGTTCTGACCCAGTCAGCAGGCTTAAATCAGCGTGTGACATCACTCTATCGGACAGGAAATTAAATATGTCAGCGTTCATGATGACATCACAGTGAAACATGTCGGTTGGAGTGTTATCTCAGTCTCACCTGTCTGCAACACGCCAGGTACTGACTCCACCTCCTGTCCAAAAGGAGCAGGTCAAGAGCCACACCTGGATTTGTACCTGCAGACGTGTCCAAAGCTCCACCCCCTCCATCTGAGATGTTTGTTTGTCGTGTGTCTGCAGGAGAACCCGTACCTGTGCAGCGACGAGTGTGACGCCTCCAGCCCCGACCTGTCTCACCCTCCACAGCTGATGGGAGACAGGGAGAGGGGGGGGCTCATCACTTACTGGCAGACCATCACCTGGTCCAGGTATCCTGAGCCGCTATTGGCCAACATCACTCTGTCCTGGAACAAGAGTCTGGAGGTGGTCGATGACATCATCGTCACCTTCGAGTACGGCCGACCAACCAGCATGGTACTGGAGAAATCCACCGACAAAGGTGATTAAACAACCTAACCCTAACCACACAGATGTTCTGATGGTCTCCTGGACTCACAGTACCGGGCCCAGTTCAGAACCTGAGGTTCCCCACCAAGCGTCAACAGAACGTTCTGCCTTTATTTATGGAGCAACTTTCATAGAACCATCTTTAATAGATCAGCACCTTTCATAGAACATCTTTAACAGAACAGCACCTTTCATAGAACCATCTTTAACAGAACAGCACCTTTCATAGAATTATCTTCAGACCTTCAGTCTATCAGACCCACGGGACTCCTCATAGGTTTCACTAAGCGGCAATGGAGGATCTGAGGGTCTGTTGGGCTCCAGTCTGAGAACTGGATCAGGGCAATGATTTAAAAAGCAACTAAAGAATCTGAAAACCAGCCGGAGAACCGTAACGGTGTGTTTGTGTTTCAGGGGGAACGTGGCAGCCGTATCAGTACTACGCCGACGACTGTCTCGAAGCCTTTGGCATGTCGCCTAAACAGGTCTCTGATTTAGCACCGAGTAACTTAACCCGGGTAATCTGCACCGAGCAGTACTCCCGCTGGGTCGGAGCCAAGGTGAGTGGCAGAACCGACGGTCCAAGCAGAAGTTTAAACAACGTTTTGTTTACTGTTGTTGATGTGAACCCGACAGGAGGAGAAGGTCGTGGTGTTTGAGGTCCGCGCTCGGTTCGGGGTGTTCGCCGGTCCGAAGCTCATCAACATGGACGCTCTGTTCACCCGGCTGGAGACCATGAAGGGTCTCCAGGACTTCTTCACCTTCACCAACCTCCGACTGAGACTCCTACGCCCGGCGCTGGGAGGAACCTACGTCCAGAGAGACAACTTGCTCAAGTACTTCTACGCTATTTCCAACATCGACGTCCCGGCCAGGTAATGAGGCAACGACAACCTCCACCTCCTGATACCTGAGGACCTCGACCCTGATCACCTAATCACCTGACTACACCTGACACATGACTGACTCCACCCACCAACAAGCCCGGCACCAACATCCTGTCAGAGAGGAAGCCATCTGTCAGGGTGTACACCTTCTGACACCTGACCACAACAAACACACCCACAAACTGGACCACATCTGTGTTACCGTGGTAACCTCAGGTCCAGGGGTTTCAGGTTCAGGTTCACATTCACATTCACGTTCAGGTGGGGGTGTGGTCTCTCTGACAGGTGTGTGCCCGTGTGTCTCTCAGGTGTAAATGTAACCTGCATGCGTCTCAGTGTGTCCTGCGTGATGCAACGCTGCAGTGTGAATGCGACCACAACACGTCTGGACAGGACTGTGAGAGCTGCAGCCGAGGATTCAAACCCTGGAAACCAGGATCATACCTGCCCCTGCCCAAAGGGACCGCTAACATCTGTATGTACCTACACACACACACACACACACACACACACACACACACACACACACACACACACACACACACACACACACACACACACACACACACACACACACACACACACACACACACACACACACACCAGTATGAAGATTCACTGTATTTTCATTCTTGTGTCTCTCAGGTGAAGCAACAGAAACTGCAGCCAGTAAGTACTGACCACCTGCCTGTCTTCTCATCTGTCTGCTCACCTGTCTGTCTGATCACCTGTCTGCTCACCTGTCTGTCTGATCACCTGTCTGTCTGATCACCTGTCTGCTCACCTGTCTGTCTGACCACCTGCCTGTCTGCTCACCTGTCTGCTCACCTGTCTGTCTGACCACCTGTCTGTCTGATCACTTGTCTGCTCGACTGTCTGTCTGCTCACCTGCCAGTGTTGCATTGTGGGATAACACTTCTTCAAACATCCACATGAATCTGTGCAGCTTCCTAAAATCAATCAAATTGATACAAATGAATACAAATGAATACATACATCAAACATAAAACTATTGATTAGGGTAGTTGATGTTTTCCTCCCAGGTGAGTGTTGAGGTAGCTGTATTACATCATTTCATGCACACTCTGATTGGTCGATCACATGAGGCAGTTAGTTAGAGAACAGAGAGCATCCTAGGAAGAAAGTCCATGAAACACACGGACAGATGGTGTGTTTACTTAATCTGTGTTAATCTGTCAGTCACCTCACACACACACACACACACACACACACACACACACACACACACACACACACACACACACACACACACACGATGCCACAGTGACAGATGACAGTTGAACACATTGATCAGCTGATTATAGTCATGTGGCAGCAGATGAATCCTCGGACCTGGACAGAACCAGCGAACCTCCAAACGGACCTTCTGACTGATTCTGAATGAAGAACCAGTCCTGAAGGAGGATTCGTCTGGCCGTCTGTGGATTCAGCTGCTGTTACACAAACATTAGAATCCAGTAGAGTTCTCTGCAGAGCACAGACTGTGTGGTTCTACTGTCCTCAGTGACACCAGACTAAACTAAGTCCAGAATCCCGGTATCTGCACACAGAACAGGACCAGACAGAGCAGGAGCTGAAGAAGAGGAGGTTTAGTCTGGGTGGGTTTAGTCTGAGGAGGTTTAGTCTGGGTGGGTTTAGTTTGAGGAGGTTTAGTCTGAGTGTGTTTAGTCTGAGGAGGTTTAGTCTGAGTGGGTTTAGTCTGAGTGGGTTTAGTCTGAGGAGGTTTAGTCTAAGGAGGAGGTTTAGTCTTAGGAAGAGGTTTATATCTAAACTGTCCCAAGAGAACCGGGGTACCGGTGCAGTAAGAATCCAATAAGAACGTTCCCAGTTTTTTGTTCTGCAGAGTTCAGTCCATTCTGTAGAGAACCGATTCACTAAAAGACACAACTCTTCTTCTCTGACAGCGGCTGGTGACTCTAACTCAGCAGCATCTGATAGACCTTCTGCCTCATCAGATGGAGTGACTGACACTACTGCTGTTACTACTACTACCGCTATTACTACTACCACTACTACTACTACCACTACTACTACCACCGCTAGTACTACCACCGCTACTACTGCTCCTGCTGCTGCATCAACCGGCAGTCCTCCTATTGCTACTGATAGTACTACTATCACCACTGACGGTACTAGTATCACTACTGACAGTACTACTATCACTCCTGACAGCACTACTATCACTACTGACAGTGCTATTGCTGCTATAATCGTCAGTAGTATCCAGACTGACACAATTGCTGTTGTTGGCACTACTACTTCCACTACTGTCAGTACTACTTATGACTCTACCACAACTACAGCCAGTACTATTACTACTTTTAAGTACATGTTGACAACTGATACAAGCACAGGAAGTCCTCTTACAGTTTCAGATACAGTCATTCCTGCTACTCCCACCACTGACACTTGGAGTATTACTGATGTAGAAACAAGCACCGTGAATGGTACTACCCCTAGGTCTGACAGTGACGGCAATCCGGCTTCCAGTATGTTCATACAAACTTTCTTTACTGGTACTAATGATGCTGGTGAGTTTACTGGAACAGGTGCAGACTCCACCACAACATTCAATGCAGTGTTTACTGCTGTCAGTGGTGCTTTTAGTACTGCAGGTTCTGATGCATTTCCAGACTCAAGTAGTACAGCAGGGCCATCAGCAGGAACAGCTCTGGAGACTGGAGACACTCTGTCCAAATCAGCTCCCACAGAACCTGACACCACCACTCCCAGTACCACCATTAGTACCTCCAGTACCACCAGTAAAAGTCCCACTATCCCTGGCCGTAGAACTGACTTTGAGGTGTCTATTTCTGACCCAGTGACTCCACCCTCTGACACCACCTCAGAATCCACCTTCTCTGGGACTGGTAATACCAACCTGGTGACCAGTACTGTTCCACCCTCTGCTGGTGCAGAACCATCAACAGGAATCCTGCCTACAGCAACCTTCCTAGAAATAAGTCCATCCAGTGACAGGACTTCATCTGGAGATACTCCACCCACTGTGTCTGCCCCAACCAGTCAAGCTGGAAATGTTCTACCTACAGCAGGAGCTGATTCAACCTTTGTTCCTCCAGACATTCCAATAGATGTACCTTCTCCAGATGGAACAATGGGACTACCATCTCTGAATACGCCTTCTCCTGATGAAGCCCTTCTTTTTGTACCAACCCCTGTTGAACCTCCTCCTGATGTAGCTCCCCCAGATATACCTCTTCCAGACATTCCTTCTCTTGAAGTACGTTACCCAGATGTGTCTCAAGAAGTACCATCTCCAGTTAGACCTCCCCCGGATGGAGCACTTCCTGTTGTACCATCCCGTGGTGAACTTCCTCCTGATGTAGCTCCCACCGATGTACCTTCCTCAGGTGTACCTCTTCCTGATGTACCTCTCCCAGATGTGATTCTCCCAGATGTAACACTGGAAGCACTATCTCCGGATAGACCTCTTCCTGGGGAAGCTCCTCCTGTCGTACCATTCTCTGATGTCCCATCTGCAGAAGTGCCTCCTCCTGTTGTAGCTCTGGAAGGACCACCTCCTGATGTACCACCTCCAAATAAACCTCCTCCTGATTTATCTCTTCCTGATCTACCTTCTCCAGATGTTCCTCCAGAAGGGCCACCCTCTAGGACTCCAGACACTTTGATATACGGATCTCCCCCAGCTGTACCTCCTCCTGATGTACCTTCTCCTGATGCACCTCCTGCTGATCCACCTCCCTTTGATGTCCCTCCTCCAGAATTACTTTCCGAAGAGACATCCTCTAGAACTCTAGAAACCTTGATAGATGTACCTCCTTCTGATGTACCCTCTCCTGATGGAGCACTTCCTGAAATACCTCCTCCTGATGCTCCCCCTCTAACTCCAGATGCTCCTGTAGAGTCCTTGTTGCCTCCCGCTGAAGGAGGAGGAGGTGGTCCAGCATCAGACACCAGGTCCACCACCTTGGATCAGTCTGACCCTGCTGGTGATCTGGCCCCTATTGACTTTACCTTCCCTTATCCAGAAGATCCCAATTCAATTAAAACTGGACAAGACTCAGGATCTTATTCTGAACCTGTGCCTTCTGGGGAACTTGGAAATATTACAAATAAATCCCGTGGATCTGTTAATGCTCCTGCATCAAATTCGGGTGACCCAGGGCTGGATCCTCTTTCAGCAGGGCAAGACACAGGGGAAACAGGGAATGGTGAACCAGAATCAACTGGATCAGATTCTTCTGTGCCAGACATTGAAAGTCTTGTTTTAGATCCTACAACCCGCCCTGGCGTAGATTCTTCAGCAGCCCCGAATGAAGGGAAGTCTTCTGAAGAGGAATCAGTTGGACTATCAGGAGGGTCAGAGTCTGAGAAAAAGACAGGCTCTAAACAAGAGAAGACAGGTACAAAAATGACAAACTGTGATCAGTCAGATTAGATTTACTGTGAACACACACCGGTGTAAAATATATCTTTGCTAGCATTCTTGTAACTTGACAAAAAAATATTCCCATCAAAAGGCTTACTTTTGGGGGATGGTCCAGTTGTCAGGAGGCTAAAAGCTTCAAAAACCATAATTTAGTTGGACCTTGAGAGTTTTTGGAGTTTTAAATGTTTTTAAAGTCATTGGTAAATGATGCCCTGATATAGTTTACTGACATTGATAAGGTTTTTGAGTAATA
This sequence comes from Embiotoca jacksoni, assembly GCF_022577435.1. Classification (NCBI taxonomy): domain Eukaryota; kingdom Metazoa; phylum Chordata; class Actinopteri; family Embiotocidae; genus Embiotoca; species Embiotoca jacksoni. Next base: position 51,710 of record NW_027185244.1, read on the forward strand.
TGGAAGTAAAGGTTATAACTAATTAAACTCTTCCTGTCAGGTTACAGTGTCTGCTGGTGGATTTTAGAGGTTTCTACATGTTAAATATGCAAAACTGGCAACATGCAGTGTATTCATACAAATTTAAATGTATTCTTTCTTTGTTTGAACCAAACAGTCAGTGAGGCCAATGAGGAAACAACCGACAAAACTAAAGAGGAAATAAAAGATAAAACTAAAGAAGGAGGAGGGAAGGAGAAAGAGGAAAAAGGTTACGAAAAGAAAGGTACAAATTGTAGAAACAGTTGTGGTACTGCCACCTACTGGCTAGTGGTGATAATAGCAGCGTCGTCGTAGCTGTAGCAATAGTAAGAAAAGTACTAATATATCTGATGACCCTCTCTCACTATGAGTGGTCAAGTGGTGGTGCAGTGGTGACCCCTGACCTCATGTTGCCATGGTTGCACACCTCGTTCTGTGTCCAATCCAGTCCAGAAGATTCTGATTCCAGGAGGACCAAAGTTCAGTCAGCTGTCCAAAATCGCCTACGTCAACTTCCAGGGTAAGATTTACCTCTACACAACATTTCTATGTGTTGTTTAAAACAGCAAACTAATGGCAAAGTAACGGCCATGTGGGAGGGCTGTGAAAACTTTAAGTTGTCCATCAATGTAGTAATTAGTAGCATTTATTAGTATTATTTGTTAATGTTTACTAATATTGTTTATTAGTAGCTTTTATTAGTATTGTTTATTAGTAGCATTTATTAGTATTTTTTTATTATAAGCATTTATTAGTATTGTTTATTAGTAGCATTTATCAGTATTGTTTATTAGAAGCATTTATCAGTGTTGTTTATTAGAAGCATTTATTAGTATTGTTTATTAGTAGCATTTATCAGTATTGTTTATTAGAAGCATTTATCAGTATTGTTTATTAGAAGCATTTATCAGTATTGTTTATTAGTAGCATTTATTAGTGTTGTTTATTAGTAGCATTTATTAATATTGTTTATTAGTAGCATTTATTAGTATTGTTTATTAGTAGCGTTTATTAGTATTGTTTATTAGTAGCATTTATTAGTATTGTTTATTAGTAGCGTTTATTAATATTGTTTATTAGTGTTTTTTATTAGTAGCATTTATTATTATTGTTCATTAGTATTGTTTATTAGTAGCATTTATTAGTATTGTTTGTTAGTAGCGTTTATTAGTATTGTTTATTAGTAGCTTTTATTAGTATTGTTTATTCGTAGCATTTATTAGCATTTTTTATTAAAAGCATTTATTACTATTGTTTATTAGTAGCGTTTATTAGTATTGTTTATTAGTAGCATTTATTAGTATTTTTTATTAGAAGCATTTATTAGTATTGTTTATTCGTAGCATTTATCAGTATTGTTTATAAGCAGTGTTTACTAGTATTGTTTATTAGAAGCATTTATTAGTATTGTTTATTAGAAGCATTTATTAGTATTGTTTATTAGTAGCATTTATTAGTATTATTCATTAGAAGCATTTATTAGTATTGTTTATTAGTAGCATTTATTAGTATTTTTTTATTAGAAGCATTTATGAGTATTGTTTATTAGTAGCGTTTACTAGTATTGTTTATTAGTAGCTTTTATTAGTATTGTTTATTACAAGCATTTATTAGTATTGTTTATTAGCAGTGTTTACTAATATTGTTTATTAGTAGCTTTTATTAGTATTGTTTATTAGTAGCATTTATTAGTATTTTTTTATTAGAAGCATTTATGAGTATTGTTTATTAGTAGCATTTATCAGTATTGTTTATTAGAAGCATTTATTAGTATTGTTTATTAGTAGCTTTTATTAGTATTTTTTATTAGTAGCATTTATTAGTATTGTTTATTAGTACCGTTTATTAGTATTGTTTATTAGTAGTGTTAATTAGTATTGTTTATTAGTATCTTTTATTAGTATTGTTTGTTAGTAGCATTTATTAGTATTGTTTATTAGTATTGTTTGTTAGTAGCATTTATTAGTATTGTTTGTCAGTAGCGTTTATTAGTATTGTTTATTAGTCATTTTTATTAGTATTGTTTACCGAACAACACCCGGCTCTAACTAGTACGACCTAAATGAACCATCACATGACTTATTGTTGTGCAGCTGTTTCTCTTCCTTTCACCACAAACGTCAACATGTTGAGTGACGTCAGACCGATTTATCGGAGTTCTCACAATCTGAGTTTTTAACCATCCTGATGACGATAAATCTTTTCCACCACATAATAAATGACTTCCTGTCAGCCTGATGTTAATACACACTATCTATTAGAGAATATAGTAGAACTCCAGATTCTAACAACTTGAGGGAAAACTTCTTGTTGATAAGAAGCATTTTAATATAAATACAACTCACTGAAAGCGGTTGGAAACGTTGTAATGTTGTTTTATCCTGTAAACTACAGCTGCCCCGTTCACTTCTATGTGATGACAGCCCGGTCTGGTCCTGACCAATGTGGCAGACTTGTTGACATATCGCAGCAAAGTGTGGAAGTTACCGTCTATGTATATATGTCTATGGTTCAGACTCCTCCCCTGGTAGCTCTGACCTCTCCCCCTTTCTGGTTCATGGTCACCAAAAAGACGTAAAGACCTGATCAGGTGACCACACGGTCATCGGGATGGTCAGACTGATGTGTGTCTCCTCCATCAGTGTGTATCTTGTTGCTTGATGTCGTCATGCTGGGCCTGTGGGCGGGGTTACAGGCAGAAGGTGGGACTTCTTTGTTAAGTGTTCGTTCTTGTTCAGATACCTGAACCCTGAAGCAGGTCCAACATCCCATAATATCTCTGTTATCATGAAGCCGGTTCAACCAATCAGCTCTGAAACCGTTCACGTTAAAGGGGGGGGGAGGGGTTGCAGCCAAGCTCCACGTCATCTCTTACCATGACTGACGTCGCTGTTTAGTCAGTGGGCGGAGCTTCAACAGAACCTGCTCCAGAGCAGATTAGGCCTGCAGTTTCCATGGCGACGTGAACCAGCTTCATTAAAACCCAGTTAAACCTGATGTTACCGCAGTAACAGGTCATGCCGGTCAGACGTCCAGGTGAGCTCAGGTGTGTCCTTGTGTCTCCGTCAGACTGCGACTGTAACGGTCACTCCAACCGCTGCAGCTACATCGACTTCATCAACGTGGTCACATGTGTCAGCTGCAAACACAACACGCGAGGACAGAACTGTCAGTCCTGTCGCCTTGGTTACTATAGAAACACATCGGTGTCCCTGGAGGACGAGGACGTCTGCACAGGTACACAACACACACTGGGGAGGCCGTGGTTCAGACAGTAGAGTGGGTTGCACACTAATCAGAAGGTTGGTGGTTCAATCCCCAGCTCCTCCTGTCCACATGTCTAAGTGTCCTTGAGCAAGACACTGAACCCTAAGTTGCTCCTGATGGTGAACCATCAGTGTGTGAATGTTCTCCTGATGGCAGCACCTTGCATGGTGATCTGTCTCATTAGTGTGTGAATGGAAAAACATGTTAAAGAGCTTTGAGACCAAAAGGTGATAAAACTATACAAGTACAGACCATTTACCATTCACACTCACACTCACACACACAGTAACACACAAAGACACTCAGTGTGATGATGCAGATGAAGGTGTCTGTCTAGTGTCAGTGTGATGAAGATGATGATGATGAAGGTGTCTGTCTACAGTGTCAGTGTGATGATGATGATGATGATGAAGGTGTGCGTCTACAGAGTGTCAGTGTGATGAAGAGGGCAGTGCGTCTCCTCACTGCTCCGACTCCGGTCTCTGTCAGTGTAAAGGCGGCACCACAGGGAGGCGCTGTGACTCATGTCTACCTGGATACACCCGGAGAGTAGGCGTGGCCGGCTGCACAGGTACACACAGGTACACACAGGTGATCAATAAGGTGACTGATAATCAATAATCACTGGTCCTGTCCATCAGAGAAGGGATGCGATGACGAGCGTCTGCTCTGTCAGAACGGAGGAACCTGTGTAGACTTGCAGCGCTGCGTCTGTCCAGACGCATTTACAGGTAAAGTCACACCTTGATGATGTCACAGCTAGGTGGTGTGGGTGGGATTTGGAGGTCTGATGATGTCATGTGGGTGCAGGTATGTTCTGCGAGAAGAGGGTCTGTCTGAAGAAAAGCACTTGCCTTGACGACGCTGAAGGCTCCTCCTCCCCTCTGACATCACTCCTTTACCTGCTCACCCTCGGTCTGATCACCTCCACCTTCTGCTGACCCCGCCCCCTGACGCGAGTACATGCTCACCAATGACATCACACGCGGATGTTATTAAAGATGATATGAAATATAAACATTGACTGTTTGTTGTTTACTGTCCAGTGACGTCAGTCGTAAGTCATCAATGATCCTGAGGCAGCGACACATCACAGACGAGGTCAAAGGTTAAAGGTCAAAGGAGATTTATCACTTCACTTCTCCAACTCTGTTGGGCTAAAACCTGCTGCCTTCATTACCCACAATGCACCTGCAGCTTCACCCACAGTCTGTACATAAAAGTGTTCGTAGCTTCTGGTCTGAAAAATTTGTCAGATGCGGAAATGCCTTAAAGTGTAATACCACCGAGTGCCACTAGAGATCAGACCAGCTGTCCATTAATCAGGATTCATTAAACCTGGGTTGAACCAGCTGTAGTTGATGATACAGACATGTTTCTGATTGGTAACATGGAATAAGATAAGATGATATGATATGAGATAAGATGAGACTTTATTGATCTCACAGTGGGAACTTTGTTCACCACAGCAGCATAGAAACACCGTGAGGAAATAAAGTTAAGCACACAATAAGAAAAAATTACAAAATACACATGCAAACAAAATAAGATTGATAAAAATAATATTTTTTAGAAAAAGTACAAAAAATACGACCAATGTATAAATACCCAGACAAAAAGAAAAATACACTTGGAGTGAAACAGTGTCTGTAACATACAGCGCTGCATCATTACAGGTGGTGGAACAGTCTGACAGCGAGACAGAGACAGAGAGACAGAGTATGTACTGTTTACATCCGCTGACATCACTGTTTACTGTTTACACCGCTCTGCAGCTCCAATCAGCATCACATCAGACGGAGTCTGTGCAGTTAAGCTATATATGTGACGTCATCAGAGCGCGTCTCCAGCTGATCAGCAACATGAAGCGGATGTGGCGGACGGGAGCGACCTTGTTGGTCGGAGCGGGACTCGGAGCTTCAGCGAGCCGCCTGCTGAGCGTCAGAGGCCGGGAGGAGGAGGACGAGGAGGACGAGAAGGACGAGAGTCCCGGTCTGCTGAGCAGAGTCCCGGTGGTTCCGGTACCGATGGTCCTGGGTGTCCCTTCGGTCCACGCCGCCGAGCTTACGGTGAGCGTGTCCGTCCGTCATCAGAGGACATGTGACTGACCACTACATTCCTGGTCAGACCAGATGTCTCATGGTTTGTTTGACAGTTTGAGACAATAAGAAATAAAGTGTTTTGTCTCTGAGTGTCCACAGTGTCTGTCTATCTCTCTGTCTTGTCTGTCCTCCACAGAGACAGACAGACGGTTGTCTGTGTAGTTTCTCTTAACTAAGAAAAATCTCCTCCAGTTTCTGTGATGGGATCATCTCAGGAGTTTTGTTTGTCTGTTTGATTTATAAAGCACCAAATAACAACACAGGTTATTTCATGGCACTTAACACATTAAAGTCTTTACAGCAGAACTTTACAACATTATACATGTTGGTTGGTTGGTTGGTTTGTTGGTTTGTCAGCACCTGCCTGTTCAGTGTGTCTGAAGGTCTCTGATGTGTCCCTGATGTCGTCCAGGTGAGTCCAGGTGGATCCGGAGCAGTGATGAAGTACGGCTTCCCCTCATTGGCCCACATCAAGACCAGAGAGTCCTACGTCACCTCCTACGACCCCCGCACACGCACTGCATCCTGGGTAATAGAGAGCCTTAACCCTGCCTCACTGAGCGGCCCCTCAGACAGGAAGTACTGCGACTTCAAAGAGGACGACAGGTGAGACGGACAGGCAGATAAACAGGAAGACGGGTAGATAAACAGATAAACAGGAAGACGGGTAGATAAACGGATAAACAGGAAGACAGGCAGATAAACAGGAAGACAGGCAGATAAACAGGAAGACGGGTAGATAAACGGATGAATAGGAAGACAGGCAGATAAACAGGAAGACAGGCAGATAAACAGGAAGACAGGCAGATAAACAAACAGGAAGACAGGCAGATAAACAGGAAGACGGGTAGATAAACAAACAGGAAGACAGGCAGATAAACAGGAAGACTGGAAGATAAACAAATGGGAAGACGGGTAGATAAACAAATAAACAGGAAGACAGGTAGATAAATAACAAGATAGATAAAACCCTGTTTCCTAAACAGTTGTGATGCTGTGTAAAATGTAAATAAAAACAGTGATGATTAATTATAAACATAAACTTATATTTAATATAAAACAGATCAAAGACAACAAACTGAGATGTTTTATTGTTTTATAAAGATATCTTCTCATTTTGAATCTGATGCAGCAACACGTCTCTCTAAGTTGTTCCAGGATCATGTTCACCACTGAGCTGCATCACCTCTTCTTTTAACAACACTCTGGAAACATTGGGGAACTGAGGAGACCAGTTTTTGGAGTTTTGAAAGTGAAATGTGGTCCCATTCTGAGGATTTCAGCTGCTCAACAGTTCAGGGTCTCCTTTGTTGTATTGTTCATGTCCTGATGCTTCAGCTGTTTTCAATGATTGACAGGTCTGGACTGCTGGAGGCCAGTTTATCAGCGGACTCTTCTACTAGAGAACCATGCTGTTGGAATACGTGCAGAATGTGGTTGGACGTTGTTCTGCTGAAATAAACAAGACCTTCCCTGAAAGAGACGTTGTCTGGATGGCAGCATATGTTGCTCCAAAACCTGAATATATCATTCAGCATTAATGCTTCCTTCCAGATGTTCAAGCTACCCATGCCATGTGCACTAATGCATCCTGTACCATCACAGATGCTGGCTTTAGAACTGAGCTGATAACAAGCTGGATGGTCCCTCTCCTCTTTAACCTGGAGGATGCAGCGTCCATGATTTCCAAACAGAATCTCAGATTGTGATCCATCAGACCTCAGGACAGTTGTCCACTTCACCTCAGTCCATCTTCAATGATCTCGGTCCAGAGAAGGCGGCGGTGTTTCTGGATCATGTTTCTATCTGGTTTCTTCTTTGGAGAGTTTTAACATCATTTGTGGACGCAGCGATGAACTGTGTTCACAGACGATGGTTTTCACAAGTGTTCCTGAGCCCATGCAGTGATTTCCACTCCAGAATAGTGTGTTTTTAATGCAGTGCTGCCTGAGGGCCCGAAGATCACCACCATCCAATATTGGTTTCCAGCCTTGTTCCTTGTGTTCAGAGATTTCTCCAGATTCTCTGAATCTTTTAATGATATTATGAACCGTAGACGATGAAATCCACTAATTCTTTGTAGTTTTACGTTGAGGAACATTATTCTTAAATTGTTGCACTATTTTCTAACACAGTCTTTCAGAGTGGTGAACCTCTCCCCATCTTCACTGCTGAGAGACTCCGCCTCTCTGACATCATCTTTTTATATCCAATCATGTTACTGATCTGTTGCCATGGTAACATAATTAGTTGTCAGCTGTTCCACCAGGTGTTTATTTTTTTATTTTTACACAACCTTTCCAGTCTTTTGTGGACCTTGTCCCAAGATTTGATAGACATGTTGCTGCCATGAAATTCAAAATGATAAACAGGAAGACAGGGTATTTAAATGTTTCAAAGATGTTTATCAGCAGTAAATGTTTTTGTTTATTTTTGTGTTTTTTGTATTTGTGTTTGCTCTTGTTTGTTTTGTGGGCAGCGTCCATGTTTTCCACAGATCGACCAGCGCTGACTACAGGGGAAGTGGCTTTGACAGAGGTCACCTGGCTGCAGCAGCCAATCACAAGTGGAGTCAGAAGGCGATGGAGGACACGTTTTACCTGAGCAACGTGGCTCCGCAGGTAAACGGACGGAGAGAGACCAGACAGACTAACCTCCATCACCATGGTAACTGATGGTGCTAACTGAACCTGGTTCAGTTCTAGATGTCAGATCAAAACACAAGAAAGTACCACCTACGGACCAATCAGATCTCTCTGAAAAATGACATCACCGATCAGAGAAGATCTGTGGAGCTCAGTGTTGAAGTCCAGATGATCTCAGATCGTCTGGATCTGTTGGACTCGGGTGTTTACGGATGTTCAACACACGAGTCACATGGCGTCTGTCGTCATGAAAATTTGCTGCTGTCTGAAGAGAGAGAGGGAGGGGGTTTGGGGGGAGCTTGAGTCGCAGTGTCAGTGTTTAGCACCGCTGACTGTTCCTTGAATCCAGGTTCCAGTTGAATGTTGTTTGTGTCCAGAACCCTCACCTGAACCAGAACACCTGGAATCACCTGGAGAAGTTCTGCCGCTCGCTGACCAAACGCCACCACAACGTCTACGTGTGCACCGGCCCGCTCTACCTGCCCAGGTAACTCCTCCTCCTCTGCTTCTTCTGTGGTGGCCGAGGGCTGGGCGACAGGATGATGTCATCGTGTGTGTGTGTGTGTGTGTGTGTGTGTGTGTGTGTGTGTGTGTGTGTGTGTGTGTGTGTGTTGCAGGCAGGAGGCTGATGGGAAACTCTATGTTCGGTATCAGGTGATTGGAAGAAACCATGTCGCCGTGCCAACACACTTCTTTAAGGTGAGGCTCACCTGTCTGATGATGTCATCGCTGACACCTTTCTTTCAGCTGATGATGGTGATGATGAAGATGATGATGTGATGAAGATGGTGGTGATGATGATGATGATGATGATGGTGATGATGGAGTCTTTCTCCTCAGGTGTTGATCCTGGAGCAGGCAGACGGTAGGGGGGTGGAGCTCCGCTCCTACGTTTTACCAAACGAACCAATCGATGAGAAGATTCCTCTGGAGCGTTTCCTGGTTGCCATAGAAACGGTGGAGCGGGCGTCAGGCCTCCTGTTCGTCCCAAACATCATGAAGAGGACGAGCAGCCTGCAGGCCATCACTAACAGATAGCACCGCATTACCCACAATCCCCTGCTGCTGAGTCCCTCACCCAATAAATGTTGATCAATAATCTGTCTCTGGTTAATCAATCACAACATTAATCAATCTGAACGATTGATAGGAACTTTAAGACCCTACGGACAATCCATTCATGTTCCTTTAGAATCCAGTTCCCAACTGAGGAGGAGTCTGATTGATCAGTTTGAACTTTAACTACTGATAGACGTGATTATTAGATATTGATTACCTCCACAACAATGTTAGATGACTGAGAACTTTTTATTGATCAGTTTATGACTGCAGCTGCAAATCAATATTATTAATCAGTGCAGCTCCCAGATGATTTAAATTTTTTTCATTCAAACGTAAAAAACTTCAAACAGTAACATCAACCTGGTAATCAATACACCAGGACCTTCAAAATAAAAGCCCCCGGTAATCCACTTCCTGTCCAGCTTTAAAGACATGAATGCCGTTCAGTCCACTGACAGCCAATCACAGAAGAGGGCAGAGCCTGTCGTTTCTCTTAGTGCCTGGTACTATATTGGATCAGTGGGAGGGACGTCTGCCTGTGATTGGTTGCTGTGTTGTGGGCGGGGTTAGAGATCCGTGAAACATCCAATTACAGCACAGTTTAACACACCTGTCCTTCCAGCTGATCCGATCGAGCACCAAGCTTCCATAAAGTCTGCCGCAGCTGCCTCTGATTGGCTGGAGGTCAGCTGTGGTCCAACGCCTCCTCCTCCTCCTCCTCCTCCTCCTCAGAGCCGAAGATGTCAGACAGCTGGTACCCGTCCTGGTCCTGGTCCTGGTCCTGATCCTGGCCCTCCTGCTGCTGCTGCTGCTGCGTCTCCTTCATCCGCCTCCTCCTCATCATCTCCTGGAGTACCGGAACAACTCGCTCCTGCAGAAAGTCCACGATCTCTGAGGACGACAAAATGGACGCCTGAGACCCGGTCCACAGAGACCCGGTCCACAGAGACCTGGACATAGCTGATTGGTCCAGAGAGACTCACCTCCGCATGAGAGACGGGTCCAGTTGGGGACTCGGGACACAAAGAGTCGTCGGAAAGTCTTCTGGACATAAACAGACGTCACTTTACTGAAACAGAACAGAACCACTGTTAGAACCTGGGAACTGTTTGACCTTTGGCCTGGGAACTGTTTGACCTTTGACCTTACCCCACTGTCTGAGCCACCTCGTCCCAATCCACATCTGCTACATCATCAACACGCATCTGGTACAACCTGAGAGACACACACACACACACACACACAGCTGCTGTCAGTCGTATTGATCTCATGTCACGCGATGTCCCGTGTGTCATGTGATCTCACGTGTTGATGAGGCGGATCTTGGCGTGCAGGCCGGCGGCCCGGCGGCTGAACATGCTTCCTTCTGAGGAGAGTTTTGGCTGCAGGACTTCGAACCTGAACCACAGAGAACACGTGAACAGATGGAGACATGACACAGGTCCACACGATCCTGAGCCAGATCGGACCGGTCTCGTTACCGGAACACTACCGGAGCCGGCGGGGTACTGACCACTTGAGTCGACACTGAATCCAGGACCGGGTCTCCACCTGCTGACTGATGTACGTCCAGGGCAGGTTCTTACACAGCTGGCCAAGGCTTAGACCGGAACCGGGACTCTGGACCAGCGTCTCCAGGTGGACCCGGAGAGCCTGCTTCAACCTGGACTCTTCATCTGGATTCCAGGCACCACGACCTGAGGCTGGCAGGAGCAAACTCACAGGTTACCAAGGGGTAAAAAGGTCAGGTCAGGGGGGTGGGGGGGTCAGAGGTCGTGCCTACCGAGGCCGGCGAAGCGTTTCTGCAGGGCATAGATGCTGCGGTCCATCTTCTGGGCGATGGTCTTCCAGTCGTTACCGTGGAGATGATGAAACTTCACCAGAGAATGAAGCTCGTCCTCTGAGAACCTGAAGGAACACACCCTCATCAGAAAGGTTCCACATGGAGAACACAAACACAGGAACACACTGGTTGACCTCTGACCTTCCCATGTAGTTCCTTTCATCAAACATCTTCTTCGCTCTGATGTAAATTTGAAGACACGGACGGGGGACGCCCTCAGCTGCAGACAGACAGACAGACGGAGAGACAGACAGGTGAGTCAAAGAGTGAAACTCCTGGCGACAGCTGACACAATGAAGGTTAACTTCACAACAGAGACGTTCCTCTCCTCCCATTGGCTCACAGACCTTCGCTCTCCTCCTATTGGCTCACAGACCCCATGTGATGATGTCATTGTGTTTACGTACCGATCCTATGCAGGAAGTGATGTTGTACTTTAATCTTCTTGATCTCCGCCTCCTGCTCTTTGAACCTCTGAGGAAACAGAAGCTGATTGGCCGAGCCGATGCCGGTCAGAGCCAGGAAGTCTGTGACGTTGGTTCTGATTTGCTGATTCTCCTGCGCAGTGCACCGCCCCCAACGCAGAGACACACCTGGAGGAGGAAGACATGTTTGCAGTACTTGTACCTCAGTGTGCGCAGTACTTGTACCTCGGTCTGTGTGTGTACTTGTACTCGGTGTTTGCAGTACTTGTACTCGGTGTGTGTACTTGTACCTCTGTCTCTGAAGTCCTTGAAGCGCTGCAGATCGTTTCTCAGCAGCGACTTGATCTGTTTAGCTGATCGTTTGTTGACGTTTGGAATGAACTGCTGCAGCTCCTCCAGAGACGTCTGGTCCACCCTGACAACATGGAGGGACACGTGATTGACAGGTGCATTGAGGTTACAGCTATCGCTTTTCCTTCCTGTGTTACGAGTTTTCTTGTTACATAATGAGTTCACTTTTGTTACATTACGAGTTTTCGTTGAAATAACAGAATAACGAGCAGAACTCACTCCTGTGTGACGGCCGTTGTGATTTCAATCCGTTTCTTCTTTCTGTCTCTGATCATCTTCTTCTTCTTCATCTTCTTCTCTCCTTTCTGTGACATCACTTCCGCCACACTCCTGTCTTTCTTTTTCTTCTTCTTTTCTGTCTCACTGGTTTCTATGGCAACCTGTTTCTTATTTACTTCCTCCTCTGTTTGTCCATCAGCAGGAGGAGGAAGGCTGACCTCCTCTTCCTCCTCTCTCCTCTTCTTCTTCTTCTTCTTCTTCTTCTTCTCTTTCCTCTCAGGAGTGTCGATGTCAACAGGAGCCAGAGCTTCCTCCCGACACTCTGACCTTTTCCTCTTCTTCTGGGGGGAGGGAGACTCTGCAGGAGGACTCATGATGGGAGGAGGAGGAGGAGGAGGAAGAGGAGAAGCCTTGATGCTGCAGATCAGTTTGTTGTTGTTGAAGCTGCAACAGAAGAAACAAACAGTCAGATTCTGGAGGTCCATCACTGTGGTGCGTTCAGGAACCCTCTGACCTCATCGATCCACCCTCAGCTATTTCATCACTGTGGTGCGTTCAGGGCCAACTGAGGCTATTTTCAAGTGATTTCTCGGCTTTTATTTTGAAGGTCAAACGTCGTGTGAGGGACACTTTCATGTTTCACAGACTGCTGACAGGAAACAGCTGAGCTCGTGCTGTCCCTGATGTTTGGTCCTCGTGCTGTTCTGCAACAGGTCCGTGTGACCTTTGACCTGAACGCAGCTGATTGAACTGTTCTGGGGACCCCGCGGCCGCCATCTTTGTTTCGATCCAAAGCTTTCAAACAAAAAGCGGTTTATCGATCAGCAGACGCAGTTTCCAGCCTTGCTGTTCCGCAGTCTCCGAGGAAACGAACGCGCTTCCGGTCTCTACAAACTGAACCTTTGTCCAGACGGACTCGGCGGGTCCCGGACCGGACCTGAGACCTGGTCTGAGTTCAGAGTGAAACTGATCAGAGTAATCGATAATGTGAGCTAAGAGCAGCCTGGAGCGGACACAAACCCACAGTCACGTCAATAACCTGGTTAAAGTGATCAATACCGACTCACCGGCTCTGCTGATGCACGCGGGGCCGAGCTGCACGCTGCTTGTTTACTTCCGGTCTGCTGGGCGATTCTTCTCTTTTGCGTTTTATGGCGGATGGCATCCAGCGAAAGACGCATTACCGCCACCTACTGTATAGGAGTGTAGTTACCGATCCACTTACAGAACTAAATTCTTTTGCTGCATCCTGTTTCTTTGGGGTAGTGTAACATTGTAACACCTCCCCGACGCTAATCATCTTTAGATTGAGTTCCTCTTCAAGCCCTGTGAATTTCTACCGGTAACAGATGATGTGGTCTGCAGATTTTGGTATTCTCAGCACTCACATTCCTGTTGGTGTTTATTAGGGCGCGAGCACCGATAGTGCTAAAGCTAGTGATGGTGAGATGAAGCCTCATGAGGCATCGAACCACTTCAGCCAATTGGTTCGAGAAACGGTTCATTACTCGAAGCTTCACGTGAACACGAAACCACCTACTGGCCAAGTGTATAATGACAGGCAGCTGTATCTGAACCACATGTGATGCATTGAATGCTTGTGTCTGTTATGGCTGTTGGGAATGACTATGAATTACAAAAATGTATGACCAAATAATTTCTGTACATAAATTATCACATATGTGCATAATAAAATATTTTTTGAATGTATTCTGTGTGTGTAAATTTTCCCAAAATGGTCGTATCATATGATATGGCAGGTTGTGTAATAATGTTTTTCTGTCACTTTAGGAAAATGTCATGAGCTTAAGCAGGCAGAGGACAGTGGAAGTGCTTGTGGAACTAGGAAGAGGGGACTGAATATGCTTGTGTAACTTGGACAATGATGTACAGGACAGGGGACATTTTATTCATTTTTATTCAGAAATAACATTTTCTCAACAGTTTTTGGTTTTGTGGATGTCCACATGTCAGAAGTAAGGCTAACAGCAGCCACCTTTTCCACTTTAGCCTTCTCCTTCTCCTTAGCTGACTCATACTTGGCCTCCACCATGGCCTTCAGAGCCTAAAGGAAAAAATATATAGTGCTGAACTGTGAGACACAATAAAGTACTCATTTGTTTCATGCATGCACCCATACATACCTGCCTTGTAGGGAGAACATAATTAGGATCCAGTTTGGACACAAATGCCCTGAATCCAACATCATCCACAATACTGAAGGGCTGTGTGTCCTTCACTATCATGGAGACGAGGGCTTCATCCAGCTCTGGTTTTCTGGTGGCTGGTTAAAAGAGAATAAATACAGTGTCTGTTACCTGTCTTTATTTGAACAATAAACAAAAGTGAACAGGGAAAAATTGTAATGGTGCATTTGTAATATTGTAATGACTTACCTTGGCTGGGTGAAGCTCCAGTTTCCTCCTTATTCTCATGCAAGGCACGGTAACGCCTCAGCATGGATGAGGTGTTGTTATTGTACCCCAACTCCTTGGAGCACAATAAACACCTCACCTTTGAATAAAATAAGAAACTGAAAAATACAGTTCTTGATAAGCAAACCTAATGTGTCTGAAATAGAGTTAGATTTAGCTTACCTTATTAGGAGTTATTAAATCAAAGTGTTCCCACACAGGGGAAATCATCCTCTTCCTAGCTGGCTCCATCTTATCACCTCCTTCTCTCCTCACTCTCCTACATCTCCAAACTATCTCTCTCTCTCTCTCTCTCTCTAAACTCTCCAAACTATCCAAACTCTCAACTGACCTCAACTCTCCACCAACAACCCACATTTTGAATGGAGCTTGAGGGGTTTATATTGCCGTCAAACCTCCCGGCAAAATCTGAACCACTTCCCGAAGCAGTCAGGTGGTACAGCCGGGCAGCAAGGCTTCGGACGTCATCATTTTTGGCTCCTCCCCTAAATGAAGCAAGCCTCGACACGCGCTTCGAGGACACGCCCCCTCCGTTACTCGACACAGCTTCGAGGAAACGCCCCCTCCATTACTCGACACAGCTTCGAAGCGTCGGCACATCTCGTAACATCACTAGCTAAAGTCCTAATGTTATTCAAGCGATTATTATTTTCGTTCCTTATTTTTCTCCGCAAAGAACTGCATTTTTGGCGATTTTATCATATTCAAAAAACTCATGAAAGTTGCTACACACATCTCTCCTGGCAAAAAATTTCGCATTTTAGAGGAGTCACGAGTGGGCATGGCCTTAATGGCTCGCTAGCGCCCCCTAAAGAGATCCCCCAGCGGCCACATTTACCTACATGCACGAAATCCGGTGGACACGTGTATCACACCTCGATGCACAAAAATGTTCCAATGCACCATTACGTCAACTCGACAGGAAGTCCACCATTTTGAATTTAGTTGCCATTTTTGGCGATTCACACATGTTGTACTTTAACAAACTCCAACAGATTTTGTCAGACGGACTTGAAATTTAGTCCGTGCACTCTTAACAAATACAAGTTATCAAAAGAATTAGTTTTTGTCGATCGGTGTGCCTGTAGCGTGGCGGCCATAAAGTGATCCAAAAATGAAAAGTCTTTTGGGACACTTTTTGCTGTCGTATGACTTTTGTGTTTAAAGTTATGACAAAAGGGGTATTTGAACCCCAGGCCTCCCAACATAGAGGCAACAGCACTAACCACTACACCACCAATCTTCCCAAGAGTTACACAGCATTATGACAAATCTTTGGCTCATTGCAACCTATAACTCCACCGTCCACAAATATTCATTCAAATGTGACCAAAGTGGCAGGAGACATTCTTTGGATAGTAGATATACATGTTTTCAAGGGGGTCTATCACACATGGTTCAAGGGGAAAGAGTCCCTGTAAGGCAGACATGCCCAAAGTCCGGCCCCCGGGCCAAATGTGGCCCGCGTTCATATTTCCACTGGCCCGAAGCCTCTGTCATAAAATCAATAATATGTGGCCCCCCAGTACTGTTGTCCACAGTCTAAAATACACGCGTAAAAAAAGTAATTTTATATTTCACTACAGGATGGCAGTAAAGTTGTGGCCGAACTCTCGCGATCCAAAGCCCTGTGCCACCGCCAGTTTCAACAATTTCTACTGGACATCCACGCTGAATACGGAGATGTTGTGTATCACACTGATGTAAGACGGCTCAGTCGGGGGTCTGCACTGCAGCGTTTCTACTCTCTTAAAGAGGAAATTGGACAATTCTTGGAAAAAAGGGACAACCGATGCCAGAACTAACCGATCCTGTTTGGCTGGCTGATTTCGGATTTTTAGTTGACATAACCCGACATCTGAACGCCTTGAACACGAGCCTTCAGCGGCAAAATGCAACGATAAGCCAACTGTATTCACATATCAAAGCCTTTCGGACCAAGCTGCTACTTTTCCAAAGCCACCTGTCACAAACGCAGCCCAATACCACACATTTCCAATCTCTGCAAGCGATAATGACCCATTTTCCAGCGCACAATATCAGTGCGCAAATGAGGAGGTATGCCGCAAACATCTCATCTCTGGCTGAGGAGTTTCAACAGCATTTCAGTGATTTTGCAACTATTGAAAAGGAGATCACACTTTTTTCCTCCTTTTTCCGTGGATCCCGGTGACGTTCCAGCCCACCTGCAGCTGGAGCTCATTGAGCTGCAGTGTGCCACGGAGTGTCGCGGCCGGCACCAACAACTCCCTCTTGTCAACTTTTACCAGCAGCTGGATAAAGACAGGTTTCAAGAGATTCGAACATTTGCTCAGAAAATGTTGAGCTTGTTTGGCTCGACATACTTGTGCGAGAAGACATTCTCAGTTATGAACATGAATAAGAACCGTGTGAGGACAAGACTCAGTGACTCCCACCTGCGTGACATCTTGCGCATTAAAACCATCGTTTTTGAGCCAGACCTGCCCCATTTACTGCAGTCGAGATCTCAGGATCACCCTTCGCATTAATGCAAACATGTTATTTGTTGATTCTGGTGAATAAAGGTTTGAGTTTGAGTCATATTTCTTAGAATACTTTACTTGCATTCAATTTATTTTTATTATAATCTTCATTTATCCAGGTCAGGCAGTTATCAGATCTATCTAGCAGCAGACAGCATAGTAAAACAAAGCAAAATAAAAGGAAATACAAAAACGCATTCCCCGTCGGTAGCATGTAAAATTCATGCTGGCCCGTATGACAATTTTTTTACGTCAATGTGGCCCCTGAGCCAAAAAGTTTGGGCACCCCTGCTGTAAGGTTGTGGTCCACGGGTGTGCGTCCCTTTAAGGCAAATCCCTGTAAGGTTATGCCACATGGTTCACTGGGGTTAAGTCCCCCTATGGCGAGTCCCTGTAAGGGTTAGCCAAATGGTTCACAGAGTGCTCACAGTTTCAGGTTTCGGGGTCACGTTGTACATGCAGTACACCCTAACCCAAACTAAAGGTCAACAACAATACAAATACGAAATAGAAATCCCATTAATACATTTTAATCCTATGGTATGACTTATTTTTTATATTTCGGACAACATGCTGTATGTAGTATGACATAGTGGGGCAGTGGTTAGAGCAGTTGCCTCAGTAAGAAGTAATTGGGCTCGATCGCCACTTGATGAAACTACAAGTTACTTTAAATCTTATGTACATGGACCGACCTTCTCCAAACATCACAGGTATGATAACAGCCCCGCCCTGATGACCCCTGTGGGGTAATATTCACTCATTGTCATAGCAACTATGGCAACTGGAAATGACATTTTTCATACTTTCACATGCTACGTCGAGCGGGTTGATCACATGAACGTAAAGTCGGGATCAGAATAGCGTAAACATGTAGTTGATATATTTAGAAAATCATTTGACGAAAGGGCGTCGCCTTGGTGATGCGGCAAAGTCTGATGTTTCACCGTGACACAGGAAGTTGATGCTTGTGCGATTCTGTGCTAGGTTATGTTTACAATAATACAACATATATGTATGCCATATCATATTAATTATATATAGGTTGTATTATCAACTATTAATCCTAAGGGGTAGACGAAAGGCTGTGGTTGTGAATGAGAGTGAAAGTACTGTGCCAAACCAAAAGGTCACAGGAGGGGGTCGGCAACCTGTGGGGTCACATACTGTTGTTCTTTGAGTCATAAACAGGAACAGACGGCTGTCTGGAGGACTCCAGGGTGTGAAGGAAGACAACCACCACCTCGACCAACCAACAAAGGACACATCAATACACATGACTTTTTGGTGTCTGGACTATAAGAAGACTGGGTCAGGGAAAGTCAGGAGATCAGACTTCATGAACTGACACATACTCTGTTGCGGTCAGGGAAACATAGTCTGGACCCAGAGCTCTGTAAACTGATTGTTCTGTTGCTGTTAAATAAATATCTTGAAGCCTGACATATTCTCCTATTGCCTCATTAAAGAACACGCAGGACTGGGGGCTGACACATGTTGGCTTTGTACCAGCAGGAGCCCAAGTCCAACAGGTCAAAGGATGCTTGGAAGCTCATGAAACTTGGCACATATATCCGGCGTGGTGAGACGATACATTTGATATGTGTTTTGCGAGTGGGCGTGGCCAAACGGCTCGCTAGGGCCCCTTACACAGATGCCCCAGCTGCTACATTTACCTACATGTACGAAATTCGGTGGACATGTGTATCACACCGAGATGTACAAAAAAGTTCCAATGCACCATTACGTCAACTCAACAGGAAGTCCGCCATTTTGAATTTAGTCGCCATTTTTGGCGATTCCCTCATGTTGTACTTTAATGAACTACTACTACAGATTTTGTCGGACCGACTTGAAATTGAGTCTGTTGCACTCTTAACACGTTTGTAATAAAAGTTATCAAAATGATACATTTTCGTCGATCGGTGTGGCCGTGATGGCTAAAAAGTGACCCAAAAGTCATCCCATAACATGTCGTTCAAAACCCTGAACCCTGAACCTGAACCTGAACCCTAATCTTGAACCCGAAACCCGAAACCCGAACTGACTGATGTCACAGCCGTATGCTTCAGTGTTCGTGAGGGCTGAAATGTTATAAAAGATTCAATGGGACACTCCATCATGACATCACATGCTGCTGCATCGCCATTGAACAAGAAAAAAACACCACACCTCAGAATAAATATATGTGTGTATGTGTGTGTGTTTGTGCTGGAAGGGTTGGGGTGTGGGGGAATTTGAAATTTTCTCTGGTTTCCATAGAAACCATGATGTAAGCCCGGGCAGAGGGGCCTTCTTTCTCTCTTTCATTGCATTGTGTCAGAGTGTGAGTGTGAGTGTGTGTGAGTGTGTGTGTGTGTGTGTGTGTGTGTGTGTGTGTGTGTGTGTGTGTGTGTGTGTGTGTGTGTGTGTGTGTGAGAGTGTGAGTTTCAGGCGGTCGGCAGACAGATTCCACTCAGTGGAGGAGGAAGACTTAGTTTTTAAAAACAGCAGCAGAAGTCGGGAGAACTCGGAGGAACTCAGAGGAACTCGGAGGAACTCAGAAGAACTCGGAAGAACTCGGTTTCTCTGTGGTTCTGTGGAGGTTCGCTTCTTCGATCAGTTGCAGTTTAAAGTGTAAGAACTTGAATGTTTTTATTCTGAATCTTTGTGTCTGAATGTTAGAGTGCAGTTCGTTCTGCATCCAGCGGGCGGCGTTGCAGAGACACTTTATTCAGGGGAGTCTTTGTGTTTGTGACCTACTTCTGTTTAACGGACCGGTTCAGTCTGGTCTGTCTGGACCTGATCCGTCCTGCTGCAGACAGAAAACACGGGGACATGTGGACCTCACGTGTACTCCTACGTGTCCTCATACGTGTCCTCCTACGTGTCCTCCTACGTGTCGTCCTACACGTCGTCCTACGTGTCCTCCTACGTGTCCTCCTACGTGTCCTCCTACGTGTCCTCTGTCAGATCCACCCCATTCATCAGGGTTCAGGAAGACGTGTGGACCAGGTTCCCCTGATCACAGGTCTCACCTGGTCCAGGGGAACCCGGCTTGTCTTGACTTTGGAAATAAATGACCTCACCTGGTTTCAAACTCAGAAACAAACATTGAGCTCCGCCCTCTGGTTCTGTTTCTTTTTCTGTCTGTGGTTCTGTCTAAGGTTCTGTCTCTGGTTCTGTCTTTAGTTCTGTATCTGGTTCTGTTTCTGTTTCTGTCTGTGGTTCTGTCTGTGGTTCTGTCTTTAGTTCTGTCTGTGGTTCTGACCCGTGTCTCCCAGCTGCTGATGTCCCCCCTCTCTGTGTTGTGCTTGTAGCTGGAGGAGCCCGAAGCCCTACTTGACCTGGTTCTGGAGGTCCATTGTCAGAGACTGGAGGAGCAAGACCTGCTGCCCTGTGTGGGACCTGCAGTCCAGACCAGAACTAGTGTTTGTGTGTTTGTTTGTTTGTGTTTGTGTTAGTGTCTACGGTGAGGACCTCTCTCACTTTCTGTCTTGACCAGTCCAGCTTCATCTCATCCCCCTGATGACAACACCACCCTCGGCCCTGCCCACACTACCACTGGCCCCTCCTGCACCACCATTGGCCCCGCCCACACAATCATCGGCTCCGCCCACACCTTCACTGCAGCATCATGGCTGAACCGGAGGCCTCAGATTTACCAGGGGAGATGGGGGGGGGGACTGGGCCCAAAAGTTCTCCGACTCCTCATCAGAATGGCCGCGTGGACTCGATACCGGAACACCGCGTGGTCTCGGTACCGGGACACCGCGTGGACTCGGTATCGTCTTTAGTTCTGCTTCTGGTTCTGTCTGTGGTTCTGTCTGTGGTTTTGTCTGGTGTTCTGTCTGTGATTCTGTTTCTGTTTCTGTTTCTGTCTGTGGTTCTGTCTGTGGTTCTGTTTCTGTCTCTGGTTCTGTCTTTGGTTCTGTCTGTGGTTCTGTTTTTAGTTCTGTTTCTGTTTCTGTCTGTATTTCTCTATTTTTTTCTGTTTCCGTTTCTGTTTCTGTTTCTGTCTGTGGTTCTGTCTGTGGTTTTGTCTGGTGTTCTGTCTGTGATTCTGTTTCTGTTTCTGTTTCTGTCTGTGGTTCTGTCTGTGGTTCTGTTTCTGTCTCTGGTTCTGTCTTTGGTTCTGTCTGTGGTTCTGTCTTTAGTTCTGTATCTGTTTCTGTTTCTGTATCTGGTTCTGTGTCTGGTTCTGTCTCTGGTTCTGTCTGTGGTTCTGTTTTTAGTTCTGTTTCTGTTTCTGTCTGTATTTCTCTATTTTTTTCTGTTTCCGTTTCTGTTTCTGTTTCTGTCTGTGGTTCTGTCTCAGGTTCTGTCTTTAGTTCTGTATCTGGTTCTGTTTCTAGTTCTGTCTGTGTTTCTGTCATTGGTTCTGTATGGTTCTGTCTTTAGTTCTGGTTGTGGTTCTGTCTGTGGTTCTGTTTCTGGTTCGTTTTCTGTATCTGGTTCTGTATCTGGTTTTGTTTCTGGTTCTGTCTGTGGTTCTGTCTGTGGTTGTGTCTGTGGTTGTGTCTGTGGTTCTGTCTTTACTTTTGTCTGTGGTTCTGACCCGTGTCTCCCAGCTGCTGATGTCCCCCCTCTCTGTGTTGTGCTTGTAGCTGGAGGAGCCCGAAGCCCTGCTGGACCTGGTTCTGGAGGTCCAGTGTCAGAGACTGGAGGAACAGAGAGCCTCCCTCAGCTTGCTGCCGGACCCAGGACCTGCTGCCCTGTGTGGGACCTGCAGTCCGGACCAGAACCCTTTTCCCGGGCTGGACTTCTACTACATGCTCATCCACTACCAGGTACGCACTCCTGAAGCGGATCATCTCCGACCTCCAGAACATCTGGACCGACCTTTATGTCCCATTGTGATGAGGGACTGTAGCTGTCACTTCCTGTTTCCTGTCTGTCTCTCACCCTGTCTATCTTTCTGCAGTCTGACAGGATGGAGGATCAGAGGTGCCCCCTTCCAGACCTGGATGATGTGGCTCCTGAGGGTCAAGAGGATTTCCTCCATCTGGTCCAGAGGGTCCAGTCCCGGAGGATGGACGAGCAGAGAGCCTCGCTGCTGTTGAGACACTTGGAGGATGAGCATGCTGCCGGCTCCTCCCCCCATCATTATCATCATCATTGATGAAGAGCAGCGCCTGGAAGTGGTCTTCAGAGCACCACAGTAACAGAGTTCAGAGTCATGACTCTGGACCTGTATGTTGTCAGGAGGATTTAGACTGAAACCAGAACCTAGACTGGTCTGGACTCTGACAGGAAACTGAGATCTATGTAACATCCTGCTTCAGCCACATCGAGGGTTCCCCCTTTTTTAACTTCATACTGAGTAATATTTCGATTTTCCCGCCTTGTTTGGGGAATTCAGTAAACATGTTGATGTGTTAAGTTTTCAGTAATGATGATTTTGACTATCAAAGAAGGCGGGATTAGAAACGCTACCCCTGTCATCTCTGGACTTCAATAGAACAATAAGACTTAAAATAGACCGGGCCCAACCCGGGACCTGGATCTGGTGTTGGATATAGACCTGGTTCTGGACATGAACCTGGAACTGGTTGTGGAGATGGACCTGCACCTGGACCTATTCTGGTTCTGGTTGGAGCTCCCTCTCTGTAACTCAGTGTTTGAATCAATGTTTCTTTATTAATTGTCGAAAATGTTTAAGTTTCTCTAACAAACACTCGTCACTGCTTTTGTTTCACATTTCCTCAAAACAATGGGAAGCTCAAGGTCAAAGGTTGACCAAAGTTTAACTGGCTCACAAGTTTGATTTCTCAGCTCAGTGACCTCATCGATTCTGAAAGAAACATTTAAAGGGGTTAGCATGCTAACATTAGCAACCAGACGAATAAATATAATCAGTCAGGTGATCAAACAATATCAACTGATTGATTTAAAAACCTGAGGGTAAACATGTTGTTTATTTCAGCTTCTTTAAGAAATCAACAAACAAACATTGTACTTTGTGAACAAATTAAAATAATTTTAATCCCAAATCTTAAACATGAAAAGGTTCATCAGAACTTCTAAAAGTTCTCTGATCTGATTAGATCATCCTGATTGATCCTGATGATCGATGTGATCGGGTCGAGTCTGACGGTTCAGGTTATGAATTACAAAGTTCAGTGTTGAGACATTTACAAACGTGAAATAAATTTCTGACAGATGGAGAATTAAAAAGATGCTGCAGAGTTACATACCTGCTGCTGCCAGTCTTCTCTGCTACTGTTTCTACACCTGTTCACAGGTTTGTTTACATGTTTGAACAGGTGAGAACGGGTGAGAACGGGTAAGAACGGGTGAGAACGGGTGAGAGCGGGTGTTAGCAGGTAAAAGATAACAACCAAAACTACATCAGACAGGATTTCAGATAATTTAGAACACATTAGTTTGAACTGAAGAACCCTGAAAGTTCTTTAAGAACCTGAGGAACTCTAGCTGAAGAAGAAGTTACCTTCCTTCAAAATAAAAGCCTGATTCCTGTTGGAACAGTGAACATGTCCACATAATTTTGGTCAGTTCAGGGGGTAGTTCTCTGCTGTGCCACCAGGGGTCACCGTGATGACGTCACACTCTGTCATATACACGTTACCACAGCAACAGCTGGTGCCACCTGATGCTGCTGTCAATCATCCAGACATCATCAAAGGGCTGCAGCAAGGATCAATTGATCGGTAGATAGAGATCATTAGATGGATGGATGGATGGATGGATGGATGGATGGATGGATGGATGGATGGATGGATAGATAGATAGATAGATAGATAGATAGATAGATAGATAGATAGATAGATAGATAGATAGATAGATAGATAGATAGATAGATAGATAGATAGATAGATAGTGATTGATAGTTTGATTGATTGAAGAAGATGAGCAGCAGAGAGGTGACGGATTACCTGACTCTTCATCACATCAGTCAACTGCTGGAGGTGAGACAGAAAGACAGACAGACAGAGACACAGACAGACAGACAGACAGACAGACAGACAGACAGACAGACAGAGACACCGACAAACAGACAAACAGACAGACAGGGAGAGAGACAGAAAGACAGACAGACAACCAGAGACAGACAGCCAGAGACACAGACAGACAGAGAGAGACAGAAAGACAGACAGACAACCAGAGACAGACAGTTGTCTGATGTTTGTCCCAGAGTCTCTTGACAGGAGTCCTCTATCATCGTCCTGAGGACCCCGTCAGCTTCCTGGCAAGCTGCCTGATCAGAATCAGACGTCTTGGGGGTCCTGAGTCCATCCACTGGGACACCTTTGTCCACCTGGACAGACACCAGCTGACTCCGCCCTCAAAGACACCGTCTATGAACCCCCCCATCACATCTTCAACATGTCCCCCAGTGTCCACCGTGAGACCCCTAAAACCTCCACCTCCACCAGTGTCTTCTGGATCCGTTAGACAACATGGACCAGGAGGACCTCCATCTGGACCAACAGCTGGACCTCCACCTGGACCAAGAACTGGACCTCCACCTGGACCTCCACCTGGACCTCCACTTGGACCTCCACCTGGACCAACAACTGGACCTCCACCTGGACCTCCACCTGGACCAACAACTGGACCTCCACCTGGACCTCCACCTGGACCTCCACCTGGACCTCTACTTGGACCAGCAGTCCACACTGAAGTGATAAAACCAGATTTAAAGACTCACAACCAAGACGGTAAGATGATGTGTAAGGTGAAAGACTTGAGGAGAGAAATCTGGAGTCCAACGATTATAATGTCTTCGGTTTAACGTGTCTTCGGTGTCTTTGGTGTGACGTGCCATCGGTGTCTTCGGTGTCTTCAGTGTAACGTGTCTTCGGTGTCTTCGGTGAAAGTCTTGTACATCTTCATGTTTTTCCATCTGAAATTTACTTCTCATTCAGTCTGACCATAAAAATATCTCCTGTCCCTCCCCTCAGCTCCCCCACTTGTCCTCCTGGTCCTCCTCCTGGTCTTCCTGGTCCTCCTTATCCTCCTACTTGTCCTCCTGATCCTCCTCCTTGTCCTCCTTGTCCTCCTGGTCCTCCTCCTGGTACTCCTGGTCATACTAGTCCTCCTGGTCCTCCTGGTACTCCTGGTACTCCTGGTACTCCTGGTCCTCCTCCTGGTCCTCCTGGTCCTCATCCTGGTCCTCATCCTGGTCCTCCTCCTGGTCCTCCTGGTCCTCCTGGTCCTCCTCCTGTAGTCCACTCTCAGCTCTCAATAGATTCAGACTCTGACATGACAGAGAGTTCTGGACTTATCCAGGAAGTCAGCATCATCCCTCTTCAGAGGCCACGCCCCTCATCATCTTCATCATCGGTAAGAGAATCTGGTAGAAAACCGAACCAGATCTGATCCCAACCTCATGACCCTCTTCCTCCTCCTCCTCCACTGTGACAGCAGAGAGACAACCGGATATGACACGTTCCTCACGTTGTCATGGTAATGTTCTGTTTCTCTGTCAGGCGGACCAGGAAGTGGGAAGGGAAGTCAGACAGCGAAGCTAGCGCACTACTTTGGTCTCCGAGGAATCTCATTGGCCGAACTGCTCAGGAGGCAGCTGCTCGGCGACGCCTCCCCCAGCAGGAGGTGGGAGGTCATCTCACAAGTGATGAGTCATGGAGAGGTGGGATCACAGGTCAGAGCCAGCACACACCAGACCTGGAACTGGACCTGGACCTGGACCTGGACCTAGACCTAGACCAGACCCTGACTCTGACCCTGAACCCGACCCCGACCCTGAACCAGACCCTGAACCATACCCTGAACCAGACCCCAACCCAGACCCTGAGTCCGACCCCAACCCCGACCCTGAACCCGACCCCGACCCTGAACCCGACCCCAACCCAGACCCTGAACTCAACCCTGACCCTGAACCAGACCCCAACCTCGACCCTGAACCCGACCCTGAACCAGACCCTGAACCAGACCCTGACCCTGAACCAGACCCCGAACCAGACCCCAACCCAGACCCCGAATCCGAATCCGAACCAGACCTTGAACCAGACCCCGAATCCAAATCCGAATCCGACCCTAACCCAACCCAACCCTGAACAATCATGTGAACCTGAACCAGACCCTGAACAAGAAACAGACCCCGACCCCAAACCTCGAACCACACCCCAAACCCGAACCCCAAACCCAAACCCGAATCCGACCCCGAACCATACCCTGAACCCGACCCTGAACCCGACCCTGAACCAGACCCTGAACCAGACCCTGAACCTGAACCTGACCCTGACCCTGACCCTGACCCTGAATCCAGACCCAACACCAATCTTGACCCCTCTGACCCTGACGGAGGTCGTTCAGGGAAACTGTCGTACATAAATTGTCTCTATCGGTAGGAGGACACAATCGCTGAGCTGAGGCGGCAGCTGATTGGTCGGCAGGAGGTCGCAGGATTCATTGTAGACGGATTCCCCAGAGACATCCATCAGGCTCTGAGCTTCCAGGAGCAGGTACGATCATTCAGAGCAGCTCCAAACTCAGCAGGTGACTCACTTCCTTTTCAAATTCAAAGCTTGCAGCAATAAATCTCTGAAACAAACGTGAGTTCAACCACACGTCTGGTGGAGAGATGAATATTTCACTGGATACAACGACAGGTAAAACACACACAATGAGGTCGTAGGTCACCACAAATGTTAACGCTCTGCCCGTCCTGTAAACAGATTGGATCACCTGACCTGGTGATACTGCTGCTCTGCTCCAATCAGACGCTTCGCTGTCGCCTGCAGCGCCGAGCCGCACAACTTGGTCTTCTCGGAGACAGTAGCCCCGCCCTCTGGAGACGCCTGGACAAATTTCAGAGGGACATCATCTCCATCAGCAGATACTACAGACAGCTACACCTGCTGACACAGGTACACCTGTTGACACACCTACTGACACCTACAGACACACCTACTGACACCTACTAACACACCTGATGACACACCTACTGACACCTGTTGACACCTACTGACACCTAATGACACACCTTCTGACACACCTACAGACACACCTACTGGCACACCTGCTGACACACCTACTGACACCTACAGACACACCTACTGACACCTACTGACAGCTACTGACACACCTGCTGACACCTACTGACACCTGCTGCCACAGGTACTGCCACACCTACTGACACACTTCCTGACACCTACTGTCACCTGCTGACACACCTACTGACACCTGCTGACACCTGCAGACACACCTACTGTCACCTGCTGACACACCTACTGACACCTGCTGACACATCTTGTCTGTCTGTAGGTGGATGCTGACAGAGACCAGGAGGTCGTATTTGCTGATCTGAGTTCAGTTATCAAAGAAAAAGTTTGTCCGAAGGTTCAGTCAGTTATTGATTGATTGATTGATTGACTGACTCACTGACTGACTGTCTAACCGACCAACCGATCGATCGATCAATTGATCGATTGATTGACTGATTGATTGATTGATTTGGTTCTTAAATAAACTGTTTATTTGCCTTGTTGTTATTGATTGTTGTAATGACTGTGGCATTTCATCTGATCAGTCTTTGATCATTGATCAGTGAGACAATAAAAACACTAATCAGCTGATCAATCTTTGTCTCCAGATACTGCTGATATCCCAGAATGCAGCGGGGCTGACGCTGCTCCTCCCTTCAACATCACACCTGTCAATCAATGATGTGAAGCGAATCAATCGGTGATCATTAAGAAGTCAGTGTCGTCTGTGGCCATCATGATGTCAATTACATGTGAAGCTTCCTGTGTTGTGTCACTGTGTGTTTTCACTGGGAACAACAACTCGTCATCACCGTGGTAGCCACGTCAGCAATAATGTGTCAAACATGTGACTTCCTATTGTGAGATCGAAGCAGCAAAAGTTTAAATCATGAAACTGTCGAACATGTTTGTGTGTCAGAATCATGTCGATCATGTTTATTCTCAAAATAGAACTATATTCTGAAAATTGTAGTTATAAAAACCTGACAGTTTTGAAGTCTGTATTACATTAAAAGTAAAAACCTGAAGAGACATTTTTATTTGACACGACCTGCTCGTCTTATCTGCTGCCTGAAGGACACAGAGAGCATCATGGGTAATCACACCGCCTTATCACAGCTGGAATGTTGATGAGTTTCCACATGTGACTGTCACCGCGGGAGACAAAGAGCCTGAAATAGATCGCTGAGAGGACAGGAGGTGTCTCTGATCACGTGACTGGTCTGTCCTGGATCTGAGAGGCAGCAGAGATGAAGGGTGTAGGACCACCGAGGACCACCAGGGATTCCACAGACTCCCATTGAAGAATCTTCTTATCACTCAGTGTTTCTATTCCAGTCTGCTTCCATCTTTGGTCTGCTGCTCTCCCTCCTCTTCCTCCCTTCTCTTCCTCCCTCCTTCCTCTTCATCATTCCCTCTATAAAACCGTCCTTCGTCCTTCATCTGCAGCTCAACGGCTTCATGGCTCCAAAGAAGGTGGAAGCGAAGAAGACAGAGGTGAAGAAGGTGGAGGCGAAGAAGGAGGAGGCTCCTCCTCCTCCCAAGCCTACAGAGGCGGAGCCTAAGGCTGCGGAGGCAGAGCTGCAGAGCGTGGTGTTGGAGTTCAGTCCGGAGCAGATCGAGGAGTTCAGAGAAGCCTTCACGCTGTTCGACGAGACGCCAGGCGGCGAGATGAAGATCCGTCTGTCTCAGTGCGGGGACGTCCTGCGGGCGCTGGGACACAACCCGACCAATGAGGAGGTGCTGAGACTGCTCGGGAGGCCGAAGGGGGAGGAGTTTCACGTCTCGCTGCTTCACTTTGACAGTTTCCTGCCCATCCTGCAGATGGTGGCACGCTCCAAGGAGAAGGGTACCTTCGAGGACTTTGTCGAGGGACTCCGTGTCTTCGACAAGGAGGGCAATGGCACGGTGATGGGGGCGGAGCTTCGCCATGTGCTCGCCACGCTGGGAGAGAAGATGACGGAGGACGAGGTGGACCGTCTCATGGCGGGACAGGAGGACGCCAACGGACACATCAACTACACCGAGTTCGTCAAACACATCATGGCCGGGTAGGACGGACGGACGGACGGACTGAGTGTCATCATGTCTCTCTTGTGTCACAGCTCCGAATGTCCAAAACAACAGATGTCCTTCTGTCTGTCCAATAAAACAGATGTCCATTTGTCTGTCCAATAAAACAGATGTCCTTCCGTCTGTCCAATAAAACAGATGTCCTTCCGTCTGCCCAATAAAATAGATGTCCATTCAGTCGGTGTCAGGTGACGTCCTGTCCCACCAGGACCGCCACAGGAAGTCCTTCCTGCTCAGACATACATCAGTCTTCATATGAAGTGTTGCACATGTATATTTCTACAAGTGTTCACTGACATCATTAAAACACATGAACCCCCCTGACCAGCAGGTGGCGCCATAAAAACATGTTGAACAAAAGAGCAGGCTCAAAGAACGGACCAATCAGGAGCAGGAACCTGGTGAAGAGGAAGTAAACAACAGACAACCAGCAGAGACCAGAGGGTTAGTGAGGTATGTAGAGCCTGAAGGTTGTCAGAGTAACCCAGGTGTCTATCAACCTGGCCAGATCACTATGGTAACTGATGCTGCAAACTTAACCTGGTTATGTTGGAGATATCGGATCAAAACGTAAGAAAGTATCACCTACTGACCAATCAGATTGCTTTGAAATATGACATCACCGATCAGAGAAGATCCAGTGGAGCTCCAGAGATCAGAGACAGAGAGACAAATAGACAGATAGACAGGGACAGACAGAGAGACAGAGACAGACAGACACAGAGAGACAGAGAGAGAGACAGAGAGAAACAGAGAGACAGACACAGAGACAGAGAGAGACAGACAGACACAGAGATACAGAGATACAGAGAAACAGAGAGACAGAGACAGAGAGACAGAGATAGACAGAGAGAGAGACAGACAGACAGGCAGTCAGTCCTCTGTGTGTTTCCTGTTATATTTTAATATTTTTGTTTTTACTGAAATCATCCAACAGCTGACTGATGAACTAAATCCTGATGATTTTATATTAATAAGATGTGACAGTAAACCTTCCTGCTGCTTTGAATTATGATTTTATATTGATGTATTATTTGCAGCTGAAATGATGAGAGTAAAACGTTCATACACGTCGTGAGAATACATCTAATAATACATTAATTTAATGAAATATGCTCATGTGATCAGTCCGATCTTGCTGTGGTCGTCATGGTGATATTATAAGTCTTTAAACTTCGTCTACATTCACACAGTCGCAGATTGTTTCCACATCCTTCATCATTCAGCTGCTTTCAGTCGGATTATTAGTTGAACTTCATTGTCAGTCATCCTGTCCATGTCTGTGATTGGCGAGATGCTACAAACTCCTCCTCTTTTATGTGAACGTGGTCCGAGTCTGAAGAAGGAAGAGTTCACAGAAAGATGATACCAGTCGGAGTACGATGATCTGACGGACACTTTCATCTTTGTTGATCAGATAAAGAACATCTGGATCTATTGAACCTGATGTAGTAGAACATACTCTGACTCTGTTTACACCTTCTGACATCTCTGTTTACTGTTTACACCCTCTGACATCTCTGTTTACACCCTCTGACATCTCTGTTTACTGTTTACATACTCTGACATCACTGTTTACTGTTTACACCCTCTGACATCACTGTTTACTGTTTGCATCCTCTGACATCTCTGTTTACCGTTTACAGGGGAGACGTGTGACATGCCGCTGCAAGTAAATGACAGAAGAAGCAGGAGGTCCAACACAGTTATCTTTTATTGTGAAAGCGCTACTTCCTGTCCAACACATTTAACTTCTGCTACAGTTTGTTAAAACATCTGAAGAAGAAAAATATGCTATCATAGTTTAGTGTGTTAGCATGCTAACATTAGCATCGGTCTCGTGAACATCTTACTGGGTCACAAACACCAAAACCACATTTCCAATCAGGCAGCTGGGCAGGGAGGCTCTGTGATGGTCAGCCAATAGGACGCCCCGATCAGGCTCCTGATTGGTCTGTACACTACTTGACCCCTCCCTCACCATGCTCCGCCAGCTCCGCTCTGATTGGCCGGCTCTGTGCCTGTCTGTGTGTTGTGATTGGCCAGCTGGGCGTAGAGGTGGGACTTGAGGAATCGTGGGTAACTGTCAGTCTCCATCAGGCCAAAGATCTGGTCCTGGGCCAGCTGGAAGGAGGCGGTGCTGATGCCAAGATGCAGGCTCTGATTGGTCGACTCTCTGACGGACGAGTCCACGTTGACCTGGAGACAGAAAGATGCTGCGTCACATGAGCTGTCATTGGCCAATCAGAGGACAGACAGACAGAAAGGTATCCCACCTGTCTCACTGCATTCGTAGAAATAAACTCGTCATAGACTTTTGCAGATCTGGCAACCATCTTGCTGAAGGGGTGTGTCCTCTTAAATCTCTCCACAGCTAACCAGAAGTCGAGGTTCTCCTCACTGAACTCTGACTTCAGGAAGTGACGGAACACAGCTAGACCATCTGACCAATGACAGAGAGCAAGGACACTGTTTAGCAAATAGGGACAGTTTTAGTTCTTACGTAGGCTCCTCCCCTTGCTGATGATAGGTTGAACACAGGAAGTGGTTTCTCTTACACTGATTGGTCAGCAGAGCTTCCAGACTGTCAGCCCACCTCAGGACCTCCCCCACAGATGGTCTGAAAAACAAAACAAACAGAACCATCAGGACCCAAGCAGAACCTACCAGAACCATCAGGACCCAAACAGAACCAAACAGAATCATCAGGAACTAAACGGAATAAAAGATAACCTACCAGAACCATCAGGACCCAAACAGAACCACCAGGAACCAGACAGAATCATCCAGAACCATCAGGAACCATAAAGAACCACCCGGAACCAAACAGAACCACCAGGAATGTACTAGAAGTATCAGGAAACATACAGAACCAAACAGAACCATCATGAATAAACAAAACCAGCAGAACCCAAACAGAACAGCTTCCAGCTTGTTGGGTCCAGAAGGAACTTGTTGGAAACTGTTGGATCTGTAGGTGTTCTTTGGATTGTTTGAGGTGAAGGACTTGGATTTAAGGTCCAGGTTGGTTTCTGGTTCTGATTCAGTTCTGGCTTTGTTTCTAGTTCAGTTCTGGTTCTGGTTTTGGTTCAGTTCTGGTTCTGGTTCAGTTCTGATTCTGGTTCATTTCTGGTTCTGGTTCAGTTTTTGTTTATTTCTGTTTCTGGTTCAGGTTCAGCTTCTGGTTCAGTTCCGGTTGTGGTTCAGTTCTGGTTCTGGTTCTGGGTTAGTTCTGGTTCTGGTTCAGTTCTGGTTCAGGGTCATTTCTGGTTCTGTTTCAGTTCTGGCTCTGGTTCTGGTTCAGTTCTGGTTAAGGGTGATGGTTGTTTCCTACCTGTTGTTTCTCAGAACTTTCTCCAAACTGTTACCATGGATACCAGTACTGTCTGTCCCTCTCCGTAGAAATGTCAGGCGGCTCCGAACATCAGCGGCTCTGAGAAGACGATGAAGACGAGTCAGGAAAACAGAAACAAACAACAACAAACAAAAACTGTGTTTGTTTACGTACAGACTCTTTGTCTTCTTCCTCAACTGACGGTGAGTAGACTCTCCACCCTGTACGCACAAAACAACAACACATCAAAACAACAAAACATCAACACAACACACATCACAACAACAAAACATTAACACATCAACACAACAACACAAACACACATCAAAACAACAAAATATCAACACAACAACACATCAAAACAACAAAATATCAACACAACAACACATCAAAACAACAAACACCTCAAAACAACAACACATCAAAACATCCACACAACAACACAAACACATCAAAACAACAAAACATTCTCTACCTTGGTGCCGTTGAGCAGCAGCAACATGTGGTGCAGAGACCCACTCTCTCCAGTCAGCTGTTTCCTGAGAGTACTGGGGGAGGGGGGCCGAGGGGCGGGGCCTGAGCTGGGATTAAGGTCAAAAGTCGCAGGGCGGGTGAGGCGGTGAATGGTGCTGTCAGACAGGAAGCGTGGCGACCGAGGTTCCTGCAGCAGAGAACCCTCAGACAGGGAGCGACGCAGAACTGGAACACATCGATCAATAAATCAATCAGCCAATCAATCAGTGTTTACGAAAGTGTTTTCATGTAAAGAAACGCTTCATCGTCATCGGTGGTTACATGTAAGCAAAGTTCCTTTCGGTACAAAATAAGCACATTCAACTGACCTCCAGGTCTGAAGGTCAACTCCCCAGCTCCTCCTCCCTCCTCTTCATCACCATCACTCTCCTCCTCTTCCTTCATGTTGATGAGATGGGGGCGGGGCTTTCTTCTCCCGACTCCTCCCACACTCTCTGACGTTTCTGAGGCACTCTCCCCCTCCCCCTGCTGCCGCTCCTCCTCTGCTCCCCCTCTCTCCTTCCAAACAGGACTCCTCCAGGTGGTT
>NW_027185244.1:90000-142500 GCF_022577435.1 Embiotoca jacksoni
ACTTTAAATACTAATTTAAAATTTATTCAGTTTTATTTAGAATCTCAGATTTTACTTTTTTATTTGATTTAAATCGATTTCTTTCTTTAAAATCGAACTTTATGTTTCATGTTCTTTGTTTTGTCATCATGTTGTTGAGAACATTTTATTTTTATTTATTAATTATTTATTGATTATTTATGGTGTCGTTTCTCTGAGTCTGATCAGGAGCTGCTGAACCTCAGATTGATCTCCTCAGAGGTAAACGGTCAACGTGTTGATTGATCTGTTAAAAGTGGTGCAGTTACAGGACTGAGTCAGGCCTGCTGGTTCTCAGTCTTGTTGACCGAGTCAGGATGTTTGTGTTGGATCCAGACTGAAGGCCCGTCTGGGTTCTGGAGGCCCGTCTGGGTTCTGGTCTCCCAGCGGTCTCCATGACATGAGTCAACAGCAACGGAAAGGTCGACTCGTCCTGAGCACAAAGGAGACTTAATGTCCCTGAGCTCAGACTGACAGGCTCTTATTAACGGAACAAATCTGTGACTTGACAAATAGGACTAGATTAGAAGAGAACTGGAACTCCACTGGACTCTAATGGACTCTACTGAACTTTACTGGACTCTACTGGACTCTAGTAGACTCTAGTACACTCTACTGGACTCTAGTAGATTCTAGTGCACTCTACTGGACTCTACTGAACTGTACTGAACTGTACTGGACTCTACAGAACTCTACTGGACTCTACTGGACTCCTCGTGGGTCTGGACCTGCAGCCTCTGAGGTCTCTGATCAGGGTCTACAGACCTGGGGCAGGTTTTGTCCGATGCAGACTCGACACAGACGGTGGAGGGTGTGCATGACAGCAGGTCTGGTTGTCAGTTCAAATCCTGCCAAATCCACTGGTCCATCTGCGGAGCCGGAGCCAGAGCCGGAGCCGGAGCTGGACCAAAACCAGACTTCAGAAAACCAGATCTATTTCTAATGCAAGTTAAATCCACATTCAGACTTCAGACCAGAGCCAGTGAAAAACCTCGGTCCACAACAAGAACCAGGTGGAACTCGGTTCCAACAGGTCCAGCAGGTCCAACAGGTCCAGCGGGTCCACCTGAACCAGTGTGCTGAAGGCTCAGCGGTCGACTGATGTGTGTGTGGGAACCAACAGACAGAAGAATGGCAGGAAACACACACACGCTGATACACATACACACACACACACACACACACACACACACACACACACACACACACATACACACACACACACACACACACACACACACACACACACACACACACACTGATACACACACACACACACACACACACACACACACTGACACATACACCACAACAGTGGCTGTGTCACCGAGATAAGACACACACTTCCTGAACAAACACACATGTCTGTTCTGTCTTTATGAGGACCATCGTTCACTTAATGTAGCCGCAGTGACCTTTGACCCCTCACTGTTTATATTTTAAAAATAAACAGAATCTTTCTGTTTTGCTGGTTTTATCTTTCTCCTTTTTTTCTCTTCTGTTTTTACTTTCTGTTGAGAACATGGTCGGAGAACAGAGAACCTGGTGGGTTCTTGCAGCAGGTCTGTGTGTTTTATTTACGGCAAACAGCAGCTTCACTCTATAATTCATCACGTGAATGTTTGATGATCTTCAGAGTGGAACGTTCCGCTTCAGTGGTTCTCTGCTGGAACCGACACGTAGACAACCACAGAAATAAAAGGATATGAAAACATTCTCAGTTTACAGCATGTGTTACGATTGTATGAGTCAGAGGAACGTCAAAGGAACGTCAGAGGAACGTAAGGTCAACGTCAGAGGAACGTCAGGTCAACGTCAGGGGAACATCGGGAACGTCAAGTCAACGTCAGGGGAACATCGGGAACGTCAAGTCAACGTCAGGTCAATGTCAGAGGAACGTCAGGTAGCCGCCCGCATCCGTTTCCAAACATTGGTACTTGCGTACCGCGCTGTGAACAGATCGTGTCCAGTCTACATCCAGGACATGGTCCAACCTTACATCCCAGCCCCTCCCTCCGCTCTGCTTCCACCAATCAGCTTGTTGCTCCTCACTGAGTTAAACACTCTACAAAATCACGACTGTTTGCTGTCCTGGCTCCTAAATGGTATAATGAGCTCCCCACCGACATCAGGACAGCAGAAACTCTGAACATCTTCCACCACAAACTAAAAACACACCTCTTCAGACTTTATCTTGAACAGTAGAACTTTAGTATCTTAAAATAGAACTTACTGATAGAACTTTGTAGTTTGGCTTTCTTGAAGAAATTGTATTTTCTTGATTCTTGTTGTTCTGGTTTGAACCCTCATGGTTGAAATTAACTTATTGTAAGTCTTTGGATAAAAGAGTCAGATAAATGAAATGTAATGTAATGTCAGGTCAACGTCAGAGGAACGTCAGGTCAACGTCAGAGGAACGTCGGGAACATCAAGGGAACGTCAGCGGAACGTCGGGAACATCAGCGGAACGTCGGGAACGTCAGGTCAACGTCAGAGGAACATCAGGGGAACGTCGGGGGAAAGTTAGAGGAACGTCAGAGGAATGTGAGAGGAACGTCCGGATCAGGTCCAGGTTCCAGGTCCGGACCCGGGATACTTCCTGATCCGTGTTCTTACAGTTACATGTTGGAGTGATCTGAGCGTGTGCGGTGACTCACCGGCAGTCGCTGACCGGCACCACCGTCCTGGCCCTGGTTGGCGGTGCTGCTGGAGCCGAGGGTTTGACTGGAGCTCCGGCTGCGGTCGCTCGGGTCTCTGGGTCCGGGCGTGTTGATGCAGTTCAGGTCAGGATCTGGAACCGAGTCCGGAGTCATCCTGAGTTCTGCGGCGAGCAGATAACCACCATCATCATCATCACCTGCATCGGCCTCCCACGACCAGGCCGTGTTCTTCCAGAACATCTCGACTCTGCTCGGACCAGAACCAGACCAGGACCAGACTGAACCGACCAGAACAGGTCCAAGGTGTATTTTGGTAAACCTGCAGCTGAGACAAAGTCCAGGATCCTCTGTTTCTGAAGAGGTTTTGGTTTTGTGGTGTCTCAGGTTCTCCAGAGTCCAGAATCCAGTCCAGAGTCAAGAGTCTTCAAGCACGAGACTTCCTGACAACAAACAAAGTAAACCAACCAAAGCACTTGTGCTCAGAGGACTGAAGACTGCTGCACCTGATAGTACTACTGCTGCACCTGGTAGTACTACTGCTGCACCTGGTAGTATTACTGCTGGCACTACAAGGTGCAGACGCGGACAAAACAAAACAAACAAAAACAAACAGCCGTCTGGTTTCTTCTTCGGCTGCCGTCCTACTCTGTCTCTCTCTCTGTGCTCATCTGGGTGAACGAGTGTCAGATCTCAGTGTGATGTTGGAGGGGGGAGTAGCCATAGAGGTATTGTGAGGGTCACATGGTTACCGGGCTGCTTCTCACCTCCATGGTAACCATGTGGACCCCCAGGGGAGAAAGAGAGAGAGCAGGAGTCAGTTTTAATCTATATCCCCCTCACCCCCCCCCCACACACTCTTATAAAGTAAATAGATGAACATATGGATGTGTTTCAAACAGAGCTAACGAAGCTAGCAGCTGCTCTGTTCTGTTGACAACGATAAAAATCCATCATCATCTATACCTGCTTCATCCTGAACACGGTCACGGGGGCGGAGCCTAGCCCAGCTGACTTTTGGGCAAAGGCAGGGTTCACCTGGACAGGTCACGGTAACAAAAACTCCTAATTTAAACTCAGCTACTCAGCTGGTCTGGTCTGGTCTGGTCTGGTCTGGTCTGGTTTGGTCTGGTTTGGTTTGATTTGGTTTGGTTTGGTTTGGTTTGGTCTGGTTTGGTTTGGTTTGGTTTGGTTTGGTCTGGTCTGGTCTGCCGATCACAGTGTAGTGCACTGATGGGCATGACCTCACCTGCCCCCTCCTCAGAGCTTCTCATTGGTCTGCTCCACTGTGATGTCACTCTTAAGTGTTTCCTCCGCCCATACTCGTCCCCCAGCAGGTAGAACCAACCATAGAGCACTTGCCAACACGGAGGGCGGATTCAACCGATGATAAAATGAAATATAAATAAGGACCTCCCCCCGGCCAATCACAGTGCAGGATTCTTTGCCTGTTAAACTGACCTCGGAGGAGGAGACGAGTGAGCCAATCCCGAAGCTCATACAGCCAATCAGCTGACTGCACCTGAGGAGACCAACAGGTTTAACACTCAATTCTTTTATTTTCAGTCTGAGTTTTGTTTTTGTTCCCCGGTTGTGACCACGGACAGGTGTGTGTCCAGAGTGATGCCATCACTGACCTGTTGTCAGCTGGTCGTCTCAATACTGAAACCAAAAACCTGCTGAGGAGGTGGTCGTCCCGGATACACCTGAGACCAACACACATAAACAACCCAAAAACACACATATAAATAACATAAACAACACAAAAAGAAATAAAAACATAAACAACCCAAAAACAACATAAACAACACAAACAACACAAAAACACATAAACAACACAAAAGCCTGCATAAAGAACACAAACAACACAAAAGCACACAAACAACACAAAAACAACATAAACAACACGAACAATACAAAAATGCACACATAAACAACATAAATAACACAAAACACATAAACAACACGAAAACACAAATTTAAACAAATAAACAACACAAAAACACCCTTATAAACAACATAAACAACACAAAAACACATATAAACAACATAAACAACACAAAGCACAAAAATACACATAAACAACACAAAAACACAAACAACACAAAAACACCTAAACAACACAAAAAACGATACAAAAGCACACATCAACAACACAAATGCACACATAAGCAACAAAAACAACACAAAAACAACATAAACAAAACAGAAATACATACATAAACACAAACAACACAAAAGCACACATAAACAACACAAACAACACAAAAGCACACAAACAACACAAACACATATAAACAACATAAACAATGCAAAAACACATAAGCAACATAAACACAAAGACATAAAAAACATAAACAACACAAACACACAAACAACATAAACAACACAAAAGCACACATAAACAACACAAATGCACACATAAGCAACAAAAACAACACAAAAACAACATAAACAAAACAGAAATACATACATAAACACAAACAACACAAAAGCACACATAAACAACACAAACAACACAAAAGCACACAAACAACACAAACACATATAAACAACATAAACAATGCAAAAACACATAAGCAACATAAACACAAAGACATAAAAAACATAAACAACACAAACACACAAACAACATAAACAACACAAAAGCACACATAAACAACACAAAAACATAAACAACACAAAAGCAACACAAAACCACACACATAAACAACACAAAAACACTGGGCGGCACAGTGGTGCAGTGGTTAGCATTGTCGCCTCACAGCAAAAAGGTTCCGGGTTCGAATCAGGTCCTGGGATTTTCTGTGTGAGTTTGCATGTTCTCCCTGTGCTTGCGTGGGTTCTCTCGGTGCTCCGGCTTCCTTCCAACATCCAAAAACATGCACCTCAGGTTAACTGGTGGTTCTAGAAATTGCCCTTAGGTGTGAATGGTCTTTGTTTCCATCAGTCTCCCTGTGGCCCAGGGAGGGAGGCTGTAGCTCAGTCGGTAGACTGGGTTGTACACTCATCGGAAGGTTGGTGGCTCAGTCCCCAGCTCCTCCTGCCCACATGCCTAAGTGTCCTTGAGCAAGACACTGAACCCTAAAAAATTGCTCCCAATGGTGTACCATCGGTATGTTGTAAGTCACTTTGGATAAAAGCGTCAGCTAAATGAAATGTAATGTAATGTAAAAAAACAACAGACAACAAAAATACACATAAAAAACACCCATACAAACAAGACACATAAAAACAACATAAAAAACATGACATGGAAACAACACGCAGGACGTCCTGCTCCGCCCATATTCTGGGTTCTTGTTGTTTAAAACCGTCTGAGTCTTCATCCTGATGCTGTGATCGAGGACAGAGGACAGGGACAGCTGTGAACACACACACAAATAATGAACACATGAATACACACACACAGACGCAGAAACACTCACCTTCACATACGAGTCACATGACCTGTGAGATTTTCCCATCAGCCCTCTGGCTTTGTGAACTGCAGGCACAGAAGAAGAATAACATATCAATAAAGGATCAATAACTGATCTATAACAGATCAATAATTGATCAATAGCTGATCAATAACAGATGGCTCGGTTCTCTTCCTCTTCTGGGCCACATCAACTCATATAAAGCTGATTTTCGTTATTAATATTGATCATTAATCAATAACTGGTTTGAAGCGCTCCTCTGATTGGCTTCTGCTGCATCACTCCCTGCCTCCAGGGTGATTGACAGCCGTAATTGACCTGTGGAGAGACAGACGATCAGAGACGATCGATCAGCTGATCGGATCGATCAGTACCTCATCCTCTGAACACAGACGGAGGGATCTTCCTCCTCCTCCTGGTCTCAGGTCTCCTCCCTCTGGACCAGAAACACACACACACACACACACACACACACACACACACACACACACACACACACACACACACACACACACACACACACAGTAACACACACAGACACACACACACACGCAGTAACACACACACACGCAGTAACACACACAGACACACACACACATGCAGTAACACACACACGCAGTAACACACACAGACACACACACACATGCAGTAACACACACACGCAGTAACATACACACTGACACACACGCAGTAACACACACATGCAGTAACACACACACACAGTAACACGCACACACACAAGCAGTAACACACACGCAGACACACACACACACACACAGTAACACACACAGACACACAGACAGTAACACACACACAGACACACAGACACACGCACAGACACACACACACACACACACACACACACACACACACAGACACACACACACACACACACACAGTAACACACACACACACACACGCAGTAACACACACACAGACACACACAGACACACACACATGCAGTAACACACACTGACACACACGCAGTAACACACACACACAGTAACACGCACACACACAAGCAGTAACACACACACACACAAGCAGTAACACACACAGACACACACAGACACACACACATGCAGTAACACACACACACGCAGTAACACACACACACAGTAACACGCACACACACAAGCAGTAACACACACACACACACACAAGCAGTAACACACACAGACACACACACACACACACACACACAGTAACACACACACAGATACACACAGACACACACACACACACACACATGCAGTAACACACACACGCAGACACACACACACACACACACACACACAGTAACACACACAGACACACACACACACACACACAAACACGCAGCAACACACAAACACGCAGTAACACACACACACACACACACACACACACACACAAACACACACACACACACACACACACACACACACACAGTAACACACACACAGATACACACAGACACACACACACACACACATGCAGTAACACACACACGCAGACACACACACACACACACACACACACACACACAGACACACGCAGACACACACACACACACACACACACACACACACACACACACACACAGTAACACACACAGACACACAGACAGTAACACACACACACAGACACACACACACACACACACACAGTAACACACACACAAACACGCAGCAACACACAAACACGCAGTAACACACACACACACACACACACACACACACACACACACACACACACACACACACACACACAGAGACACATCTCCACTGTTGTTGTGACAGCCTGAAGTAAATCAATCAGATTATCACAGCTTCAGTGTGTGTGTGTGTGTGTGTGTGTGTGTGTGTGTGTGTGTGTGTTTTCTCTCGCCCATCTGTGCAGCAGATGGTCTCTCTCTCTCTCTCTCTCTCTTTTTCTCTCTCTCTCTCTTTTTCTCTCTCTCTCTCTTTTTCTCTCTCTCTCTCTTTCTGTCAGTGTGTCATTCGCCCGCAGCAGATGGTCTCTCTCTGTTTCCATGACGATCTGAACACGCCACTCGTCCTCTGACAGAAAATAAAGTTTCTTTGGATTGTTTGGTCGTAGACGTCAGGTAAGTTATTGATTATTGATCTGTCTGCTGTTTGACAGGTGGATGATTGATCTGATTGATCTGATTAATCTGATTAATCTGATTGATCTAATTGGTCTGATTGATCTGATTGATCTGATTGATCTGATTGATCTGATTGATCTGATTGGTCTGATCAGCTTCCTGTTGTTGATGAATATTTCTTGTTTTTTAATGTCTATCAAAGAGTTTGATCAGAGCTTCCTGTTGATGATGTCAGAGCTGATCGGCAATCAATCGCTTCTCGTTACACTGCCTCAGCTGTTCTGGAGCTTTCGACTACTGCATGGTCTTCTTCAGATCAGAGAGCAGAAAATATGAAAACACAGACGCTGAAATGGTTCTGATCTGCAGAGATCCATAAAATCCTTTATGAACTGATGAAGACCTGATGATCAATAACCTCGGAACAGCTGGTTCTGTAGACGGAACCAGAACGGACTCATCAGGAACCCTCCTGCTGAACCTGAAACTAACCAACCATCAACCAGCAGTGATGTCATCAACCATCAGTGATGTCATCAACCATCAGTGATGTCATCATTGGTTTGTGAACGTTATGAATCCTCCAGTTCAGATTCTGTCCGTCACCATCTTACTAGTTCGGAGCGGTTTGGAGCAGGAAGTGACCATATTTGGACGAGCTGGGGGAGGAGCCAGCAGTGGATCTGACCGATCTGATTGGAAACCTGACGATACTACGTCCCGCCCACCGATAGCTGTAACCTGACTGCACCACAGGCCTGTCAATCAAACAGACATGCCCCCAAAACCAGGTGTTCTTGAATCTTCTTTTCTAATGAATGAGGGATTATTTTCAGATGGACCTCCAGAAAACTAATAAGAAGGAGTGACTTTAGCTAACAACACCGAGATAACTGATGGACACATTTTATTCACTTTGGATTTGATGAGAGAAGTTGAATGGGAGTCTATGGAGCCGGAGGCTTTTTGGAGCCGACCTCTAGTGGCACTCGCTGGTATTGCAGCTGAAGACACTTCTGAAGCTACGAACACTTTATTAATCAAACGGTCATCACAGCAGCATAGAAACAGTCAGAAAAAACAAGCACTTTGATATCCAGTCTGAGGGAACGACAGAGGGAGGATCACCAGGTGTTTAGAGTCGGTGTGGGTCAGTCAGATTAAAGTTGACAGACAGAACCGCCCCACCAGCTGCTCAGGTGTCTGCAGGTCAAGTTGTAGTCGGGATCCGAAGGTTCTTAAACAAATGTGCAGAACTTAAGGAACCACTGAGAAGGTTCTGTAGGAAGGTTCTGGAGGACGGCTCTGTAGGAAGGTTCTGGAGAATGGTTCTGGATGACGGTTCTGGAGGACGGTTCTGTAGGAAGGTTCTGTGGAAAGATTCTGGGTCAGGTCACTGCAGACCTGTAGAGCAGCTGTCAGCAGGATGGTGGTACCGGGTTCGCAGAGCGGTCCTCCATTCGGGTACCCAGAGTGCACTGGGGCTGTGTTCTCTTTAAAAAGGTTCCTGTGGGTCACTGGGTCAGGTCTTGGATCGGTTTAGGTCAGCGTGTTGATCGTCGATCTCTGGTGCAGTGGTTCTGGTTCTGGAGAGGAAACGGGTTCTGCAGGAATATCAGACTGTTTGTTTTTCAGGATGATGCTGAACGACCGCTGGACCATCATGAACAACAGCAGCTCCGAGCTGGACAGGAAACCGACCGGATACAAGGTGACACCTGGCTAGCTGTTAGCTGCTAGCAGCTAGCCTCAGATATAGTATGTGACAGACAGACAGACAGTCAGGCAGACAGGCAGGTAGGCAGACAGGCAGGCAGGCAGGCACGCAGGCAGGCAGACAGGCAGGCAGGCAGACAGACAGTCAGTCAGGCAGACAGACAGGCAGGCAGGCAGGCAGGTGGGCAGACAGACAGGCGGGCAGACAAACAGGCAGACAGACAGACAGACAGAGTCATAATCTGCTTCAATCTTCAGATTAAAGTGTTTCTAATCTGGTGTCTCGTTGATCTCCAGATTAACAGGAACAGGTTCAGATGGACCTCGAGAGCTCCTGCTTTGTTTAGGTCATAGAAACACTGTTGCTCGGCAACGGCAACATGGAGGGCGTCTAGAAGCCACAGAGGCTAACAGTTTATCAAGCTAACAGATTTATATTATTATATATTTATATTATATATATGTCATTACATATTTATATTATTATATATATATCATTACATATTTATATTATTATATAGCTGAACATCCAACCAGACATGAACCTCCATGACCTGTGATGTTTTTGGAAACGTCACCAAGAAGATTCAGAGTTGTGACATGGTGAAACCACCAGAGGGCGTCACTCTGAACACGTGAACACTTGTTAATGAGTCAGAAACAAGACGTGATGTGATCGATCACCTTCAGTATTGATCAGGAAGCAGCTGAGTGGTGGACAGACATATAGCAGCCGTGTCCTCTGAAGTACTGTAAACATGACTGTGTGTGTTCAGAGGTGCTGCAGCATCCTGTTCTGGTGTGGCGCAGTGTTGGTCGTCGTAGCAGCTGTCATCATAGCAACAGTCACCATCCT
Organism: Embiotoca jacksoni; assembly: GCF_022577435.1. Taxonomy (NCBI): domain Eukaryota; kingdom Metazoa; phylum Chordata; class Actinopteri; family Embiotocidae; genus Embiotoca; species Embiotoca jacksoni. The sequence goes on from NW_027185244.1 coordinate 100,762, forward strand.
GTACCTGAACCAGTATCCTCTACCCTTCATCAGCAGGTAACACACCTGTCTGTCTGTTTACCTGTCTGTATACCTGTCTCTCTGTCTGACTGTTTACCTGTCTCTGTCTCTCTGTCTGCCTGTCTGTCTCTCTCTGTTTACCTGTCTGTGTGTCTCTCCCTGTCTGTCTGTCTGCCTAAATATAGATATTATATTCGTCATGGTAACAGGGGTGGAGTGTCTTCCCCTGTGATCTTGACCAATCCCAAAGAGTCTGGCGCCGTGGTGACGGTGTCGCGCGTTGCAGACGGAGAACCAATCAGCATCTTCCTGGACCCAAACTGTCCTGACTTCAGCGAGCACTTCCTACGCTGGGAGGCGCTGCAGAGCTCGCTGCTGAGAACGCTGACCAATCACAACGCAGACAATTGGCAGGAAAGGGGATTCGTCCCAAAGATGGACGAAGAGCTGAAGGTGTTATCAAGCCACGCCCATAATTTGAGGCTGGAAGCTGATTCACTAAAGAGAGGTCAAGGTGTTCTGAGCCAACGACTGGACGGACTGCAGAGTGATCAGAGCCGCATCATCCAGGTATAAATTCAATTCAATTCAATTCAATTCAATTCAATTCAATTCAATTCAATTCAATTCAATTCAATTCAATTCAATTCAATTCACTTAGTTCAGTTGACAGACTTCACGTCGGTGTTCTTCCTGTGTACCTGTGCAGGTGATGTCTGACACTCACTCAGGTGTGTTGAAGTTGGCTGCAGATTTCAGTGATTCTCTGCTGAGCCTGAAGAGGGAGACAGAGAGTCTGAGGAGGCTGACGAGTGAGCTGAGCAGAGGCACCACACTCACAGGTAACACACTCACAGGTAACACACACACATACACACACAGGTAACACACACAGAGTTGTGTGTCTGTCCTGCTGCTTCATGTCAGTCCAGGTGTTGCTCCGCCCCCCAGGTGAACAGTGACATCACTGTAATGAGCTGAACTGTGTTTCAAGCAGCAGAACGGGACGTCTGATTGGTGGACAGGAGGACACATTCTTGCACCACCCTCTAATTGGTGTGATGGTGTTACCATGACAACCTGCATGTGATTACTTTGACCATGTCCCTCAGCTCACAGACCCAGAGACTGTAGCGATGTCCTGGCGACCGGCGTCTCTCAGGACGGAGTTTATTCTGTCTTCCCAACTCACGACCCAGACGGCTTCATGGTCTACTGTGATATGAGCACCGATGGAGGAGGATGGACGGTGAGATACATGGACACACAGACACACATGGACACAGAGACACATGGACACAGAGACACACATGGACACATGGACACAGAGACACATGGACACATGGAGACAGAGTAACATGGACACGCATGGTCACATGGACACACATAGTCACATGGACACACATGGACACACATGGTCACATGGACACACATGGACACACAGAGACACATGGACACATGGACACACAGAGACACATGGACACATGGACACACAGTGACACACATGGACACAGAGACAAATAGACACATGGACACATGGACACCTGCTGCTTTCAAAAAAATGTCCCCTCGGGGATTAATAAAGTAAATACCTACCTACCTACCTTCAAAGCCTCCTGCTGGTCGTCAGATGAACTGCAGGTAAGTAGTTGGTCATTATTTTGACTGTGTGTGTGTGTGTGTGTGTGTGTGTGTGTGTGTGTGCTGCAGGTGTTCCAGAGGAGGGAGGACGGCTCGGAGAACTTCTTTCGAGGCTGGGACGCCTACAGGGACGGATTTGGTACCACGACCGGAGAGCACTGGCTGGGTGGGCCACACTCACGCTTGTGTTGGTCCTGGTCCTGAACCTCCAACTAGTCCTGAACCTCCCACTGGTCCTGAACCTCCAATTGGTCCTGAACCTCCAACTAGTGCTGAACCTCCAACTAGTCATGAACCTCCAACTGGTCCTGAACCTCCAACTAGTCATGAATCTCCAACTAGTCCTGAACCTCTAATTGGTCCTGAACCTCCAACTGGACCTGAAACTCCAACTGGTCCTGAACCTCCAACTAGTCATGAACCTCCAACTAGTCATGAACATCCAACTGGTCCTGAACCTCCAACTGGACCTGAAACTCCAACTGGTCCTGAACCTCCAACTAGTCCTGAACCTCCAACTAGTCATGAACATCCAACTGGTCCTGAACCTCCAACTGGTCCTGAACCTCCAACGAGTCCTGAACCTCCAACTAGTGTCCTTACAAAGACACAGATATTGTTGAGACAAATTTAAACTCATTAATGACATAAAACCAGCTGAATTAATTTAAGTTTCCCCCATCTGTCTACCCGTCTGTCCTCCCATTTGTCACCCCGTCTGTTCTTCTGTCTGTCCCCCCGTTTGTCCCACTTACTGTCCCCCTGTCTGTCCCCCTTAATGTCTACCTGTCTGTCCCCCCATTTGTTCCTCATCTGTGCCCGTTACTGTCCCCCCGTCTGTCTCCCCGCCTGTATCCCTGTCTGTCCCCCATTGGTCTCCCCGTCTGTCCTCCTTACTGTCCCCCTGTCTATCTCCCTGTCTGTCCCCCCCCGTCTGTGTCCATGTCTGTCTCTCAGGTCTCCAGAGAATCTACTCCCTCACCAGGTCAGGTGGTGTCGAGCTACGTATCGACATGGCCGACTTCGATAACGCCACATCTTTCGCTTGTTACTCTGATTTTTCTGTCGGTCGAGACTCAGTGAACGCAGAAGAGGATGGATACCCGCTGAGGGTGGTCGGGTACTCTGGAACCGCAGGTACTACACAGTACTACTCAGTACTACAGTACTACTACAGTTCTACATTTCTACAGTACTACTACAGTAATTCTACAGTACTAGTCAGTACTACAGTTCTACAGTAATACTACAGTTCTACATTTCTACAGTACTACTACAGTTCTACAGTACTACCACAGTTATACAGTACTACAACAGTACTACTATAGCACTTCAGTACTACTCAGTTCTACAGTACTGCTGCAGTTCTATAGTACTACTACAGTTCTACAGTACTACAGTACTAATACAGTACGACAGTACTACAGTACTTCTATAGCACTACTACAGTTCTACAGTACCACAGTACTACTACAGTACTACTATAGTACTACAGTACGACTCAGTTTTACAGTACTACTACAGTTCTACGGTACTACTACAGCACTACTACAGTACTACAGTACTACTCAGTACTTGGCGCTCTGTTTCTAGGCGACTCCCTCCTGAAGCATTCTGGGATGCGGTTCACCACCAAAGACCGGGACCAGGACCAGTCGGAGAACAACTGTGCGGCGTACTACCAGGGTGCGTGGTGGTACCGGAACTGTCACACCTCCAACCTGAACGGCCAGTACCTGGGAGGAGGCCACGCCTCCTACGCTGATGGCGTGGAGTGGTCCAGCTGGACCGGCTGGCAGTACTCACTCCGCTTCACCGAGATGAAGATCCGACCCAATACCAGACCAGAGTCCGGAATCAGAAGCGTGGCCGTGACCCCTGACCTCTGACACCTGAGCAGAGTCCGGAACCAGAACCTCACACATGACCTCTGAACCCCATCCATCCTGTTCTTTGACCTCTGCAGCAGCTCAATACACGTTTTATAACTTATATTCTGTTCTCTGTTATCGTCGCCACAGTGACTGATTGATTGAGGATTTATTGATGATTTATTGATGATTGATTGATGCAGATTTCAATATTAAAGACTTGTTGATGTGGATTGTTGGTCCTGTGATGAACTGAACCTTTAATCTGATATGAAGTGCTGCTGATTAGTTGATGAAGTTCTTACTGTTGACAGATGAAGGGACAGAAACGTGACCCGGTCCTAAACAGTCCGCAGTTTTTATAACAGCCGTTCACATCAGCTATAGAATGATGATCCATGTAACATTAAAATATAATATTAAACTATGTCTGTGTGCTGATTGGAGGTCGACATGTGACCGGTTAGTGTCGCTGGTTCGGTCCAAAACGGCGAAACGCTCGCATATTAAATGTTTGAAAACGTCAATGGAGTTCTGAATGGGGCGATGATCCGAAGCGTAACACTTCCTGTGGTGGCGTGGTGACGACTGTCGACGGCGTGATGACGAACTTACGTTTACGACAAGAAAAAAAAACTCCACTTGTGATTCGCGGGAAAAGTAAAAAAATGGCGACGGTTGAAGTTTGAAGTTTAGCGCCACGAAACAGAGACGGAGAGACGAAGAGACCGGCTGAGAGAGACACGGATACACACACCGTCTGTCAACCGTCTGTCTGCGGGTCCGAGCACCGGAGGACTGGGAGAGAGGAGGGACGCAGTCCGGATCGGAGAAGGTGACACGGCTCGGTTTGTTGGCTTTTAACCCGCTTTTGCTTCAGCTGGTTAGTTCATTTTAACCCGTTAATTTAACCCGTTAGTTTAACCCAGGTCATCCCGGGAGTTCAGTTTAACCCAGGACCTACTGTTTAGAAGCAGCTGCTTCAGTCTCCGGTAACCAGCAGGTTATTAACAGCTCACTGACCGGTATCACCTGTCAGGTCCCGGACGGTACTAATAACCCGGGTTGTTCCGAGAGAGGTGACCCGGGTTGTTCCGAGAGAGGTGACCCGGGTTGTTTCGAGAGAGGTGACCCGGGTCAGGGTGTGAGTTACCAATGGGTGCTGGTTAATCGTTAGTTAACGGTGTGCGATGGGAGGACGCACTGCGCATGCTCTGACGTGTCAAACCACAGTTCAGAAATGAGCTGTCACCACCTGTCTGTCTGACCACCTGTCTGTCTCTCTGCAGGATGTTTGAGGACCTGATTGAAGCCTTCTGTGGTCTGGAGCCTCAGGTGTCTCCAGGGGGCGCTGCATGTCGGAAGGAGCGGATGGAGGAGGATGAGGGGGCGGAGTCTAGTCTGAGTGTGGGGCAGTTTGTCCTCTGTCATTGGTCAGATGGACTCTACTACCTGGGCAAGATACAGAGGGTAAGAGTCCCCATAGCAACAGTCCTGATGCCCGCAGGTCACTGACAGGTGACCGACCTGCACCACAGAGGAGACACGTGTCACACTGACAATACACCTGTGGTCTGTCTGTTTCCATGGCGACCACGCACTTTCATCCTTATCAACAGCAGCGTTGCAGCGTTCCGTCTGATTTCTCAACAATAAGATCATTAATAATCTGGACACCATGTGTCTCCATTGGACACCATGCGTGTTTGTTGGACACCATGTGTCTCCGTTGGACACCATGTGTGTTTGTTGGACACCATGCATCTCCGTTGGACACCATGCGTGTTTGTTGGACACCATGCTCCTCCGTTGGACACCATGCTCCTCCGTTGGAAACCATGCGTCTCCGTTGGACACCAGGCGTGTTTGTTGGACACCATACGTGTTTGTTGGACACCATGCGTCTCTATTGGACACCATGCGTCTCCGCTGGGCAACATGTGTGTTTTTTGGACACCATGCACCTGCGTTGGACACCATGCGTCTCCGCTGGGCACCATGTGTCTCCGTCTGACACCGTGCGTGTTTGTTGGACACCATGCTCCTCCGTTGGACACCATGCGTGTTTGTTGGACACCATGCGTCTCCGTTGGACACCATGCGTCTCCGCTGGGCACCATGTGTCTCTGTCTGACACCGTGCGTGTTTGTTGGACACCATGCTCCTCCGTTGGACACCATGCGTCTCCGTTGGACACCATCCGTCTCCGTTGGGCACCATGCGTCTCCGTTGGAAACCATGTGTCTCCATTGGACACCATGCGTCTCTGCTGGGCACCATGTGTGTTTTTTGGACACCATGCGACTGCGTTGGGCTCCATATGTCTCCGTCTGACACCGTGCGTGTTTGTTGGACACCATGCTCCTCCGTTGGACACCATGCTCCTCCGTTGGACACCATGCGTCTCCGTTGGACACCATGTGTATCTGTTGGACACCATGCGTCTCCGCTGGGCACCATGTGTCTCCGTCTGACACCGTGCGTGTTTGTTGGACACCATGCTCCTCCGTTGGACACCATGCGTCTCCGTTGGACACCATGCTCCTCTGTTGGAAACAATGCGTCTCCGTTGGACACCATGTGTATCTGCTGGGCACCATGCGTCTCTGCTGGGCACCATGTGTGTTTTTTGGACACCATGCGGCTGCGTTGGGCACCATATGTCTCCGTCTGACAACGTGCGTGTTTGTTGGACACCATGCGTGTTTGTTGGACACCATGCTCCTCCGTTGGACACCATGCTCCTCCGTTGGACACCATGCGTCTCCGTTGGAAACCATGCGTCTCCGTTGGACACCATGTGTATCTGTTGGACACCATGCGTCTCCGCTGGGCACCATGCGTCTCAGTTGGACACCACGCGTCTCCGTTGGACACCATGCGTCTCCGTTGGAAACCAGGCATCTCCGTTGGACACCATGTGTATCTGTTGGACACCATGCGTCTCCGCTGGGCACCATGCGTCTCAGTTGGACACCACGCGTCTCCGTTGGACACCAGGCGTCTCCGTTGGAAACCAGGCATCTCCGTTGGACACCATGCGTCTCCGTTGGACACCATGTGTATCTGTTGGACACCATGCGTCTCCGCTGGGCACCATGCGTCTCAGTTGGACACCACGCGTCTCCGTTGGACACCAGGCGTCTCCGTTGGAAACCAGGCATCTCCGTTGGACACCATGCGTCTCCGTTGGACACAATGCGTGTTTTTTGGACACTATGCATCTGCGTTGGACACCATGTGTCTCGGCTGGGCACAATGTGTCTCCGTCTGACACCGTGTATGTTTGTTGGACACCATGCGTTTTTGTTGGACACCATGTGTCTCCATTGGACACCATGCGTGTTTGTTGGACACCATGTGTCTCTGCTGGACACCATGCATCTGCGTTGGACACCATGCGTCTCCGTTGGACACCATACGTGTTTGTTGGACACCATGCTCCTCCGTTGGACACCATTTGTCTCTGCTGGACACTATGCGTGTCTGTTGGACACCGTGCGTGTTTGTTGGACACCATGCGTCTCCGCTGGGCACCATGTGTGTCTGTTGGACACCATGCGTCTCCGTTGGAAACCATGTGTCTCTGCTGGATGTCATGACATGAACTCTTTAACAATGAGCACCAATCACAAATGACATTATTCATGGTCCTGAACTTCTAATGAACTCATTAAACACTCTTCCAGCAGAATGATGCTGTCAGCAGTCTCCTCTGATTGGCTGTGCTGAGTGTCTGTGCTCTGATTGGTTGACAGGTGAGCCCCCCCCGGCAGAGCTGCTTCGTCACGTTTGAGGACAACTCCAAGTTCTGGGTCCTCTGGAAGGACATCCAACACGGTGAGAGACAGACGGGTGGACAGAGAGACAGACGGGTAGACAGAGAGACAGATGGATGTGGTTGACCGTCCGGTATATGTGATGCTCTCCGTGTTTCCATGGTGATAGTGAACAGTGTTCCTGTCTCTTGTCAAGCACATGCTTCTGTCCAATCACATTTCAGCTGGAGTGCCGGGGGAGGAGCCTCGCTGCTCCGTGTGCCGAGAGGCTGGGCCAAGCTCTGACATTCAATCAAACAACCACATCCTGATCTGTGGGAAGTGTGGCATTGGTGAGTCATTTTATTGATCAGTTCATTGTTCAGATAATTGATCAGTTCATTGATCACTTATTGATCAGTTCATTGTTCAGTTATTGATCAGTTCATTGATCAGTGACGGTCTAACGGTGATACAGAACCAGCAGTCAGTTTATTAGGAACACCTGCTGGGCCTCAGGTGGTCAGAACCAGAACCTGTCAGTTAGAACATCATGAAAAATTAAACCAGTCAGGTCAGAACCTTTTACTACTAATGATGATGTCACTCTACCTGTCTGTCTGTGTCTTTCTACCTGTCTCTCCCCTGTCTCTCTACCTGTTTGTCTGTCAGGGTTCCACCAGCAGTGCCATGTTCCTCCAGTAGAGGGCAGCAGTCTCAGTCCGTGGTTCTGTAGACGGTGTGTCTTCGCTCTGGCTGTGAGGGTACGAACTGTCCCATTGGTTTTGATCCAGCAGACGGTCTGTCTGCCTGTCTGCCGGTCTGTCTGTCTGTGCCTGACCCGTCTGTCCTACCACAGAAAGGGGGCGCTCTGAGGAAAGGTCCGATAGCCAAAGCTCTGTGGTCCATGAAGCAGGTGTTCCCGTACGATCTGGACTCTCTGGACTGGGACTCTCAGCACCGAACCAATCAGCAGCAGTGTTACTGCTACTGTGGAGGACCGGGGGAGTGAGTCCTCCAATCACACGCCTCCAGCGGTTACCTGGTGATGATGATGATGATGATGATGATGATGATGACGACGATGGTGTGTGTGTGTGTGTGTGTGTGTGTGTGTGTGCGCAGGTGGTACCTGAAGATGCTGCAGTGTTTCAGGTGTCAGCAGTGGTTCCATGAAGCCTGTACACAGTGTCTGCAGGAGGCCATGATGTTTGGAGACAGGTGACCTGTCTGTCTCTACCTGTCTGTCTGTCTCTACCTGTCTAATCCTCCTGACTCTCCCCTGACTCTATCCTCTCCTCCTGACTCCTCCCTCCCCTCTTGACTCCTCCCTTTCCTCCTCCCTCTCCCCTGACTCATCATCCTGACTCTCCCCATGACTCCTCCCTCTCCTCCTGACTCATCATCCTGACTCTCCCCATGACTCCTCCCTCTCCTCCTGACTCCCCATGACTCCTCTCCCTTCCCTGACTCATCGTCCTCCCTCTCCCCATGACTCTTCCCTCTCCTTCTGGCTCCCCATGACTCCTCCCTCTCTCCTGACTCATCACCCTCCCTCTCCCCTGACTCCTCCCTCTACTCCTGACTCCTCCTCCCCAGGTTCTACCTGTTCCTGTGCTCGGTGTGTAACCGAGGTTCGGAGTATGTCCGCCGTCTGTCCCTGCGCTGGGTGGACGTGGTCCATCTGGTCCTCTACAACCTGTCTGTTAGCAGCAAGAAGAAATACTTTGAGCTGGACGAGATCCTGTCCTTCATGTCCAACAGCTGGGAACATCTGCAGCTGGGAAAGGTGACAAGACCAGACCGAGACCGAACCAGCCTGAGCTGAACCAGACCGAACCAGACTAAACTGAACCAGATCGAACCAGACTGAGCTGAAACAGACTGAGCTGAACCGGACTGAACTGAACCAGACCAGAATGCTACTTTATTCTTCAGCTTGATATCTGCTGGTCTGTATTTTAACTTGTTTGTTTGTTTGTTTGTTTGTGCAGCTGTCTAACACTCCTCCAGCAGAGAGGGGGCAGCACCTGCTCGATGCTCTCAATAAATACAAGAGCAAGTAAGAAGCGCTCGGTGCAGATTCATCCGTGTGTGTTGACCAGGTGAACATGTGGATGTTCCTCTTCAGGTTCCTGTGTGGGAAAGAGATCAAGAAGAGGAAGTGCATCTTCCGTCTGAGGACCCGAGTCCCCCCCAACCCTCCCTCCAAGCTCTTTCCTGAACGCTCTGATAACGACGGGGGGCGGGGCCGAAAGAAAACCATGGCCAGGTAACTAATCCTTTAGCTGGTGACCTGTTTGGTTGTTAGGTCATTTTGTTGTCCTAAAACCAGGAAGTATTACAGCTTGTAGTCCTCTGTTGCATGTGCTGAAGTATGTAGTATGTACTGTAATATGTACTGAAGTATGTAGTATGTTCCGTAATATGTACTGAAGTATGTAGTATGTACTGTAATATGTACTGAAGTATGTAGTATGTTCCGTAATATGTACTGAAGTATGTAGTATGTACTGTAATATGTACTGTAGTATGTACTGTAATATGTACTGAAGTATGTAGTATGTACTGTAATATGTACTGTAGTATGTACTGTTGTATGTAGTACAAACTACACACTACAGTACATACTACTTCATCATAAAAATGTGCCTTGACCTTTGGTCGTATCCGTAGCGATGTTTAAAGTAAAAAGAAAAAGGATGAGATTTGGAACGAGTTCACTTCCTGTTAATGACTCTCCTCCACCTCCTCTTTCTTCTTCTCCTCCTCCTTCTGTTCAGTGGATCAGCTGAGAGGAGGAAGAGGAAGTCCAAGTGGCTCCTGGAAGATGCCATCCCCAACGTGAGTCTCTTCTTCTGTGGTATTTCAGTGTAACGTGTGCGGTTAGTGACGGTGTTCTGTGACCGTGTGTAGAACAAACTGTCCTACAGCTGGACCTCCAACCACCACATGGCCAACATCTTCGACTTCACCCTGGACGAGCTGCACAGCCTCAAGAGGTCAGATCAATACATGTGATCAATAATAGTACTGATCGATAGATGTGATCAATAATAGTACTGATGGGTGTCCCTCAGCAGCTCCAGTAGAGCAGTGAGTATTGATCAGGACTCCACCGACGCCTCCACCTCTGGCTCTGCAACCACCAGCTCCTCCTACCACTTCAGGTAACTTCTTCCCCCTCCTATCACAGCGCAAAGATGAGTCATGTAATTGTAAAGAGGAAGTGAAGGGACAGTTTCTCTAGTGCTGACTCATCTCTGCTCACATTGTCCCTCTATGATGTCTCTTTGACCTTTGACCTCTGTGTCCTCAGAAGGAGGGTGGGCAGCAGGAAGAGGAAGTTACCTCACAACAGTTACAGTCAGTGGGCCAGTCGCAGTGAGGTGGAGGAGGAGCTTGGAGGAGAGGAGTCCTCTGAAGCTGCAAACCACACACACCTGACCACAGACCAGTCCCACTTCCTGTCGGACCCCGCTCAGATCCCCTCTGACTCCTCCCACCTCCACTCCTCTATCTCCTCGTATTTTGGAGTGGCGGGCAGACTGACCAATGGGGAGCGGTACCAGGTGTTGGCTCGCCGTGTGACTCCTCAGGGGGCGGTCCAGTACCTGCTGGAGTGGGAGGGGTCAACACCTTACTGAGTTCAGGTGTCCTGATCTGCTCTGACTTCCTGATCGGCTGCTGATTGGTCCACACCTCTACGCTCAGGTGTCTTCATGGCAACAGTCCATCAGCCTGTTTGGAGGAATCAGGTGTCATAGCTGGTCATGGTCCAATCAGAAGAGAGTTTAGTTCATACAACATACGTGTAGCCAAAGACACACATACAGACACACACACACACATACAGACACACACACACACACACACACACACACACAGACACACACACACACACGCAGACACACATACATACAGACACACACTCTCTCTATAGGGTGTTCTAGGTGTGACATCATCAGACTGACAGCTATTCTTCTGTCAAACCAAAATACATTTCTTCTTTGTTACAGTCAGCCCCCTCACCTGTCTCCTCTCACCCGTCTTCTCTCACACCTGTCTCCCCTCAGCTGTATCCTCACACCTGTCTCCCCTCAACTGTCCTCTCCTTCCTGTGTTTCCTGTCAGTTGTTTTCTTGCACTATCGTCAGTATCTATGCAAACAGCCATTATAATTTCCCTGATAATCAATCGGAGTCATTGATCAGTGATCAGGATCTCTGTTCTCAAAGTAAAGTAATCAATATTTAGATGTTCAGTGTTTTAGTGTCACACGTTAGCTTGAAGCTAATACTGCCCATTGTTTTGAATGATGAATGCTAACAGTGCTAATAGTGCTAACAGTCTCTGAGACGTTAAACTGTCACTCTGTCACTTTAAAAGCTGACGCGCCTCCTCGCTGCCATGGTAACCACACTCTGTTCCCATTGGTGTGCTGGACGGTTGTTTTGATCACGTGACTGTATGTTTGTTTGTTTCTGTTCAGCTGACCAGTCGGCTGCCGGCTATATTCTGGATTAAAAGAACCTGATGTTTGACCTTTGACCTCCCTGTGTTTCTGTGTGTTTTTACATGTTTATCTGTCTTTGTGAAGACCTGGGGAGTGTGCATGTGTGTGTGCGTGCAGTGAGAGTGTGACAGGTGATAATCTGTTAATACAATTAAGGTGTTAAACAACATGTGAAGAAAACAGTCAGAGAGCGCAGGTGTGTCTATGTGGACGTCCTGAGGGTCCCTGCTGACAGACAGACAGTATTCGGACAGACAGGTTATGTATGAAAGAAGTGACTGACACGACTGGAGAGACAAATTTCAGCTTCTACATCCACCTGTCTGTAAATTTACCTGTCTGTCTGTTTGCCTGTCTGTAAGTTTACCTTTCTGTCTGTTTACCTGTCTGTCTAATTATCTGATTGTAACTTTACCTATCTGTCTGTTTACCAGGGTTGGCTGTGGCTCAGATGGTAGAGTGGTTTGCCCACGAACTGGAAGGTTGGTGGTTTTTACCTGTCTGTCTCTATGTATGTACCTGTCTGTGTCTACCCGTCTGTGTCTGAGTCTACCTGTCTGTCTCTGTGTGTCTACCTGTCTGTGTCTCAGGTGTGTCCTCATTGCCTCAGCAGATCCCGTTGCCATGGAGGAGCTTGTCAAACACCTGTCCAGGTGTCAACACCTGGGCTGGATGAATGTGATTGGTGAGTTGGTTCACAGCTGATTCTAGAACACCAATGAAGGACCTGTTATTGTAACAACGCAACATTTGAAACATAACGAACTCAGTTGGTTCGACTACCAATTATGCATCATTTAGAAATTATTTATCATGTAGAAACATGGTGAAGAGATGTTACTACCGTTACATGTTAGTACCATTACATGTTACTACTGTTACATGTTAGTATTATATTTCATTGAGCTGACGCTTTTATCCAAAGCGACTTACAGCACACCGAAGGTTCACCATCGGGAGCAATTTTTTTTTTTTAAGGTTCAGTGTCTTGCTCAAGGACGCTTAGGCATGTGGAGAGGAAGAGCTGGGGATCGAACCACCAACCTTCCGATTAGTGTGCAACCCACTCTACCGTCTGAGCTACAGCCTCCCCTGTTACTACTGTTACATGTTAGTACGTTACATCTTACTAGTGTTACATGTTACTACCGTCACACGTTCGTACCGTTACATGTTACTACTGTCACATATTAGTACCGTTACTACTGTTACGTTACTACTGTTACATGTTAGTAGCATTACATGTTTGTATCGTTACGTTACTACTGTTACATATTATTAACGTTACATTTGAGATACACTCCTGATGAAACAGCGACTGTAATGAAATTGTTTGTACTGTTACATGTTGGTACATTACATGTTAGTACCATTACGTTACTACTGTTACATGTTATTATTATATTTCATTTAGCTGACGCTTTTATCCAAAGCAACTTACAGCACACCGAAGGTTCACCATCGGGAGCAATTTTTTTAAGGTTCAGTGTCTTGCTCAAGGACACTTGGGCATGTGGAGAGGAAGAGCTGGGGATCGAACCACCAACCTTCCGATTAGTGTGCAACCCACTCTACCGTCTGAGCTACAGCCTCCCCTGTTACTACTGTTACATGTTAGTACGTTACATCTTACTAGTGTTACATGTTACTACCGTCACACGTTCGTACCGTTACATGTTACTACTGTCACATATTAGTACCGTTGCTACTGTTACGTTACTACTGTTACATGTTAGTAGCATTACATGTTTGTATCGTTACGTTACTACTGTTACATATTAGTAATGTTACATTTGAGATACACTCCTGATGAAACAGCGACTGTAATGAAATTGTTTGTACTGCTACATGTTGGTACGTTACATGTTTGTACTGTTATATGTTAGTACCATTACATGTTAGTATCATTACGTTACTACTGTTACATGTTATTATGACATTTCATTTAGCTGACACTTTTATCCAAAGCGACTTACAATACACCGAAGGTACACCATCGGGAGCAATTTTTTTTAAGGTTCAGTGTCTTGCTCAAGGACACTTGGGCATGTGGAGAGGAGGAGCTGGGGATCAAACCACCAACCTTCCGATTAGTGTGCAACCCACTCTACCGTCTGAGCTACAGCCTCCCCTATTACTACTGTTACATGTTTGTACCATTACATGTTACTACTGTTACATGTTAGTACGTTACATCTTACTAGTGTTACATGTTACTACTGTTACATGTTAGTATCGTTACATGTTTGTACCGTTACATGTTAGTACTTTACATGTTACTACCGTCACACGTTAGTACCGTTACATTTTTGTACCGTTACATGTTACTGCCTTTACATGTTACTACCGTTATGTTACTACTGTTACATGTTAGTAGCATTACATGTTAGTACATTACATGTTACTACTGTTACATGTTAGTAACGTTACATGTTACTACTGTTACATGTTAGGACCGTTACATGTTACTACTGTTACATGTTAGTACCATTACATGTTGCTACTGTTACATGTTAGTAACATTACATGTTAGTACCATTACATGTTAGTAACGTTACATGTTACTACTGTTACATGTTAGCACATTACATGTTACTACCGTTACGTTACTACTGTCACATATTAATACCGTTACATGTTAGTATCATTACATGTTTTTACCGTTACCTGTTAGTACCGTTACGTTACTACTATTACATGTTATTACTGTTACATATTAGTACGTTACTACCATTACGTTACTACCGTTACATGTTAGTACCCTTACATGTTACCACCGTTAAATTTTTGTGCCGTTACATGTCTGTACCATTACATGTTACCACTGTTACATATTAGTAACGTTAAGTTTAATTCCAGGTGTTGTTTGTATGCATTTTAAGTGGTTTTTTTTTTTTCTTGTTTTCTGCATCAAGTTTTGTCCCATTTTAAACATTTTCGTCTGCAGACTGAATATTTTGAGTTTTTCAGTGAACATTGTCTCCGAGGACATCCTTTGTCCGACTGTCCTCGTGTCCACGGCTATCGTCAACAACAGCTCATTCACTGTTTCAGACTCCGTGTGTTGCAGGACGACAGTCTGTGTTATGTCATAATGCTGCTGTCATGATGTCACAGAGTTGAAGAGTGCCTCCATCCATTGGCTGTCCTGCGGTCGGAAGGCTGAGCCTGACATTTGGAGTAAAATGTTCTGCATCCTCTCAGACGCTCAGCTGCTGATGCTGGATGACCTTGAGGTACTGAGAACCTCTAGAACTCTGAGAACATGTCGAACCCTGAGAACCCGTAGAACCTTGAAAACCTGTAGAAGCCTGAGAACCTGTAGAACTCTTGAGAACTATAGAACCTGTAGAACCCTGAGAATCTGTTGAACCCGTAGAACCCTGAAAACCTGTAGAACCCTGAGAACATGTGGAACCCTGACAACCTGTAGAACCCTGAGAACTTGTAGAACCCTGAGAACATGTAGATCACATAGAATCTTCCATCCAACTGATCGTCCCATTCAGGAGTCACTTGCATCACATCAATAACATGATCAGTAACATGATCAATAACATGATCGGTTACATGATCAGTAACATGATCTGATCACAGCTCTTTTCTTCAGGTTCATCCTCTCCTCCTGGCAGAAAGGGCGGAGACTTGTACTGTGTGGTTGCTAAGATACACCCTCCATGTGACCGCAGCTGCTCCTTGCCCCGCCCACAAAGGTAAGGAAGACAAGACTGGTTTCAAGAGCTGCAGGAGACAGACAGACAGACAGACAGGCGTTGGACAGACAGACGAGCATTGGACAAACAGACAGGCGGTTGGACAGTCAGACAGGCGGTTGGACAGACAGACAGGAGGATGGACGAGGACTTGGAGGACGTGAGCGGTAAGAGGAGACAGATTGTTTTGCTGTTTGCAGGATTTCAGTTTAATCTGGACGACATGTCAATAATAATCTCATAATCTGATATCTGGTTACCATGACGATGCTGCCGTGGTCAGGAGGAAACGGTGACTGAAGTCACCCAAAGCTGCTGAGGATGCAGACACGGGGTTGAAGGTCACCAAGATGAGCTGTTCCAACTTTATTGATAAATGTACATCACAGATCAATAGCAGCGCAGAGACTGAACCTCTGTCAGAGCAGTGATCAGCGGAGCGTGTTGGAATTAACACGTCACACATGCATGACACCGTTCTGTCAATGCAGCAAGATGCTCCTTTAAATACTGTAAAGAATACTTGAAGAACACGGAACCAACACATGAAGGACATGTAAAGAACACATGAAGAAAATGTTAAGAACATGTAAAGAGCCAGTTAAGATGTGAGGAACATGTGAAGAACACGACCATGGAAAGAATATGGGAAGAACACATGAACATATGAAGTACATGTAAAGAACATATGAAAAACATATAAACAAAACATGAGGAACACAAAGAACACGTGAGGAACTTGTAAATAACACATGAAGAACATGGAAAGAGCACGTGAAGAACACATGAAGAACATGGAAACAACATGAAGTACATGTAAAGAACATATGAAGAACATGTAACAAAACCATGTGACGAACCCAAAGAACACATGAAGAAAATGTGAGGAACACGTAAAGAACCTGTGAAAAACATGGAAAGAACACATGAAGTACATGGAAAGAGTTAGGAACACGTAAAGAACAGTGACAGTGTCCACATAGTTTTGGACTCTAATTATTTGATTAAATGACATCACTGAAACACACACTGACTGCTGCTGGTCACAATGACAACATCCCACTACCAGTTACTATAGCAATAGCTGAGGCAAAAACGGGTCAACTCGGCTATTGAAAACTACAGACGCTCCCATGATGCACTTTGTCTGTTCCAGATGCTTCAGAGAGGGGGGTGCGCAGACAGAGCATGCCCAGTGGGGCTTCCGTGGACACGCCCACTGCCAGAGTGACAGTGAGCACACACACACACACACATCCCTCCCTCCCCCTGCTCAGATCAGTCTGTTGTTTCCATGGTAACAGGAGTTGAGCTGCCACCAGCTGTAGATCAGCTGAGTGACTCCACCTGCAGGTGAGACAAGTACATCACAGAAACAGGTGGTGTCTCCATGGACCTAAAGGTTCCTGGTTCTTAGTCTGATCATGGTTCTGATCTGGTCCTCCATAAACCTGGTTCTTGGATGCGGTTACTGGTTGTTGTTCACTGGTTAATTACTGGTTGACTAATGGTTGATTAGTGGTTTTTGTTTACTGGTTGATTAGTGGTTTTTGTTTACTGGTTGATTACTGGTTGATTAGTGGTTTTTGTTTACTGGTTGATCAGTGGTTGTTTACTGGTTTATTACTGGTTGTTGGTTACCGGTTGATTACTGGTTGATTAGTGGTTGTTGTTTACTGGTTGATTAGTGGTTGTTTATTGGTTAATTACTGATTGTGTACTGGTTGATTACTGGTTGTTGTTTACTGGTTGATTAGTGGTTGATTGCTGGTTGATTTGTGGTTGTTTACTGGTTAATTACCAGTTGTTATTTACTGGTTGATTAGTGGTTGTTTACTGGTTGATTAGTGGTTGATTACTGGTTGTTGTTTACTGGTTGATTAGAGGTTGTTTACTGGTTGATTACTGGTTGTTGGTTACCGGTTGACTACTGGTTGTTGATTATTGGTTGTTTACTGGTTGATTAGTGGTTGTTTATTGGTTAATTACTGATTGTGTACTGGTTGATTACTGGTTGTTGTTTACTGGTTGATTAGTGGTTGATTGCTGGTTGTTTACTGGTTGATTACTGGTTGTTGGTTACCGGTTGTTTACTGGTTGTTGATTACTGGTTGATTATTGGTTGTTTACTGGTTGATTACTGGTTGTTTATTGGTTAATTACTGATTGTGTACTGGTTGATTACTGGTTGTTGTTTACTGGTTGATTGCTGGTTGTTTACTGGTTGATTTGTGGTTGTTTACTGGTTAATTACCAGTTGTTATTTACTGGTTGATTAGTGGTTGTTTACTGGTTGATTAGTGGTTGATTACTGGTTGTTGTTTACTGGTTGATTAGAGGTTGTTTACTGGTTGATTACTGGTTGTTGTTTACTGGTTGATTACTGGTTATGGTTGATGTTTCCAAACCCACAGTGTTCAATCAGGTGATGATCCTAGTGTGACCTGCTGAGCACCAAACTCCATTCAAATATCTGCTAATTTAAATCCTCCTCCTGCTCCTCTTCCTTCTCAGGGTTTCCTGTCTTGGAGGTTGAAGCAGTCTCTTCGTCGGACCCGGTCTCAGCCCAAACTGTCTCGTCGGAGCAGCATGAAGACCGACCAGATTAGCACCGCTGACACCAGGTACACCAGGATTAATTCCCCACAATTCCACAGTTTCCCATCGGAACCTTCAGTCAGACCTCCCTGACACACAAACACCCAGACTGAGTCCACATTTGTTTCTCTGCTTCTGATCCCGGTCAGAGTTTTGGGTCTGGTCCTGGTTCTGGTTCTGGTCTTGGTCCAGGGTCTGGTCCCAGTCAGAGTTCTGGTTGTGGTCCCAGTATTTGATTTGTTGAGACTTGAAGCTTCAGATCAGAATCATATGGATCCGACCAGAACCTTTATACCTGACTGATATTTACCAACATGGCGCCACAGTTCAGGTGGTTCAGTGAATGTTCCCCTCAGACAGTCCAGTAGAACTCGGTGTTGACAGTCTGACTCTGAAAACTCAACTGGTGTCTCCTGACCTGACGCCTTCTTCGGTCTTGGACAGTGAAGCTCCGCCCCTCTTGAAACATGATGTCACCAGAACATGTCGCCCGGTTCGTTGCTTCATTGCTGTAGACTTTCTGAACATTTCAAGGGTCTCTGACGATGATTTACACAGTTTGATCTAAAAACCTCAGATTCTGTGGTGGAAATCCGTGCATGGGCTCAGGAATACTCGACGAGGACAGAGGAGACGAGGACAGAGAGGACGAGGAGATGAGGACAGAGGAGATGGGGATGAGGACAGAGGAGACGAGGACAGAGGGGACAAGGACAGAGAGGACAGAGGAGACAGTAACTAGGGCAGCTCCATGTGGGAGGAGCGACTACTGACAGAGAGGACAAGTCACAGAGACATGGAGCTGAAGGATCAGAGACAGGCAGGCAGACAGGCAGGCAGACAGACAGACAGGCAGGCAGTCTTCAGAGTCGGGATCAGCAGCTCCTCCATCTTTATTCTCCCTCCTGCTGCTGAAGGAGGACATGGATCCATAACCCCCCATCCCATCCCCCTCTCCTCCTCTTCCTTCTCCTCCTCCTCCTCCTCCTTACACAGGATGCTCGGTGAGTCTCTGCATTAACTGTCTTTGTCCGCCGAACAAAATGTGCTGCAGTGTGTGTGGGGGGGTTGTCTATCTGATTTGCATGTCCATGCATGCTGTGTCTTTGTGTGTGTGTGTGTGTGTGTGTGTGTGTGTGTGTGTGTGTGTGTGTGTTAGCCAGGGCTGCAGTCTGCACAGCTAGCCTGCTCTGTTAGCATGTGGCTAACCCTTAGACACACGCTGTTAGCTAACATGTTTAGCTAAACAAGGACGCGCACACACACACACACACACACACACACACACACACACACACATGTCCCTGCAGCATTAGCATTGTAAGCAGCAAACATTAAGCAGCTTGTTCAGATAATAACGAGCTAACGGACATCAACCTGTGTGTGTGGAGGTAAGGGTTGGGGGGGGGGGGGGGTCAGAGGTCACTGCTGGTGATCAGTCAGGGTTCAGTGTTGTCTGTGGTGGGGTCACTGGACCTGAACCTGGACTTAACCCTGAATCTGAACCTAAACCTGGACCTGGACTTGAACCTGGACCTGGACCTAGACTTACACCTGGACCTGGACTTAAACCTGAACCTGGACCTGGACCTAGACTTACACCTGGGCCTGGACTTAAACCTGAACCTGGACCTAGACTTACACCTGGACCTGGACTTAAACCTGAACCTGGACCTGGACCTAGACTTACACCTGGACCTGGACTTAAACCTGAACCTGAACCTGGACCTAGACTTACACCTGGACCTGGACTTAAACCTGAACCTGGACCTGGACCTAGACTTACACCTGGACCTGGACTTAAACCTGAACCTGGACCTGGACCTGAACTTACACTTGAACCTGGACCTGGACCTATACTTACACCTGAACCTGGACCTAGACTTAAACCTGAACCTGGGCCTGAACCTGGACCTAGACTTACACCTGGACCTGGACCTGGACTTAAACCTGAATCTGAACCTGGACCTGGACCTGGACTTAAACCTGAACCTGGACCTAGACTTACACCTGGACCTGGACCTGGACTTAAACCTGAATCTGAACCTGGACCTGGACTTAAACCTGAACCTGGACCTAGACTTACACCTGAACCTGAACCTGGACTTAAACCTGAATCTGAACCTGATCCTGGACCTGGACCTAGACTTACACCTGAACCTCAACCTGGACCTAGACTGAAACCTGAACCTGGATTTAAACCTGGACACGTGTGTGTGTGTGTGTGTGTGTGTGTGTGTGTGTGTGTGTGTGTGTGTGTGTGTGCGTGTTCCTAGGTGTGTGATGCGGCGGCTGCGGTGTGGTAGCCAGGAGTCGTTGCTAAGCGCCGGTTGTGTTTCATCTCTGGAGCTCAGGATGGACCAATCAGTGACCATCAAACCTGTTCACTCCTCCCTGCTGGGACAGGACTACTGCTTTGAGGTACTAGTACACACAGTACACAGAGTACACTCAGATGGCTCCCTGTTGTTTCCGTGTCGATGACCTGCTGTGTGTTTCCTAGGTAACGACCTCGACGGGAACCAAGTGTTTCTCGTGTCGCTCGGCGGCTGAAAGAGACAAATGGATGGAAAACCTTCGTAGAGCCGTTCATCCCAACAAGGACAACAGCCGGAGACACGAGAACCTGCTGACGGTGTGGGTGGTGGAGGCAAAGGACCTGGCAGCTAAGAAACGGTACTAGTGCAGTATTAACGTAGTACTAGTACTGTAGTAACAATGGTACTTGAACTGCAGTAACAGTAGTATCAGTACTGCAGTAACAGTGGTACTTGTACTGCAGTATTAACGTAGTACTAGTACTGTAGTAACAGTGGT
Source organism: Embiotoca jacksoni (assembly GCF_022577435.1). Lineage (NCBI taxonomy): Eukaryota > Metazoa > Chordata > Actinopteri > Embiotocidae > Embiotoca > Embiotoca jacksoni. The sequence continues at coordinate 121,676 of NW_027185244.1, forward strand.
ACTTGAACTGCAGTAACAGTAGTATCAGTACTGCAGTAACAGTGGTACTTGTAATGCAGTAACAGTAGTATCAGTACTGCAGTAACAGTGGTATTTGTAATGCAGTAACAGTAGTACTTGTACTGCAGTTACAGTAGTATCAGTACTGCAGTAGCAGTAGTATCAGTATTGCAGTAACAGTGGTACTTGTAATGCAGTAACAGTAGTATCAGTACTGCAGTAACAGTGGTACTTGCACTGCAGTAACAGTGGTACTTGTACTGCAGTAACAGTAGTATCAGTACTGCAGTAACAGTGGTACTTGCACTGCAGTAACACTAGTACTTTACTTGTACTGCAGTTACAGTAGTACTTGCACTGCAGTAACAGTGGTACTTGTAATGCAGTAACAGTATCAGTACTGCAGTAACAGTGGTACTTGTAATGCAGTAACAGTATCAGTACTGCAGTAACAGTGGTACTTGTACTGCAGTTACAGTAGTATCAGAAGTATCTGAAGGCCGGACGGCGGTGGAACAAATGCTTCAAATCACGGCGGCTGCTCTTCACCGGAGGCCTCGTCGGAGGCCTTTTCACTTACGTCCTCTTCTGGACCTTCTTGTACGGAATGGTGCACGTGTACTAAAATAATTGAACACAAATAACCCTGAAATATTTCTATCTCATGCTTCGTAAACCATTAACATCGTCTGCCCTGCTGTTTGTAGATACGTCATTAGTGAAAGACTTTAGTCTTTCAGTACTGCAGTAACAGTGGTACTTGTAATGCAGTAATAGTAGTACTTGTACTGCAGTTACAGTGGTACTTGTACTGCAGGTACTTCTGCGAGCTGTGTCTGGACGACAGTCTCTACGCTCGAACGTCCTGTAAGCTGAAGACGGACAACATCTTCTGGGGCGAGCGCTTCGACTTCAGCAGCCTGCCGTCCGTCGGCTCCGTCACGCTGCACCTCTACAAGGACACGGACAGAAAGAGGAAGAAGGACAAGAGCAGCTACGTCGGGTTGGTCAACATCCCCGTTGCCATGGTGACCGGGAGACAGCTGGTGGAGAAGTGGTACACAGTGAGCACGCCCAGTACGAGCCGAGGTTGGTGGACTGGAGCTGTGTGCAAGACCTGGTCCCTGTCTCACCCTCCCTGTCTTTCTGTCTCCCTGTCTCACTCTCCCCGCCTCTGTCCCCGGTAGGTAAGTCCTCGGTTCCGATGGTCCGGGTGAAGGCCCGGTACCAGAGTCTGGTGATCCTTCCGATGGAGCAGTACAAGGAGTTTGCTGAGTACATCAGCTCCAACTACCTGCTGCTCTGCTCCACCCTCGAGGCCTCCATCAGTCTGAGAGCCAAGGAGGAGCTGGCTGCTGCGCTGGTGCACATCCTGCACAGCACCGGCAAGGCCAAGGTAGCTCTTCCCACTGCACCATGACTCCTCCCAATGCACCCTGACCCCTCCCACTTCACCCAACCCCCACCCACTGGACCCTGACTCCTCCCACAATACCAGACTCCTCCCACTGCAGCATGACACCACCTGATTGCCCTAAATCATCCTGCATCCTTCACCCCAGTGAGTATGATCTTTGACCCCTGTGCAGGACTTCCTGACAGACCTGATGATGTCAGAGGTGGACCGTTGTCGTGACAATGACCAGCTAATTTTTAGAGAGAACACGCTGGCGACAAAAAGTATCGAGGAATACTTGAAGCTGATTGGACAGAAGTACCTGCAGGATGCCCTCGGTACACAAAACACACTCAGAAACACATTCAGAAACACATTCAGAAACACACAAAGAAACACACATTCAGAAACACACACACAGAAACACACTCAGAAACACACACACAGAAACACACTCAGAAACACACACAGAAACACACACACAGAAACACATTCAGAAACACACACAGACACACACACACAGAAACACATTCAGAAACACACACACAGAAACACACACACAGAAACACATTCAGAAACACACACAGACACACACACACAGAAACACACACAGAAACGCACACACATAGAAACACACAGAAACGCACACAGAAGCAAACACACAGAAACACACAGAAACACACACAGACCTGTTTATTGTGATAATAGTGATCGTTCAGATGAGCTTGTGTGTGTGTGTGTGTGTGTGTGTGTTACCTGTATGATGTGTGTGTGTGTGTGTGTGTGTGTTCAGGTGAGTTCATCAAAGCTCTGTATGAGTCTGATGAGAACTGTGAGGTTGACCCGTCTCGCTGTGCGACCTCTGACCTCTCAGAGCATCAGGCCAACCTGAGGATGTGCTGCGAATTGGCCTTCTGCAAGATCCTGGACTCATACAGGTAACACACACACACACACACACACACACACACACACACACACACACACACACACACAATACAGATAACACACACACATCATAGAGGTAACCCTCCTCCCCCCTTCCAGGGTCTTCCCCCGGGAGCTGAAGGAAGTGTTTGCATCATGGCATCAGGAGTGTGGTAACCGTGGGCGACCAGATATTAGCGAGCGTCTTATCAGCGCCTCGTTGTTCCTGCGCTTCCTGTGTCCAGCTGTGATGTCACCGTCGCTGTTCGACCTGATGCAGGAGTTCCCCGACGAGCGCACGGCCAGAACTCTGACTCTGATCGCCAAGGTGGTCCAGAACCTCGCCAACTTCAGCAAGTACGGCCCGGCTTTTATTGTGAAGGAGCTGCTCACCTCTCACCTGTCTCCTCTCACCTGTCTCCTCTCACCTGTCTCCCTTCACCTGTCTCCTCTCACCTGTCTCCTCTCACCTGTCTCCCTTCACCTGTCTCCTCTCACCTGTCTCCTCTCACCTGTCTCCCTTCACCTGTCTCCCTTCACCTGTCTCCTCTCACCTGTCTCCTCTCACCTGTCTCCCTTCACCTGTCTCCCTTCACCTGTCTCCTCTCACCTGTCTCCTCTCACCTGTCTCCTCTCACCTGTCTCCTCTCACCTGTCTCCCTTCACCTGTCTCCTCTCACCTGTCTCCTCTCACCTGTCTCCTCTCACCTGTCTCCCTTCACCTGTCTCCTCTCACCTGTCTCCCTTCACCTGTCTCCTCTCACCTGTCTCCTCTCACCTGTCTCCCTTCACCTGTCTCCTCTCACCTGTCTCCCTTCACCTGTCTCCTCTCACCTGTCTCCCCTGACCTGTCTCCTCTCACCTGTCTCCCTTCACCTGTCTCCTCTCACCTGTCTCCCCTGACCTGTCTCCTCTCACCTGTCTCCCCTGACCTGTCTCCTCTCACCTGTCTCCCTTCACCTGTCTCCTCTCACCTGTCTCCCCTGACCTGTCTCCCCTGACCTGTCTCCTCTGACCTGTCTCCCTTCACCTGTCTCCTCTCACCTGTCTCCCCTGACCTGTCTCCTCTCACCTGTCTCCCTTCACCTGTCTCCTCTCACCTGTCTCCCCTGACCTGTCTCCTCTCACCTGTCTCCTCTCACCTGTCTCCCTTCACCTGTCTCCTCTCACCTGTCTCCCCTGACCTGTCTCCCTTCACCTGTCTCCTCTCACCTGTCTCCCCTGATCTGTCTCCTCTTACCTGTCTCCTCTCACCTGTCTCCTCTCACCTGTCTCCCTTCACCTGTCTCCTCTCACCTGTCTCCCTTCACCTGTCTCCTCTCACCTGTCTCCTCTCACCTGTCTCCCTTCACCTGTCTCCTCTCACCTGTCTCCTCTCACCTGTCTCCCTTCACCTGTCTCCTCTCACCTGTCTCCTCTCACCTGTCTCCTCTCACCTGTGGCTGCAGGTTTGGTACTAAAGAGGAGTACATGCTGTTCATGAATGACTTTGTGGAGCGTCAGTGGAGCAGCATGCAGCGTTTCCTGCAGGAGATCTCGAACCCCGACGGACTGAATCACACGGCCGGCTTCGACGGATACATCGACCTCGGCAGAGAGCTGTCCAGCCTGCACACCCTGCTGACCGAGCTCGACCAGGTAACACCTGACGACTAGGTAACACACCTGATGACCAGGTAACATACCTTACTACCTGTCTTTCTCTCTCCACCTGTCTCTCTCTCCAGTCATGTCTACTGAAGCTCGGTCCTCTTCCTCGGATCCTCAGAGATGTGTCGGCAGCGCTTGCTAACCCAGGGGGCGTGGCCAATGCTGGGGGCATAGCCATTTCTTCCCCAGAGCCTCAGCGTGGGGTGTCTCCGCCCCCTCTGTCTCCGCCCCCTCTGTCTCCGCCCCTGTCTCCTCCTTTGGCGGCCTGTAATCCCTCCATTGGCCTGCAGGGCGGCGTGGGACTGGACGGAGGGTGAGCACCCTGTGTTTCCTGTTAGCTTTAGCATCCAGATGATCAGTCATCAACGGACATCAAACAAGCACCGACCAATCATACTGACTGAGGGCGGGACTTAAGCAGGCAACACACACCTGCAGCAACACCAGCACCTGGTTTTGGTATCGCTACAGTTCTGCTGTCAGAGGATTGGACATCAAGATTTCTGATCAGAAATCATGTTTACCTGTTGTAACCATGTAACCATGGTTACAACAGGTAACATGATTTCTGCTGTTCACACATCATGCATGGTAACCATGGTTACAACAGGTAACATGAGAATTGATCAACGGTCACTAGGTGTTACTACACAAATATTTTGTTACTTATGTCTATCTGTGTATGTGTATATATGTGTGTGTGTGTGTGTGTGTGTGTGTGTGTGTGTGTGTGTGTGTGTGTGTGTAGCTTGGTCGACTTCACCAGACTTCCGTCTCCAACTCCAGAGAACAAAGATTTGTTCTTCGTCACCAAAGGTTCGAGTCTTCAGCCTGCATCAGGTGACCTTTCAGCTCTCTTCTTTATCCAATCAGCTTGCATATCTGTTGCCCTCCACCTGTGACCTCAATCTGACCCCTCCTGTGCTGTGATGTCAGGCCTGCAGGGCTCTCCGGCTCCGAGCTCGTCCTACTCAGAGCCCAATGAGAACGAGGGGGCATTTGAAATGTCCAATGGGGGCCGGAGGGAGGGGGCGGAGCTGACCAATGAGAGCCGCAGTCTTTCTCTGGTGGACCTGCAGGACTCCTCCCCTAGCGATGGCCTCGACGACAGTCAGTGGCAGCGCAGGACAGGGCTCCTCCCCCTCTCCTTCCAGAACCCGGTTTATCACATGACTACCACGTCACCACGACAACCACAGCAGCAGAGCGACGCCACGCCCTCCGACGGCTCGGTGGGGTCGCAGGGCAACGTCGATGACAGGAGCACCATGGCAACCAAACCGGCATTTCTTACCCAGATGTCAGTAGGGCTGGGAGGGGGAGAAAGGGGGGAGAGGATGTCGGCCATGTCGAGCAGCAGCAGCGGCGAGGAGTACTCCCGCCGGGCGCTGTCTCTCAACGAGACGCTCACAGGTACGAGTCGCCGCCACGCCGCAGCTCACAGAGACTGTCACAAATCTGAGGCTGATGATGTCACTGTTGTTGCTCCTCCCACTCAGGTAGCTCCGTCCCCCCTCGGCAGAACTCCTCAGGTCCTCAGAGACGCATCGATCAGCCCCCACCCCCGTCCTCGGCTCCACCGGGACCTCCTCGAGGCCGGACACCCCCCAGCATGCTCAGCGGTGGCAGCGGCGGAGGCCCCGCCTACCCGCCACGCCCCGCCTCTGGCAGCATGATGTCATCGAGCCCCGATTGGCCGAGCAGCAGCCAGTCGCGGCTCAGACAGACGTCGTCGTCCTCCAAAGGAGACAGCCCCGAGAAACAGCGACCCACTGCCAAGGTAACTGGGTCGTTACCATGGTAACCTGTCAGGCTAACACCTGTCCAGGTGAACACAGGTGTGTCAGCTCAGGTGTGTCTGTGTGTCCAGGCTCCTTCTCCCTGCGCTCTGGACAGAACCGCTGCCTGGCTGCTCAACATGAACTCCGCCTCCTCCTATGGCGAGACGGAGGACGATCGCCATGACGACGTCCTCGTGGAGAAGGTGAGACACTCTTCATTGTGGGTCTGCTGGTTCTGCTGGTTCTGCTGGTTCTGACCGTGTTCCTCTGTAGTACCATCAGGAGATCGCGTTGCTGCAGGAGAAGCTGAGAGTCGCAGGTCTTCGTCAGGAGGAGTGTGAAGCTCGTCTGATGGTTCAAGACCAACAGAACCAACGGATGCTGCAGGAGTACCAGGTCTTTACACACACCTGTACACACCTATACACACACCTGTACACACCTGTACACATACCTACACACACCTGTACACACCTATACACACACCTGTACACACCTGTACACATACCTACACACACCTGTACACACCTATACACACACCTGTACACACCTATACACACATCTGTACACACACCTGTACACACCTGTACACATACCTGTACACACCTATACACACACCTGTACACACCTGTACACATACCTGTACACACCTATACACACACCTGTACACACCTGTACACATACCTGTACACACCTGTACACACCTGTACACATACCTACACACACCTGTACACACCTATACACACACCTGTACACACCTATACACACACCTGTACACACCTGTACACACCTATACACACACACCAGTACACACCTGTACACATACCTGTACACACCTGTACACACACCTGTACACACCTATACACACACCTGTACACACCTGTACACACACCTGTACACACACACACACCTATACACACACCTGTACGCACACCTGTACACACACCTGTACACACACCTATACACACACCTGTACACACCTATACACACACCTGTACACACCTATATACACACCTGTACACACCTATAGACATACACCTGTACACACCTATACACACACCTGTACACACCTGTACACACCTGTACACACCTGTAACCAGGTCACATGACCCAGATGGACCTATAGAAGGTTTTGTGTGTCATATGACCTTTATTTAACCAGGTAAAATCAATTGAGAACCAATTCTCATTTACAATGATGACCTGTCAGCACAGTCCACACAGTGACACAAACAGCACAGATACAAAACAGTATGACAAACACGTGTGTGTGTGTGTGTGTGTGTGTGTGTGTGTGTGTGTGTGTGTGTGTGTGTGTGTGTGTGTGTGTGTGTGTGTGTGTGTGTGTGTGTGTGTGTTTCAGGCTCGGCTGGAGGACACAGAGAGTCGACTGAGGAGGCTGCAGGACGACAAAGACCTGCAGATGAACAGCATCATCAGCAGGTACACACCTGTCTGCCTGAACACCTGTCTGTCTGAACGTCTCTGGCTAAACATCTGTCTGTCTGTCTGTGACCAGTGGGTTCAGTGTATAGATCCTCCTCTGACCTCTGACCTCTGCAGGTTGATGGCAGTAGAGGAGGAGTTGAAGAAGGACCACTCTGACATGCAGGCTGTTGTGGACTCCAAGCAGAAGATCATAGAGGCACAGGTAGCTGTCTGTCTCTCCTGTCTCTCTCACCTGTCTCTCTCACCTGTCTGTCTCTCACCTGTCCATCTCTCACCTGTCTGTCTCTCAGGAGAAGAGGATTGCGAGCCTCGATGCGGCGAACACTCGTCTGATGGCGGCACTGACTCAGCTGAAGGAACGGTACGCTGTGACATCACAGAGGAACGGCCTGTCTCCTAGCAACACATCATCTCTGCAGATCACCGAGAATGGAGAGTTCCGCAACTCAGGAAACTGCTGAGCACGGATTGGCTGTCACTCCGAGGGGGAGGGGCTTTACCTCATCAGTCTGACAGCTAGAGGCGGGGCTAACTCATTCACCCCATGCTGACGTAGTTTCTTCAAACCTGTCAATCAACTATCTCCTACAGCAACAGATTAACCTCTGACCTGACTGCGTCCCTTTTAATAGGTACCCTCATTTCCTGTTTTTGTTTTGCATGTTTCCTCTTTATTGTTATGAAGTATGACATCATATCCTGTTTACTGGCACTTCCTGATAAGAACCTGAAACAACCAACATGATGTCGTGAGAAGTATCTGCACCTGCTGGAGCATCTCCACCTGTTTATGACTCTGCACCTCCACCTGTTTATGACTCTACACCTCCACCTGTTCATGACTCTGCACCTCCACCTGTTCATGACTCTACACCTCCACCTGTTTATGACTCTACACCTCCACCTGTTTATGACTCTACACCTCCACCTGTTCATGACTCTACACCTCCACCTGTTCATGACTCTACACCTCCACCTGTTTATGACTCTGGAGTTTATCGGTTTTAGACATTAACGTCAACAACAAACCTGTTTTAGAAGTTTTAAAGGAACAGTCCAGCATTTCTGTCTGAGCCACTTCACACAAAGTTAGCCTAGCTTAGCACAAAGAATGGAAGCAGGGATAAAGTGTTAGCCTAGCTCCAGCTTTAAGTGATTGTGTTGGCCTCTCTAGGCCTGACGAGGTGAGGTCCTCCGCAGACTTAGACGCTAGTTTGTGTTGTTTCAGAGAATTCTACTGATTTTAATGTAAACAGATTCTATTGTAATACAGTAAAAACTTTAAATTGTGATGACTAGTTTGTGAACACCACACACACACACACACACAGACAAACACACACACAGAGACAAACACACACACACACAGACAAACACACACACAGAGACAAACACACACACACACAAAGACAAGCACACACAGACAAACACACACACAAAGACAAACACACACACAGAGACAAACACACACACACAGACAAACACACACACACACACACACACAGACAAACACACACACAGAGACAAACACACACACACACAGAGACACACACACACACAGACAAACACACACACACACACACAGACAAACACACACACAAAGACAAACACACACACACACAGAGACAAACACACACACACACACAGACAAACACACACACAGAGACAAACACACACACACAGAAACACACACACAAAGACAAACACACACACAGAGACAAACACACACACACACACACACAAACAAACACACACACACACACACAGACAAACACACACACAGACAGACAAACACACACACAGAGACAAACACACACACACACACACACAAACAAACACACACACACACACACAGACAAACACACACACACACAGACAAACACACACACACACAGACAAACACACACACACACAGACAAACACACAGACAAACACACACACACCGTGTTCACTGTGGCTTCTGTCTCTGTTCTGGATGTTCGAGCCTGTTATTGTTATTTATCAACAATATTTATAAAGAAAGACGCTCCAATAAACGAATACACTGTCAAACTGTTGCCATGGTGATGAGTGATACCTGAGTACTCAGTGACTAGCAGACAGACAGGTTTTTATTCATTTAGGCAGTGAGACTCCACTGAATCAAAACAGGAAGTGATGTCACAGGCCCTGGAGGAGGCACTGCAGCAGGTTGATGGTCCAGTGCTCGCGGTCCCATCCCAGGAACTATCCAGTGAAGGTTGGTGGTTCAAATCCCTGTTTCACTGTCACGATGGAGGTTCGGGGGTCTCTGTCGGCCGGGTCGCTCTCGAGCTGCACAGAAAATAAGAGTTAGCCATTAGCATCCTCAGCCCTGACTGAAGGCTAACAGCTCATCTAGTTCTGGGCTCACTGGCCAATCACAACCAATAATTAATCAGAACTTGCTGTCCGCCTCACCAAATGTCGTAGCCTCCATCTTCTCGTGAGCCTCGTTTCCGATCCAAACGAACACCTGCAGGTGAGGCCCCGAGAGGACCCAGGGAAATACAACCAAGCTGACAGGAGTAGAGACTCACCTGGTCCCAGGTATCCAAGATCATGACATCATCAGGGCAAGATCATTTTGTGTCAGCTCACCTGGAACCTCCTCCATCTGAACACACAATCGGATGGGATGTTATCTATCGCTTTGTTTACCACAAGCATTTTAGTGTTTACGGTAAACAAAGATGCAACCACCTACTGAAACCCCCGACAACTGCAGAGCGACCCGCCGATCAAACCGCCAAACGAACCCCTGATAACCGCTTACTGAACCCCCCCCCCCCCCCCAAAAAAAAAAACACCGAAACCCCAAAAACCACCTACTAAATACTGAGCAAACACTCCTAACATTTCCTGACAAAACAAAGCTGAACAGCAGTGAGTTAACCGTCATGTGACCATGTGACCATGTGACCCAGCAGACAGACCTGGAAGGTTCCGGTCTTGTTGGAGCAGGCGAACAGACGAGGAGGATGAGCGTCCATCTGGTTCTTCAGCCTGGGAGAACGACAGTAGTCCTCCTGTCCCCCAAACACCTCCCAGAATGCACCTGTAACGACAGAAAGCCGCGTTTGATGATTCAACTGATTTAAAGTCAATGTGACCCCTCCCCCTCCTCACCTTCCTCCTCTCCCTCCTCCAGCACAGTGGGGGTCACCTGCAGGATCCCGACCAGGTGTTCAGCTCCCTCGACTTCAGCTGAACTACTACTCCTCCCTTTCCACATCCAGGAACCCGAAGAGGAGACGAGAACGAAGACGTTACTAGAGTTCAGACTGGAGGAGGATGGGTCAACCTGGGGAGGACAGAAAAGTCCATCAAGCTCCACCTGGTCTGACTGGTATCGACTCCATGACATGAGACTCAGAACTACAACGTTCTCTGGACTACAACGTTCTATGGAGTACAACGTTCTCTAGACTAAAACGTTCTCTAGACTACAACATTCTCAGGACTACAACGTTCTCTGGACTACAACATTCTATGGACTACAACATTCTCTATACTACAACGTTATCTATACTACAATGTTCTCTGGACTACAATGTTCTGTAGACTACAACGTTCTCTGAACTACAACGTTCTCTAGACTACAACGTTCTCTGGACAACAACGTTCTCTGGACGACAACATTCTACGGACTACAATGTTCTCTGGACTACAACGTTCTCTGGACTACAACGTTCTATGGACTACAACATTCTCTATACTACAACATTCTCTGGACTACAATGTTCTCTGGACTACAACGTTCTATGGACTACAACATTCTCTATACTACAACGTTCTCTGGACTACAATGTTCTCAGAACTACAACGTTCTCTAGACTAAAACGTTCTCTAGACTACAATGTTCTCAGAACTACAACGTTCTCTAGACTAAAACGTTCTCTAGACTACAACATTCTCAGGACTACAACGTTCTCTGGACTACAACGTTCTCTATACTACAATGTTCTCTATACTACAATGTTCTCTGGACTACAATGTTCTACAGACTACAACGTTCTCTGAACTACAACGTTCTCTAGACTACAACGTTCTCTGGACAACAACGTTCTCTGGACTACAACATTCTACGGACTACAATGTTCTGTGGACTACAACGTTCTCTGAACTACAACGTTCTCTAGACTACAACGTTCTCTGGACAACAACGTTCTCTGGACGACAACATTCTACGGACTACAATGTTCTCTGGACTACAACGTTCTCTGGACTACAACGTTCTATGGACTACAACATTCTCTATACTACAACATTCTCTGGACTACAATGTTCTCTGGACTACAATGTTCTCAGAACTACAACGTTCTCTAGACTAAAACGTTCTCTAGACTACAATGTTCTCTGGACTACAATGTTCTCAGAACTACAACGTTCTCTAGACTAAAACGTTCTCTAGACTACAACATTCTCAGGACTACAACGTTCTCTGGACTACAACGTTCTCTATACTACAATGTTCTCTATACTACAATGTTCTCTGGACTACAATGTTCTACAGACTACAACATTCTCTGAACTACAACGTTCTCTAGGCTACAACGTTCTGTAGCGTAAAGCGTTCTCTGAACTACAACGTTCTCTAGACTACAACGTTCTCAGAACTACAATGTTCTCTAGACTAAAACGTTCTCTGGACTACAACGTTCTATAGACTACAACGTTCTCTGAACTACAACGTTCTCTAGACTACAACGTTCTCTGGACAACAACGTTCTCTGGACTACAACATTCTACGGACTACAATGTTCTGTGGACTACAACGTTCTCTGAACTACAACGTTCTCTAGACTACAACGTTCTCTGGACAACAACGTTCTCTGGACGACAACATTCTACGGACTACAATGTTCTCTGGACTACAACGTTCTCTGGACTACAACGTTCTATGGACTACAACATTCTCTATACTACAACATTCTCTGGACTACAATGTTCTCTGGACTACAACGTTCTATGGACTACAACATTCTCTATACTACAACGTTCTCTGGACTACAATGTTCTCTGGACTACAATGTTCTCAGAACTACAACGTTCTCTAGACTAAAACGTTCTCTAGACTACAATGTTCTCTGGACTACAATGTTCTCAGAACTACAACGTTCTCTAGACTAAAACGTTCTCTAGACTACAACATTCTCAGGACTACAACGTTCTCTGGACTACAACGTTCTCTATACTACAATGTTCTCTATACTACAATGTTCTCTGGACTACAATGTTCTACAGACTACAACATTCTCTGAACTACAACGTTCTCTAGGCTACAACGTTCTGTAGCGTAAAGCGTTCTCTGAACTACAACGTTCTCTAGACTACAACGTTCTCAGAACTACAATGTTCTCTAGACTAAAACGTTCTCTGGACTACAACGTTCTATAGACTACAACGTTCTCTGAACTACAACGTTCTCTAGGCTACAACGTTCTGTAGAGTAAAACGTTCTCTGAACTACAACGTTCTCTAGACTACAATGTTCTGTAGACTACAATGTTCTATGGACAACAACGTTCTCTATAGTACAATGTTCTCTAGACTACAACATTTTCTAGACTACAATGTTCTCCGGACTTCAACGTTCTCTGGACTACAACGTTCTCGAGACTAAAACTAAAACATTCTCTGGACTACAACGTTCTCTAGCCTACAACGTTCTCTGGACTAAAACCTTCTCAACAAAGACGTTCTGAACTGAAACATGGGGCGTTCCTGACAGAACCCAGTCTCTGTATGGCTCTGGTTGTCTCACCTCCACAGCTTTGGTTGCTCTCGCTGGATTGGCTCGAACCTGGAAGAGGCGGGTCTCTGCCACCTCTGAGTGTCCACCCTCTCTGGAAGTCCCGCCCTTGTACACCACCATTGGTTGGCCACGAAACAGGCTCATGAGGTGGGCGGGTTCTTTTCCCTGAACCACCCTCACCTGCACAAAGACAGGTAGCGGTGAGGCCCAGTCCCCGCCCTCATGGACCTGCCCTGTTGACATACCTGAACAGCACTGCCTCCCAGTTCATTGTCCAGCTGGACAGCCAAGATGGCCGACGCTGCAACCTCATCTTTGCTCGACTCCGCCCCCTGCCTGAAGAGAGATAGACAGATTTATCATGCTGTGACAAAAATCCACCACCAGAGGGCAGCTGAAACATCCTGAGGTGGGTCACCTAGTCTGAGATCCAGTGCGAGACCCGGTGTGAGACGCGGTGTGAGACCTAGTCTGAGAGAAGCTGATGCTGATTTTCACGTTGGGAACAACGCGTATGTAACGTCTTACCATATGTAGATGACGTGACCGCGTCTGCTGACGTGTTCATACTCGTACAGGATGATGTAACTGTCTCCTCCAAAGAACTGGCCGAAGGACGCCGTGTCTACCGGCACCTTCTCTGGTCCCTAAATACGCCAGATCTACAGACAGGTAGACAAACAGATAGACAGACAGGCAGGCAGGCAGACAGACCGACAGACAGCTGTAGATGTATATTACTGATTACATGGTAGAACAGCCGATACCTGTTTAAGCCCCTCCCCCTTCTCACCTGTTTGTCTCTGTCTCCGCGGTCCACCATGCTGTACTGTGCTGCCATGGACACTGATTGGTGAAGCTGTGACACGTCAAACAGCACCTGTCCGAAGAAAGGATGTCACAGGTCAGAGGTCAGAGATTGCCATGTCGGGTATAGACGCTGTTTTGTTGCTGATCCTGATCCTGATCCTGATCCTGAACCTGAACCTGATCCTAAACCATAACCTGATCCTGATCCTGATCTTGATCCTGATCCTGATCCTGAACCTGATCCTGAACCTGATCCTAAACCATAACCTGATCCTGATCCTGAACCTGAACCTGATCCTGATCCTGATCTTGATCCTGATCCTGATCCTGAACCTGAACCTGATCCTAAACCATAACCTGATCCTGATCCTGATCCTGAACCTGAACCTGAACCTGATCTTGATCCTGATCCTGATCCTGATCCTGAACCTGAACCTGATCCTGAACCTGAACCTGAACCCTAACCCAAAAACATGCACCTCAGGTCAGTTGGCGCTGCGGTCGGGGCAGCCTGTTGCAGCAGCTCCCCCTCGGGATGCTGCTGTCGCGAAAGAATTTCCCCTCGGGGATTAATAGAGTACAATAAAATTTTAAAAAATTTAAAATTTAAAAAAATCCTGAACCTGAACCTGAACCTGATCCTGAACCTGATCCTGAACCTGAACCTGATCCTGAACCTGAACCTGAACCTGATTCTGAATCTGATTCTGATCCTGATCCTGATTCTGATCCTGATCCTGATCCTGAACCTGAACCTGATCCTGAACCTGAACCTGATTCTGAATCTGATTCTGATCCTGATCCTGATTCTGATCCTGATCCTGATCCTGAACCTGATCCTGAACCTGATCCTGAACCTGAACCTGATTCTGATCCTGATCCTGATTCTGATCCTGAACCTGATCCTGAACCTGAACCTGATCCTGAACCTGATCCTGATCCTGATCCTGATCCTGAACCTGAACCTGATCCTGAACCTGATCCTGAACCTGAACCTGATCCTGATCCTGATCCTGAACAGCGTACTTTCTTTATCTTTGCGATCTGATTGGACACGTAGACCGTTCCCATGCCGACGGCGTCCTCAGGGTCCCTCCAGGCCTTGAACAACTGTATGAAGAGCGGAGTCTCGCCGTGCTCAGGGAGGACCTGGACCTGAAGGGGGACCAAGGATAGGTACGTCAGGAGGACTCATCCTCAGGTGGGTTGGACAGGTGAGGTGAGACTCGGCAGGCTCCACCTCTTCACCCCAGTGTGAGGTGGGTACTTCATCTGGGACATGAACTTCTCTGAACTCTGCAGGACGGCACGACGCTCATCAGTGTTAGCACCTTTACCTGCGCACACACACACACATGCACATGCACACGCACACACACGCACATGCACATGCACACGCACACACACGCACATGCACACACACACACACACACGCACATACACACACACACATATGCACACGCACACGCACGCACGCACACACACACACGCACGCACACACACACACACACGCACACGCACATGCACATACACACACACACACACACATGCACACGCACGCACGCACATACGCACACATACGCACACGCACGCACACACATGCACACACGCACACATACACATGCACACGCACACATACACACACACACACACACACACACACACATACACACTGTGGTAAATTATGCTTAAATTGTGGTGGATTATGCTTATGCTATGCCCATTTATATATATATATATATATGTTTAATCCAGTCTTTAATCAAATGCTATTATGATACTATATGTAACCCTGTCGACTCAGCATTAAGATATACTGCACACAGCTGTGTGCCCAAGGTCATGAAAACACGAAGTAAGTTTCGGTACGTGATAACTCACACGCGAGCTGAACTCAGATTCAGGAGGTCACGGTACCAACTCTCTATAATGAGTTGGTACTCCTCTTGTGGAACATCCGAGACTAAAGTCCCGCCCTACTGTGTATAAAGTATGTAATATCAAGTGCTCAGATCAGACTCCAACAGAGAGACCTCTGGTTGATGTTGGGCTCTCCGTGATATCATGTATGCTGAAGTTGCTGAATAAATCAACTTGCTGATTGAATCTGCCTATTGGTGTCTCTGATCAAAACAACTCGGTGGAATCAATTGGTGAATTCCAACAATTTGGGGGCTCGTCCGGGATTTAGAGACAGAATTTG
Source organism: Embiotoca jacksoni (assembly GCF_022577435.1). Taxonomy (NCBI): domain Eukaryota; kingdom Metazoa; phylum Chordata; class Actinopteri; family Embiotocidae; genus Embiotoca; species Embiotoca jacksoni. The sequence continues at coordinate 137,668 of NW_027185244.1, forward strand.
GAACTGACGAGGCAGGACACACAGACGCACAGAGACCACGATCGATCGGAAGATAAGGTGAGCAGAAGACCGAGTTTAATCTGAATTTCTGCGATTGAAAACTATTAAAATAAACCTCTGTGTATCTGTGCTAGAGCCAAGTCGCTAAAAAGGCATTTAAAGACTGGGATGAGTGTATTGGTTTCTGGCTGTGGCAAGCCCCACCGGAGGCCGACGGGTCTCCGGACGTAGCTGGGTTTAAAAGCCCGGGGTACTGAGGAACCCCCGAAATTAAATAGGGTTTAAAAGCCTGAGGTACGGTGTAAACCTCGAAAGTAACACGGGTTTAAAAGCCTGAGGTACGGTGTAAACCTCGAAAGTAATACGGGTTTAAAAGCCTGAGGTACGGTGTAAACCTCGAAAGTAATACGGGTTTAAAAGCCTGAGGTACGGTGTAAACCTCGAAAGTAATACGGGTTTAAAAGCCTGAGGTACGGTGTAAACCTCGAAAGTAATACGGGTTTAAAAGCCTGAGGTACGGTGTAAACCTCGAAAGTAACACGGGTTTAAAAGCCTGAGGTACGGTGTAAACCTCGAAAGTAATACGAGTTTAAAAGCCTGAGGTACGGTGTAAACCTCGAAAGTAACACGGGTTTAAAAGCCTGAGGTACGGTGTAAACCTCGAAAGTAACGAAACAACGTGAAATAATCTAAACAGTAGGGGCAGAAGAGGTCTAAGACCTGGTAGGAAGCGAGTAATTCCCAGTCTGGTAGGAAAAGATGGTAGGGACAGAAATCATGGACGGAGAATTTGATCAAGAAATAGATGATGGTGGATGGGGGCCATAAAAGAAGAGAAAAGACAAGACAGGTTGAAAGAAATGTTAGAGGAAGCAGTGAAAGGGAGAGAAGATGTAAATCTGCCACTCGGTAGATTGTCGTGGGACAATGCTAAAGCCATGAAACGACGTAAAGAGGCAGAGGCTGAAATAACAACCGTAAAATGGATGTTCCGAGGAGAGTGGAAGAAGCAGATAAAAAAAGTTGGACAAAACAAGTAGTAAATGGCATCAACTGGCGGTAATTTGGCAAGGAGTCAAACACGCGTGCAGAAAAGCAGAAGGAAAAGAGGAGAAAGTAGTAATCGCACCCTGTTCTCCGAGCGCTCCCTCTCCCCCTCCCTACAGCTTCACAGGAACTCCAGCAACAGGCGCCGCGGGGGAGAGGCCGCAGCCGAAGATAAGCACTCCAGCGGCCCGACCGGGACTGTATCCTGTCCTCACGGTGAGAGAAGGGACCATGCTGATAGAAACGGCCAACACAACGGAGGAAGAAGAGGAGGAGGAGAGAATGCAGTGCAAAAAGAGAAAAAAAAAAAGAAACAAAAGAAAAAAGGTAAGGAGAAGACCGTGAACCGCAGGTCCATCACTCCCTTTGACACAGGTTCATCTCAGGAGGAGGAGACCGGTCCCGAATGGGACAGACGGGAGCAAGAACAAGAAGAAAGCCAGGAGGAAGAAGCAGAAAGACCGATGGGTGATGAACTCAGAAGATTGCAACAACGACAAAGGGAGGAGTATCAACAGCAGATGGAGGAGCATTATGGTGAGTTACAGAACAAGCAAACTGAGAGGAGCGGAGGACCTCCACCAGCGCGACCCCCGCGATACTGTGACACCCCGCACCCGAAGAGGCAGACACAGAGCGAAGGTAAGCCGTGCACTGCTGTTTTGCGAATAAAAGGAAAATGGAGATCAGACACTAATTTGTCTGAAGTCTCGGAGGCGGCTCATCAGGTCAAACGTTCCACAAATGAGGCTCTGCAAAAAATACTGTTGAAAAGTTGTAAAGAATCACAAAGACAGAACGTGTACTGATAGAAGAGGAAGAAAGGGCAATGGATAGAGACCTGCACGAACTCAAACAGACACTGAGGGAGGACAGAGCCAGACAGGCTGTATTAGACGACATGACAGAGCAGATACAGGCAGACAGAGAAATGCACCGGACCGACTTAGAGAGAGTCTGGCAGGGACCTGCATATCACACACGCTCAAAGAAAGAAGGAGGAGCGGGCAACTTCCCCCTCCTGTACACCAGAAGCGGACAAACTATATACAAACCATTGAACCTGACAGACGTGACTGGACTGACAAACCAGCTGCCTCCAATCACAGAGGGAGGGAATATGTGGATCATGCAGTTCGAGAAATTGACAACGGGACAAAACATGGCGTTAGGGGACTGGAGAGCAATTATTGCACGATGTGTGACTCCGGCTGAACGCCGACAAATCGAAGTAGATGCCGGGACTACTAACACACCCGATGAAGAGCCACTGTGTGTGGTATTCAAAAGACTAGCTGAAGAGACCAGACAGACCTTCCTGGCCCCCAGAGGCCCCGCCATTCCCAAACTAGGGTGGGACCCTAAAACACCACCCCGACAGCATTTGTCAGAGGTTAAAGAAGAATGGACTAAGTGTACTGGGGTGCACCCAAGTAAGAGCTCACAGGAAGTATGGTTCAGACAGGCAGTTATGGAGGGGCTGCCCAAATTTGTGCAACAATTAATGATGGATAATCCTGATTTACAGGGCAGTGACAGCCAGACATGGGAAAGACATCTGGTACACCACCTCCAGAGGGCGAAGGATGCCACCGACAAGGACAGCGACGATGTGAAAAAACTCCAGGGACAGCTGCTCAAATTACAGCTGGGACAGGCCAGAAAAGATGTCAATGACGACAAAAAAAAAAAAAAAAAAAAAAAAAAAAAAAAGAGGTAAAATTAATTATGTCTGGCCCCGATCATACTCCTGATCTGTATCCTGTCCCCTCATGGGAGGAGCATCCTGGCCCTCCCCATAGGTCTCCGGCATCGTATGACAGGGGAGGATACCGGATGGAAAGGGGGAGAGGACGTGGGCGAGGATGGGACCGAAGAGACGTGGGGGCAAGAGGAGGTAATGATGGAAAATGTTATTACTGTGACCAATATGGTCATTATGTACGCAACTGTCCAGAAAAGCAGCACACCGAAGCCAGAGGCCGTGGAGGACCACGTGGACGGGGACCCCCAGGAGAAAGAGGAGGCCCCAGAGGACGTGGCGGCCCAGTCTACACGCAATATCCAGTGTGGGAGGACCCCTACGGTGGTGAACACGACTACATGCTGCCACAATGACGCGATACACGGAGAAACCCCACACACAGACCCACCCCAGAGCCCATGATGAACATGACAGTGGCGGGAGAAGAGGTGCCATTCCTGGTGGACACAGGTGCCACATGCTCCACCATGAACCAACCCCTTGGTCCCATATCCAACCAGACTATGAGCGTCGTGGGGTTCTCCGGGGTGAGTCAAACTTTATCATTTACCACACCACTACCCACCCAACTGGCTGGACAGCAGCACCTCCACCGTTTTCTGATCTCCCCAGAAGTCCCTGTTAACTTACTGGGTCGAGACCTGCTCATTAAATTGGGTGCCACAATATTGTGTGGCCCCGAGGGTCTCATCGTATCTTTCCCAAACGGTACTGACATTCCCTGTGGATTGACCTGCGAACGTAGCGGACAATACCTGGTTCGGTCTCCGGACACACTGCATGCTGACATCTACTGGGGGCTGTTGCAGCCCTCACACGAACCAACAACAGGACTGCTCTCAGCCTACAACTCCTGGCGTCCCTGGATATCCCGTGTACATCCCCACGTTCCTCCTCCCGATACTCCCCATCTGACCCTGTTCTACGATCGAGATGGAGACGAGTGCTATCTTGAAGCATTCCAGGAACAAGTCCAAGGTAAGATTTGGCAACTTCACACAGGTGATATACTCGTGGGACAGGAAGGAGTGGCGGCCATAGGTGAGTTGAGTACAGAACAGGAACTCTGGTTTAAAATGTCTGACACATCGTTTCCACATGTCTCGTTGGCTCTGCATCCTCAACATGAAGCCCGGGAGTTAGGGCCCATGGTTAAAAGAGGGCATGACTGCCAGGACTGGGAGAGCACCTGTATTCCACGAGTGCTCCGATCCAGGTCCCTCAATATGTTTCGCATACACAACAGCACGTCTGATGTTATTACACTGGAGCATTTGTTGATCCCCAGGGATCACGGGCGTGACAAATCTGATCACTCTGACGCAGTTTCCCTCCTGACAGCGCTGCCTGACTCTCTGTGGTCACAGGGCCCGACAGATGTGGGTTCTGTCCAGTGCACACCAGTAACATTCTCTATCGATACAGATCACCCTGTGTGGGTGTCTCAATATCCACACAAACCAGCGGCGGTGGCAGGTATTGCAGAAACGATACAAGGCCTCCTAAATTCCGGAGTGTTGGAAGAATCTACATCTGCGTGGAACACGCCCATCCTGCCGGTGGAAAAGAAAGGGACAGGCAAGTTTCGCATGGCACACGATTTAAGAGCCATTAACAAAATATTGACCACTAACACGGTGCCAGTTCCCAACCCCTATGTAGCTCTGAATAACCTCAGTCCTACTCACAAGTATTTTACCTGTGTCGATTTGGCTAACGCATTTTTCTGTCTCCCACTGGCCACTGAGTTACGTGATGTATTCTCCTTCACGTATCAAAACCAACAGCTGCGGTACACGCGACTACCTCAGGGCTTTGCTTTGTCCCCAGGCATATTTAATCAAGTGTTGAAATCCTGTCTGTCTGACCTCGAGCTGCCACCAGGTACTGTCCTCATACAGTACGTTGACGACCTCCTCCTCGCATCTGACAGCCTCAGACTGCCTGACTGCCACCACTGACCTCCTGCGACATCTGAACACACATGGGTTCAAGGTTAGTAAGGCTAAACTACAGATAGC
>NW_027185244.1:147500-232500 GCF_022577435.1 Embiotoca jacksoni
CCTGTCTCTCTGCCTCTCTCTCTGCCTGTCTCTCTACCTGTCTCTCTGCCTCTCTCTCTACCTGTCTCTCTGCCTGTCTCTCTGCCTGTCTCTCTACCTGTCTCTCTGCCTGTCTCTCTGTCTCTCTGCCTGTCTCTGCCTGTCTCTGCCTGTCTCTACCTGTCTCTCTGCCTGTCTCTCTACCTGTCTCTCTGTCTCTCTGCCTGTCTCTGCCTGTCTCTCAGAGGGAACCTACAGTGGATCTGTTGGACTCCTTTGTTGATCACTGGAAATCAATAACTAATTATTACATCGATACGACAGGTGAGTTTAACTGATCAACACCTGAAACACCTGATCTGCCAATCACATCCACTCTCTGTCTCTGTCTGTCTCTGTCTCCGTCTCTGTCTCCGTGTAGATGACAGTCGTCCTGTCAGACAGACAGACATCCCTTGGCATCTCAGGCAGATGTTGGACATCCTGGTGTACGAAGAGAAGCAGCAGGTGACGACATCATCCCTGTCCTCCTTCCTCTTCATCATCACTGTCCTCCTTCCTCTTCATCATCCCTGTCCTCCTTCCTCTTCATCATCACTGTCCTCCTTCCTCTTCATCATCACTGTCCTCTGCTGGTCTGTCTTACATGTTGATGCAGTAGAACTTTAGTATCTTAAAATAGAACTTACTGATAGAACTTTGTAGTTTGGCTTTCTGGAAGAAATTATATTTTCTTGATTCTTGTTGTTCTGGTTTGAACCCTCATGTTGAAATGAACTTATTGTAAGTCTTTGGATAAAAGAGTCAGATAAATGAAATGTAATGTGTCTTCAGGTGGAGGACACTGGTCCCTGTCTGGAGTATCTGCTGCAACACAAGCTGCTGGAGACGCTGTGCACACTGGGAAAGGCTCAGGTAACAGAGGGACACCTGGAGGATGCACTGTAGGACACACTGTCGACTGTCCCTCAGTAAATTGTCTGTCCTTTGTCCCTCAGTTCCCTCCTGGGATGTCCCAGCAGGTTCTGATATTCTTCTCCAGGTTTCTGTCTGAGCTGCAGAAACATCTGCTGCATATGGTCAACGTCTACAGACCTGTTCAGGTAAACCAAGGACCTCTGACGTCATTGTGACGTCACTGATATTGACTGACTGCTGACCGTGCTGATGATGTCACTGTGTCACAAATCATCTCTGCTCCGCCCACAGAAGCTGATTCGCCTCTGTGCACTTCCTGGTTCCCTCACTGAGAAGGAGGAAGCTCAGTTCCTATTGGTCGTCTGCTCCAGAGTCAAACAGGATCCGCACGCGCTCATATACGTCTTAGAGGTAACCAGCAGCCACAGACTGACTCCGCCTCTTTTCTGCCTGCTGAGACAAACATGCAGTTGTCATGACACCCGCACTCACAAATATAAGAATCTCTACTTCCTGTTTCACGTGATGTCACGGCTGACATCATTTGTGGTTCCAGCTTCTGGACCAATCACAGCAGAGCGGGCAGGCCTCCAATCACAGCACAGAGCCACCACAGCCCTGCAGCCAATCAGATCCATCTTCCTCCTGCTCTGTCCAATCAGAGAGCGGTCTGCTCTCTGCTCTGCTGCAGCTGGTCAAGAGCCAGGTCAGTGAACTAGTCAACTTGTATATAATATATATAGATATATACTGTTTGTATATAATATATATATATAGATATATACTGTACTGTATATACTATATATACTGTGTATTTTATATTTTATATTTTTTACTGCTATTTTATTGCTTTCTATTATTATCTTATTTCTTCTGTATGCTGCTGTAGCGAAAAAAAAAATTCCCCTCGGGGATTAATAAAGTAACTACCTAACCTAACCTAACCTAACTATTTAACTCCAACTAACCAGACTGAAGCAGTTTCATTATTCAGCAATAATAAAGTTGTGAACTTTATTGATCAGAATGACAACAACAAACTGAATGTGATGTACGATAAGCTGATGAAGAGGAGGATGCCATCATCAATCCTCTGACAGGAGCTCAGATCAGCTGATTGATCAGACATTTATATCATGTCATCATGGCGTCTGTCCACAGAGGGCGCCGGTGAGGCTGAAGGCCTACGAGAGCCTCCTGCTGCTCTCTGGATCCTCCGGGGAGCTGCTGAGCGCTCGCACCCATCTGGGAGAGCTGCTGGCTGGGAGGCTAACGGACCTCTTCTCCCTCCTGGAGGGTCTGGAGCCTGGAGAGCTGCAGACATGGACACACACCGAGTGGAGGTACACACACAGACACACACCGAGTGGAGGTACACACACAGACACACACACCGAGTGGAGGTACACACACAGACACACACCGAGTGGAGGTACACACACAGACACACACCGAGTGGAGGTACACACACAGACACACACACCGAGTGGAGGTACACACACAGACACACACCGAGTGGAGGTACACACACAGACACACACCGAGTGGAGGTACACACACAGACACACACACCGAGTGGAGGTACACACACAGACACACACACCGAGTGGAGGTACACAGACACACACACACACACACCGAGTGGAGGTACACACACAGACACACACCGAGTGGAGGTACACAGACACACACACACACCGAGTGGAGGTACACAGACACACACACACACACCGAGTGGAGGTACACACACAGACACACACCGAGTGGAGGTACACACACAGACACACACCGAGTGGAGGTACACAGACACACACACACACACTGAGTGGAGGTACACACACAGACACACACCGAGTGGAGGTACACACACAGACACACACACCGAGTGGAGGTACACAGACACACACACACACACACCGAGTGGAGGTACACACACAGACACACACCGAGTGGAGGTACACAGACACACACACACACCGAGTGGAGGTACACAGACACACACACACACACCGAGTGGAGGTACACACACAGACACACACCGAGTGGAGGTACACAGACACACACACACACACCGAGTGGAGGTACACACACAGACACACACCGAGTGGAGGTACACACACAGACACACACACCGAGTGGAGGTACACACACAGACACACACACCGAGTGGAGGTACACACACACCGAGTGGAGGTACACACACAGACACACACCGAGTGGAGGTACACACACTCAGGAAGCAGGTGTGTCTGATTGACAGGTGTGTCAGGTGATTGACAAATGATTGACAGGTGCAGTTCCAGCAGCACTACAGCAGTGTCTCCTGTTTCCCATCAGCTCTCAGTTTTCCCGCCGCAGCGCTGATCTCAGGTCAGAGGATCCAGATCACATGACCAACTTCTTCTGCTGGTTTGACTTCCTGGATCACCTGATGAGAGAAGCACCACAGGTAACCTCACCTGTTAGTACTGATGACATCATAAACATGATTGTTTGTTGTGATGCAATGATGTGTGTGTGTGTGTGTGTGTGTGTGTGTGTGTGTGTGTGTGTGTGTGTGTGCATTACCAGGTGTTCGTGGTGAAGTTAGTTCAGTGTGTTCATCAGCTCTGGCTGGTGGAGGTTCTTCAACCGAAGCTTCTGCACACGTAAGTTCTTCATCTTCTTTAGAATCTTCATCATCATCATGTGAGGTTAGTTAGTTAGTTAGTTAGTTAACCCAATCAGAGGTTGGTTAGTTAGATGGTTGGTCAGTCGGTTGATCGGTTGAACTATTGTGACTACCAGGTGTGTTTGTTGTCCAGGTGTGAGCAGGAGGTTCTGGTCTCCACCTCTGTCCTTTGTGCTGCTGTCAGACTGGTCCGGTCCTCGTCTCTGCTGGACCAGCTGGTCCACTTCCTGCTTCACACTCCGACTCTGACACACCTGCTGCTACAGCACTGCGACCACATCTCTGACCAGGTGAGACCAGGTGAGGCCAGGTGAGGCCCAGGTGAGACCCGGTGAGGCCCAGGTGAGACCAGGTGAGGGCCAGGTGAGGCCCAGGTGAGGCCCAGGTGAGGGCCAGGTGAGGGCCAGGTGAGGGCCAGGTGAGGGCCAGGTGAGGCCCAGGTGAGGCCCAGGTGAGGGCCAGGTGAGGGCCAGGTGAGGCCCAGGTGAGACCAGGTGAGGGCCAGGTGAGGGCCAGGTGAGGGCCAGGTGAGGCCCAGGTGAGGCCCAGGTGAGACCAGGTGAGACCAGGTGAGGGCCAGGTGAGGGCCAGGTGAGGGCCAGGTGAGGCCCAGGTGAGACCAGGTGAGGCCAGGTGAGGGCCAGGTGAGGGCCAAGTGAGGCCCAGGTGAGGCCCAGGTGAGGCCCAGGTGAGGCCAGGTGAGGGCCAGGTGAGGCCCAGGTGAGGCCCAGGTGAGGGCCAGGTGAGGGCCAGGTGTAAGTAGAACTACAGACAGAACAGAGGACAACTGACAGTTATCCAATCAGAGGGACACTCTGTGTCCAGTTGGTCAGTCTGATGAGGAGTCTGTCTGTCTGTCTGTCCTCAGATCAGCATGGTGTCTCTGTCTCTGGTGGACGAGTTACTACAGAAGCCTCACGGGGACATTTTGGACGTCCTGGTGTTGGGTTTCCTGCATAGTCGGAGTTACTTGTCTCTAGCTGCTGCTGGACAGGAAGACAGACAGCCTGAGGACAGCGAGGACAGCGAGTAGGTTCTTAATGTGTGACCACGTGTTGTCCCTCTGAGACAACATGTATGTACCTGATAACAGACGACACGTGTCCTGTGTTCAGAGACCTGGAGGAGGACCCCTTCTTCTTCTCTGACTCTCAGCTTCTCCCTCCTCCTCATCCTCCTCCTCATCCTCCTCCTCTTCCTCCTCCAGCTGCCCTGGGACCAGCTGATGATGTCGTCAACAGGTAACTCACCTGTCCTCCACATCTCACCTTCACACTTATGTACACACACACACACACACACACACACACACACACACACACACACACACACACACACACACACACATAAATAAATATATATATACACTATTATTATATAACCATTATTAATATTATATAATAACATTGATAAATAATGATAAACAAATGGTTTATGTTTCAATCAGAACGTGTGTCTGTGTGTGTGCTCGTGTGTGTAGTTTCCTGTGTTTGGTTCCTGTTCAGGTTCGATCAGCTTTGCTGCTGCAGGAAGGAGGATACGAGTCGTATGTCCACGATGCACACACACTGGTCAGCAATAACACACACACACTGGTCAGCAATAACACACACACACTGGTCAGCAATAACACACACACACTGGTCAGCAATAACACACACAGTGTTGTCCTCTACTTGCGAGGAGTTTGAACAAACACGCCTGTCTCACCTCACCTTCACACCTTACCACACCTGTCTGGCTCCTCCCCCAACAGGTGACTCAGTGTCAGGCTCTCTCTCTGTCCTGGGATTGGCCACTAGTTCTCCCCCCTCCTGTCCCCCCCTCAGGGGAGGAGGAAGACTTCTTTGAAGGTCACCTGCTCAAAGTTCTCTTCAACCGACTGGGACGCATCCTGGAGCAGGTACACAGACCTGTCTCCCCTCACACACACCTTTCTCGTCTCACCTCACATCTGTCTCGTCTCACCTCACACACATGCCTGTCTCCCCTCTCTCACACACACACACACACACACACACACACACACACACACACACACACACACACACACACACACACACACACACACACACACAGACAGAATGGTCTCTCCTCTCACACACCTGTCTCACCTCACCTAGTACCTGCTGACTCACCTATGCAGGTGTGTCCTGTGTGATGATGTTGTGTGTTTCAGCCGTACGAGTTGAACCTGCAGCTGACGGCTGTTCTCTCCCGGCTGTCGGCCTTCAGCCACCCACTGCTACACGAATATCTGCTCAACCCCTACATACACCTGTCTCACTGCTCCAGGTCGCTCTTCTCTGTCCTTATCAGGGTGAGACACACAGAGACAGGCAGTCATCTCTCTGTCTGCCTGTCTCACACACTGAATACAAAGACTTCATCTCACTGTCACTGCTGCTCACCATGAGATCACCTGGTACCTGTCTCCCTCTCCGTGTTCGCCTGCCTGTCTGTCTCTCAGGTGATGGGAGAGTTGATGCAGAGGACACAGCAAGTCTCTAAGATGACAGACAGACTGTTGGACACCAGGAGACACCTGGTGGGACTGAGCCACAACACTGGGTAACTACCCATCTGTCTGTCTGACTAACTGTCTATCTGTCAGCTCAATCTGCTGTTTGATGATAGAAACATTTTAACTAAAGTTGATCATCATGATAATGTCACAGACAGACAGACAGGTGAGTTTACCTGTGGGTGTGTCCTCAGACTTGAACACCTGACTTTGCTGAGAGGAGTCATCGTCCTCGAGGAGTTCTGTAAGGAGCTCGCCGCCATCGCCTTCGTCAAGCTGCCACTGGACCAGGACCGACCCACCTGGACCCCTTAGACCTGGTATCTCTGGGTAACAGGTCCATCTGATCTGCAGCCAGATGACATGACGACAGGTCCACCTGGATCCAGGTGGGACTCTGTGGGTCCACCTGGACTCTGAACCTCCAGGTGGTTCTGGTTTCATAAAGCGTTTGTGTCTCTGAGGACTACTGAGGCCCGAACAAGTCAAAAGAACAGTTTGGTTTCATAAAGACCCTCTCAATGGTCCCGGTTTAGTCCCACCCCCCTCTCACTTTCCGGCCAATCACACACCTGGTTCCTTTTTCTTTTTCTCATTGGCTGCTGCAGCCGGTGAGACTCTGAACCTGCAGCCAATCAGACGACAGAGATCTGACTCCAAAGATGATTTTAGTTTAATTAAGAACTAGAAAAACGTTTGTTTATGTTTACAAATGATGACATCACCAAAAAAAATATTTTGTCATGAAATACAAACTTTTTTTTAATAAAAAACATGTTAAAATTTAAAATAATTTCTCAGATTAACGTAAAAATATTTTTACTACATAAATCACATCAAATCTTTTTAATGTGTTTAATGTTGAACTCTGGGCTTCTGTACTAGAACACATCAGAGGAGAACCTGCAGGATGCTGGACCTGGATCCCATGACCTCTGACCTTTACCCTTAGTTGGGACTTTATTTAAATGTGAAAAGATTGAAATGTTTCACAGCGTTTGCAGTTTTACTCCAAATATTTAAAACCTTTCTTCAGAATCATAAAACTTCATTTTGTTGTTCTTTATTCTTCCTGTTTGTTTCAAACTGAGATTAGACTTTTATTTTGAAAACCTCAAAGAGAGAGACACATCTGCAGCTCAAATAAAAACAAAGTATGTGGATGCTAAAGATCCTTCACAGGTCCACATCTGGACCTGGAGACAGATGTTCCTGATTATTAAAATCAATATTGATTCAACAACTGAAGAAGTGTGTGTGTGTGTGTGTGTGTAAACAAATAAAGACGGGCGGATTTCATTAAAACCCGAACGATGACGTCACTTCCTGTTTTTCTTACACTGCACATTTCCACGGGCTTTTATTTTGTAGGTCCGTAGCGGATGTGTGTCGTCTTCCTCCCTGCAGCGGAGCGGAGGAGAGCGGAGCTGAAGGTCACAGCTGGAGGAGCGTTAGCAGCCGCAGCCTCCTCCTCGTCATCATCACCTCCATCACCGGTCCTCTGACCGGCAAATGAGACAGGAGGAGCGACAGACGGAGCTGCTGCAGCATCCCACCTGTCTCACCGCCAGCCCTGCCTGTCTGTCGGACTGACTAGTAGCAGCCTTCGTCCCTCCGCCGTCCCTCCATCATGGGGAACCGGGGGATGGAGGAGCTGATCCCGCTGGTGAACCAGCTGCAGGACGCCTTCTCCTCCATCGGGCTGAACGCCACCCTCGACCTGCCGCAGATCGCGGTGGTGGGCGGGCAGAGCGCCGGGAAGAGCTCGGTGCTGGAGAACTTCGTGGGCAAGTGAGTCCCCCTGTCCGTCTGTCTCTCTGTCTGTCCGAACCGGGCCCAGTGGACCCGCCCGGCTGGCTGCAGGCCGGCTGACCCGCTGGATAGATGAGCAGCACATTATACAGTTCTCTGTGACGTCACATGATTTAAACGTGTGACCTGATCAGCTGTTTCTGTGTTGATGAATCAGCCAATCATCTGATGATCAATGAATCGATCCTCCGAGATTCTGATCAGGAACATCAGATCCAGTGGATGAGGGACACAGTTGGTTCTGGTCTATCATGTTCCTGTCAGATGGACAAATTAATAGGAACACTGCCTGATGGGACCCCGGAGGACCCGGGTCAGTTCGTATGTGTTCATGTGTGTCCATGTGTGTCTATGTGTCCAGAGGACGTGGGTCTCCTGCAGGAACCCCTTTAAACTGCATCAGTTCTTCCTGTCTGTGAAAACATGAAGAACTTTGAGATTTTCTTCTTCTGAAAACACAAACACATTTTAAAAACCAGTAAATGCAACTGTAACCAGAAACAAAGAGAACCTGGAGTTGAACCCCATAGGTCATTACAGACTCTGATGTTCCTGTCTGTCAGAACTTTGATCATGTCTGGTCGTCTGTGGTCTGCAGGTGTTTCAGGTGTTACAGGTGTTTCAGTGTCTCAGTGTTTCAGGTGTTTCAGTGTCTCAGTGTTTCAGGTGTCTCAGTGTCTCAGTGTTTCAGTGTTTCAGGTGTTTCAGTGTCTCAGTGTTTCAGGTGTTTCAGTGTCTCAGTGTTTCAGGTGTTTCAGGTATTTCAGTGTTTCAGGTGTCTCAGGTGTTTCAGTGTCTCAGTGTTTCAGGTGTTTCAGTGTTTCAGTGTCTCAGGTGTTTCAGGTGTCTCAGGTGTTTCAGTGTCTCAGTGTTTCAGGTGTTTCAGTGTCTCAGGTGTTTCAGGTGTCTCAGGTGTTTCAGTGTCTCAGTGTTTCAGGTGTTTCAGTGTTTCAGGTGTCTCAGGTGTTTCAGTGTTTCAGGTGTCTCAGGTGTTTCAGGTGTTTCAGTGTCTCAGGTGTTTCAGGTGTTTCAGGTGTTTCAGTGTCTCAGTGTTTCAGGTGTTTCAGTGTTTCAGGTGTTTCAGTGTTTCAGGTGTCTCAGGTGTTTCAGGTGTCTCAGTGTTTCAGGTGTTTCAGTGTTTCAGGTGTTTCAGGTGTCGCAGGTGTTTCAGTGTCTCAATGTTTCAGGTGTTTCAGTGTTTCAGGTGTTTCAGTGTCTCAGTGTTTCAGTGTTTCAGGATTCGTACCTGCATCCATGACTCTAAAGTGACCCCAGCAGCAGCAGAGCTCTTTACAGACGTGTCACTCTGATTCGTATTTATTATTCTGTTGCACATCATGTTACTATGGTTACTGAAGCACTGAAGTGTGAGCAGTATTTACTGATGAAGACCACTGCTGGGAGGAAGGGGAGGAGGAGGAAGAGGTGAAGCCTCTGTCTCTGAGGTCTGTAGTTCGAGTCCTGCCGGAAGCCGACACGTGATTGGCTGAATATTTTTATCTTCACCCTGAGGAAGAGGAGGGTCTTTGTCTGTATGCCTGCTCTCATTGGTCCCTAGCGGTCACATGACTCGGCAGGGTTTTGGTCATCGCATGACAATAACAGCGTGGTGTGTGTGTGTGTGTGTGTGTGTGTGTGTGTGTGTGTGTGTGTGTGAGAGAGAGAGAGAGAGAGAGAGAGAGAGAGAGCTGACTGCAGGAGAATCTCACTCTGCCACTACTCTCTCACACATACACTCGCTGGATGTCGTGATGCTGCTCCTCCTCGAGCTGCAGTCTCTCTGAAGGATTCACATCACAATGAATATCATATAATATTATGTCGTATCATTGGAAGAGCCACAAGTGTATTAGTTCATTTAAATTTCGGGAATATTAATAATTTAATTTTGGAATTATGCTCATGGAACTAAGATATGTAAAATATATTGAAAGACATTTATGTTAGTGATTGACGCTCCCTTTCTTGTGATTTAATGACGTCATGACGGCAGCAGGTGCCACACAGAGAGCTGCATATCGTTCTACCGTGGGACAGTTTATTATTTGTGTTTTCATGCTTTGCTGCATAAAATAAAGATAAAAGGAAAAGAATTCAAAGATGTGTCGTTCACGCAAGAAAAGGAAGTTAGTCAGTCTCCAGCTCATGAGCAATATCATATCATATCATATCATATATCATGTAATATGTAATATATAATATCATATATCATAATATCATATCATGTAATATCATATGTAATATCATATCATGTAATATCATGTAATATCATCACGTAATATATGTAATATCATATCATATATCATGTAATATCATAATATCATGTAATATATCATATCATCTGTAATATCATGTAATATATCATATATCATATAATATCATGTAATATCATGTAATATATAATATCATATATCATGTAATATAATATAATTTAATATATCAAATATTATGTAATATAATATCAAATATTATCATGTAATATCATAATTTTGTAATATAATATGTCATGTAATATATCATTTAATATAATATCAAATATTATGTAATATAATTCAAATATTATCATGTAATATAATATCGTAATATCATAACATGTAATATATCATATATCATGTAAAATATCATATCATGTAATATCATAATATCATTTAATATATCAAAATATTATGTAATATAATATCAAATATTATCATGTCATCTAATATCGTAATATCATGCAATATCATTGCATGTAATATCATATATCATGTAATATATCATATATCATTTAAAATATATATCATGAAATATCATATATCATGTAATATAATATCATGTAATATATATCATGTAATATCATAATATAATTTAACATCATAATATCAAATATCATGTAATATAATATTGTAATATCATATTATCATGTAATATTATATCATTTAATATATCAAATATGTAATATAATATCAAATATGTAATATAATCTCAATATCATGTAATATCATGATATCATTTAATATCATAATATAAAATATTATGTAATATAATATCAAATATTGTCATGTAATATCATGTAATATCATATAATATCATGTAATATCATATATCATGTAATATCATAATACCATGTAATATATTATGTAATATATCATATAATATATAATATCATGTAATATAATAATATCATGTAATATCATCAAATATTATCATGTAATATCACAATATAATGTAATATATCATAATATATAATATCATGTAATATCATAATATCATGTAATATCATCAAATGTTATCATGTAATGTCACAATATAATGTAATATCATATACAATATCATGTAATATCATGTAATATCATAATATTATGTAATATCATCAAATATTATCATGTAATATCACAATATAATGTAATATCATATACAATATCATGTAATATCATGTAATATCATAATATCATGTAAAATCATCAAATATTATCATGTAATATCACAATATAATGTAATATCATATACAATATCATGTAATATCATGTAATATCATAATATCATGTAATATCATCAAATATTATAATGTAATATCACAATATAATGTAATATATCATAATATATAATATCATGTAATATCATAATATCATGTAATATCATCAAATGTTATCATGTAATGTCACAATATAATGTAATATCATATACAATATCATGTAATATCATGTAATATCATAATATTATGTAATATCATCAAATATTATCATGTAATATCACAATATAATGTAATATCATATACAATATCATGTAATATCATGTAATATCATAATATCATGTAAAATCATCAAATATTATCATGTAATATCACAATATAATGTAATATATCATATATAATATCATGTAATATCATAATATCATGTAATATGATATCATGTGATATCATATCATTTAATATCATAATATCAAATATGTAATATAATATCAAATATTATCATGTAATATCATGTAATATAATATGTAATATCATATATGTAATATCATATATCATGTAATATAATATAATATCATGTAATATCATAATATCATATCATATATGTAATATCATATATCATGTAATATATCATTTAATATCATAATATAAAATATTATGTAATATATCAAATATTATCATGTAATATCAATACCATGTAATATCATATCATGTAATATCATATAATATCATGTAATATATCATATAATATATAATATCATGTAATATCACAATATCATGTAATATCATCAAATATTATCATGTAATATCACAATATAATATAATATATCATAATATATAATATCATGTAATATCGTAATATCATGTAATATCATCAAATATTATAATGTAATGTCATAATATAATGTAATATCATATATAATATAATGTAATATCATATAATATCATGTAATATCATAATATCATGTAATATCATCAAATATTATAATGTAATGTCATAATATAATGTAATATATATAATATAATGTAATATCATATATAATATAATGTAATATCATATAATATCATGTAATATCATAATATCATGTAATATCATCAAATATTATAATGTAATGTCATAATATAATGTAATATATATAATATAATGTAATATCATATATAATATAATGTAATATCATATAATATCATGTAATATCATAATATCATGTAATATCATCAAATATTATCATGTAATATCACAATATAATGTAATATATCATATAATATATAATATCATGTAATATCATAATATCATGTAATATCATAACATGATGCTAACATGTGATTCTAACATGTGATGCTAACATGATGCTAACCCCCCCCCCCCCCCCCCCCCCCCACCCCAGAGACTTTCTCCCACGTGGTTCCGGTATCGTCACTCGGCGCCCCCTGGTGCTGCAGCTCATCAACTGTCCAACAGGTGAGACTCACATACCATATAATATCATATATGTAATATTATAATATCATGTTAACATGTTGATCTGAGCAGGTATTGATCATATATTGATCATGTGATATATTGATCATGGATTGATCATGGATTGATCAGAGTATGCAGAGTTCCTGCACTGTAAAGGGAAGAAGTTCATCGACTTTGATGAAGTTCGTCAGGAGATTGAAGCTGAAACGGATCGAGTGACGGGTCAGAACAAAGGAATCAGTCCAGTTCCCATCAACCTACGAGTGTACTCACCCAACGGTAACACACACACACACACACACACACACACACACACACACACACACACACACACACACACACACACACACTGTGACGACCCGCTGACCCCCCCCTCTCCTCAGTCCTGAACCTAACCCTGGTCGACCTCCCCGGGATGACGAAGGTTCCGGTCGGCGACCAGCCGGCCGACATCGAGCAGCAGATCAGAGAGATGCTGATGCAGTTTGTCACCAAGGACAACTGCCTCCTATTGGCTGTTTCTCCGGCCAACTCTGACCTCGCCAACTCCGACGCCCTGAAGATTGCCAAGGAGGTCGACCCACAAGGTACGAGTCCTCCACCCGCATCTGAAACACCTCCACCCACATCTGAAACACCTCCACCTCCATCTGAAACACCTCCACCTCCATCTGAAACACCTCCACCCGCGTCCTCCTCCAGGTCTAAGGACCATCGGTGTGATTACCAAACTGGACCTGATGGATGAAGGAACTGACGCCAGAGACATCCTGGAGAACAAACTGCTGCCGCTGCGCAGAGGTACACATGATGACATCAGACAGAATCCTGACACCTGATTGGCTGTCACCTGATTGTTATATGTTAAATGTGTCAGGTTACATCGGGGTGGTGAATCGCAGTCAGAAAGACATCGACGGGAAGAAAGACATCACGGCGGCTCTGCAAGCTGAGAGGAAGTTCTTCCTGTCGCACCAGGGGTACCGTCACCTGGCCGACCGCATGGGCACCGCCTACCTGCAGAAAACTCTCAACCAGGTGAGTCCTGCTGTCTGTCTGTCTCTTTCTGTCTCATGTCTTCAGCACACAGCTGTGATGGTAGCTTAGCTTAGCATAAACACTGGGGGCGGGTGGAAACTACTAGCCGGGCTCTGTCAGTTCCCGAAGGTGTTCAGAGTTCCCGGCCCCCTGCTCCCTCTGTAACCATAGTAACAGCATCCGTCGGTTTCCCCTAGCAACTGACCAACCACATCCGGGACACGTTGCCGGGGTTACGCAGCAAACTACAGAGCCAGCTGTTGTCCATCGAGAAGGAGGTGGAGGAGTACAAGAACTTCAGACCCGATGACCCGAGTCGCAAAACCAAGGCCCTGCTGCAGTCAGTACACACACACACACACACACACACACACACACACACACACACACACACACACACACACACACACACAGTACACACACACACACACACACACACACACACACACATACACACACACACACACACACACACACACAGACAGACAGTGTGTGTGTGTGTGTGTGTGTGTGTGTGTGTGTGTCAGGATGGTGCAGCAGTTTGCGGTGGACTTTGAGAAGCGGATCGAAGGATCAGGTGATCAGGTCGACACCTACGAGCTGTCAGGAGGAGCGAAGATCAATCGAATCTTCCATGAGCGTTTCCCCTTTGAGCTGGTCAAGGTACAGATCTCACCTGTGTGACATCTTTAGATCCTGAGTGACATCATGATGATCACCTGAGTAAAGTGTTTTACCGACTGTGCAGCTGGAGGGCGACGAGAAGACTCTTCGTAAGGAGATTAGCTACGCCATCAAGAACATCCACGGGATCAGGTGAGTTTACAGCCGTGGTCTCACCTGTCACCATCCGTCCCCACCTGTCCCCACCTGTCCTCACCTGTTCTCACCTGTCCCCACCTGTTCTCACCTGTCCCCACCTGGTTCAACCTGTTCTCACCTGTCCCCAGCTGTCCTCACCTGTCCCCACCTGTTCTCACCTGTCCTCACCTGTTCCCACCTACCCTCACCTGTCCCCACCTGGTTCAACCTGTCTCCAGCTGTCCTCACCTGTCCTCACCTGTCCCCACCTGGTTCAACTTGTCCCCACCTGTCCTCACCTGTTCTCACCTGTTCCCACTTGTCCTCATCTGTCCTCACCTGGTTCAACCTGTCCTCACCTGTCCCCACCTGTCCCCACCTGTCCCCACCTGTTCTCACCTCTCCTCACGCGTCCTCACCCATTCTCACCTGTCCTCACCTGGTTCAACCTGTCCTCACCTGTCCCCACCTGCCCTCTCCTGTTCTCGCCTGTCCCCACCTGTCCTCACCTGGTTCAACCTGTTCTCACCTGTCCTCACCTGTTCTCACCTGTCCCCACCTGTCCTCACCTGGTTCAACCTGTTCTCACCTGTCCTCACCTGCCCTCTCTTGTTCTCACCTGTCCCCACCTGTCCTCACCTGGTTCAACCTGTTCTCACCTGTCCTCACCTGTTCTCACCTGTCATCACCTGTCCCCACCTGTCCTCACCTGTCCTCACCTGGTTCAACCTGTTCTCACCTGTTCTCACCTGTTCTCACCTGTCCTCAGGACGGGTCTGTTCACTCCTGACATGGCTTTCGAGACGATCACGAAGCGGCAGATCGCTCAGATCAAAGAACCGTGTCAGAAATGTGTTGACATGGTGATCAATGAGCTCGTCAATACTGTGAGGCAGTGTACTCAGAAGGTACTGCAAGTTACTCCCACTAATACTACACAGTACTGCAATCAGTAGTATTGATCTGTAATCAGTAGTACTGAAACAACAATATTTACTGTCTGGTCTGCGTTTGACCTCTGACCTCTCTGTGTCCCCTGCTTCCTGTCTGCAGCTGGCTCAGTATCCGATGCTCAGAGAGGAAATGGAGAGAATCGTCACTCAGCACATCAGAGACCGAGAGAGTCGCACCAAAACTCAGGTGTGTCACATCAGAACTGTCACAACACCCGTCA
Source organism: Embiotoca jacksoni (assembly GCF_022577435.1). Taxonomy (NCBI): domain Eukaryota; kingdom Metazoa; phylum Chordata; class Actinopteri; family Embiotocidae; genus Embiotoca; species Embiotoca jacksoni. The sequence goes on from NW_027185244.1 coordinate 163,328, forward strand.
TCTCAGGAAGTATCTCAGGAGAAGAAGAAGTATCTTAGGAAGTATCACAGGAAGTATCACAGGAAGTATCTCAGGGAGTATCTCAGGAAGTATCTTAAGAAGTATCACAGGAAGTATCTCAGGAAGTATCTCAGGAAGTATCACAGGAAGTATCTCAGGAAGTATCTCAGGGAGTATCTCAGGAAGTATCTTAGGAAGTATCTTAGGAAGTATCACAGGAAGTATCTCAGGAAGTATCTCGGAGTATCTCAGGAAGTATCTTAGGAAGTATCACAGGAAGTATCTCAGGAAGTATCTCAGGGAGTATCACAGGAAGTATCTCAGGAAGTATCACAGGAAGTATCTCAGGAAGGCTTCAGGTTGATGTCGTGAGTTAAATCTCATGTAATTATGAATGTAACCGTTAGTTTTTATTGGCTCTCATGAATGACACAATTAAAATTTTCAAACACTCAAAACATGGAAAAGAATCAACAAAACTGTGACAGTTTATTATCCTGAAGAACACAGTGACCATCTGTCTGTCTGTCTGTCTGTCTGTCTCTGTCTGTCTGTCTATCTATCTGTCTCTACCTGTCTGTCTGTCCAGGTGATGTTGCTGATTGACATTGAGTTGGCCTACATGAACACAAACCATGAAGATTTTATCGGCTTTGCAAAGTAAGAAAGTTTCAGCTCACTCACTACACAAGTACACAACAAATACACAAGTACACAACAAATACACAACAAGTACACAACAAATACACAACAAATACACAACAAATACACAAGTACACAACAAGTACAAAACAAGTACATAACAAGTACAAAAATACACAAGTACACAACAAATCAGACACTGACCTGTGTGTGTGTGTGTGTGTGTGTGTGTGTGTGTGTGTGTGTGTGTGTGCTAGTGCGCAGCAGAAGAGCAGTCAGATGAACAAGAAGAAGGCGGCAGGAAACCAGGTGAGTCCCTGCAGGTAACGAAGGACCAACTCATTCATATGTTTCTCTCTTTTCTTCTCACTCTGTCTCTCCATCCCTCTCTATGCCTCTGTTGCCGTGGCAACCAGGATGAAATCATGGTAAGTGTGTGTTTGCTTGTGTTACTGACGTTGTGGGGACGTACCTAAGGTTAGGTTCAGGTTGGGTTTAGGTTAGGTTCAGGTTAGGGTTAGGTTAGGTTCAGGTTAGGTTTAGGTTTGGGTTAGGTTAGGTTTAGGTTTGGGTTAGGTTAGGCTAGGTTCAGGTTAGGTTTGGGTTAGGTTAGGTTAGGTTAGGTTAGGTTAGGTTTAGGTTTGGGTTTGGGTTAGGTTAGGTTAGGTTCAGGTTAGGTTAGGTTAGGGTTAGGTTCAGGTTAGATTCAGTCTAATATTAACACTGTGATGTAACTTTACAACTGGACGAACACTGTTGTTATTAGTGATGGATCAATAATTAATCACAGGGATTGATGACATCATCATTAACCAGGTGTTTCTCTGATGTAATGACTCGTCCAGGTGATCCGTAAAGGCTGGCTCACCATCAACAACATTAGCATCATGAAGGGCGGAGCCAAAGAGTACTGGTTCGTCCTGACGGCTGAGACCCTGTCCTGGTACAAAGACGACGAGGTAACACACACACACGGAAACACGCACACAGAAGCACAGACATGGAAACAAACACGGAAACACACAACTCCATATAAAGTCCTGAAATCTGAACAAATACATCTGTCCTGGTTCAGCAGAGAGCAGAGACTTTTGTTGAAAAGACAGAGACATTAACGATGTGTGTTGCCGTTGTTGTCGTTGTTGATGTTATTGTCGTTGTTGTCATTGTTGACGGTGTTGTTGATGACGTTGTCGTTGTTAATGTTGTCGTCGTTGTTGTTGCTGATGATGTTGCTGTCATCGTTGATGTTGTCATTGTTGTCGTTGTTGATGTTGTTGTCATTGCCCCCTGCAGGAGAAGGAGAAGAAGTACATGCTGACAGTGGACAACCTGAAACTGAAAGACATTGAGAAAAGTTTCATGTCCAGCAAACACGTTTTCGCCCTGTTTAACACAGAGCACAGGTCAGAGGTCAATAATAAATACAGGTCAGATGTCAATAATCAATACAGGTCAGAGGTCAATAATGAATATGATCTATGATGTTGCAGGAACGTGTACAAAGACTACCGTCAGCTGGAGTTGGCCAGTGAGTCTCAGGAGGAGGTGGACAGCTGGAAGGCATCTTTCCTACGAGCTGGAGTGTACCCTGAACGCACTGTGGTACTAATCAATACCACTGTTTATTATCAATTCATACGACATCACCACCACATCATCACCACATCACAACCATATCATCACCACATCATCACCACATCACAACCATATCATCACCACATCACCACATCACAACCATATCATCACCACATCATCACCACATCACAACCATATCATCACCACATCACCACATCACAACCATATCATCACCACATCATCACCACATCACAACCATATCATCACCATATCATCACCACATCACAACCATATCATCACCACATCACCACCACATCACAACCACATCACAATCATATCATCACCATATCATCACCACATCACAACCATATCATCACCACATCACCACCACATCATCACCACATCACAACCATATCATCACCATATCATCACCATATCACAACCATATCATCACCACATCACCACATCACAACCACATCACAATCATATCATCACCATATCATCACCACATCACAACCATATCATCACCGCATCATCACCACATCACAACCACATCATCACCACATCACCACCACATCATCACCATATCATCACCATATCATCACACATCACCACCACATCACAACCATATCATCACCATATCATCACCATATCATCACACATCACCACCACATCACCACCACATCACAACCATATCATCACCACATCACCATATCATCACCATATCATCACCATATCATCACCACATCATCACCACATCACAACCATATCATCACCACATCATCACCATATCATCACCATATCATCACCATATCATCACCATATCATCACCACATCACCACCACATCACAACCATATCATCACCACATCACCACATCATCACCATATCATCACCATATCATCACCACATCATCACCACATCACAACCATATCATCACCACATCACCACATCATCACCATATCATCACCATATCATCACCATATCATCACCATATCATCACCACATCACCACCACATCACAACCATATCATCACCACATCACCACATCATCACCATATCATCACCATATCATCACTACATCATCACCACATCACAACCATATCATCACCACATCACCACATCATCACCATATCATCACCATATCATCACACATCACCACCACATCACCACCACATCACAACCATATCATCACCACATCACCATATCATCACCATATCATCACCACATCACAACCATATCATCACCATATCATCACCATATCATCACACATCACCACCACATCACCACCACATCACAACCATATCATCACCACATCACCATATCATCACCATATCATCACCACATCACAACCATATCATCACCACATCATCACCACATCACAACCATATCATCACCATATCATCACCATATTATCACACATCACCACCACATCATCACATCATCAATCATCACCACCACATCACATTATTACTACTTTATTACTACTTTCTTAAGACTTAATACTTTATAATCACTTTATTAATAATGTATTATTACTTTATCAATACTTTATAATCATTTTATTAATACTTTATTATTACTTTAATAATACTTTATTGATACTTTATAATCACTTCATTAATGACTTTATTAATACTTCATATTTACTTTATTAATGATTACAGTAGTTCCTCAATATGACAGTAATATATTAGTAGTAGTTCTTATTATATATTGTTATTATTATTAATAATGAAATTATTAAAAATGAACTGAAACTTTCTCCTTCCTTTCTGCTCCTGCAGGATAAAGAGAAGGTAAGTTTCTGTGTGTGTGTGTGTGTGTGTGTGTGTGTGTGTGTGTGTGTGTGTGTGTGTGTGTCTGTGTGTGTGTCTGTGTGTGTGTCTGTGTGTGTGTCTGTGTGTTCAGCTGCTGTGTGTGTGTGTGTGTGTGTGTGTGTGTGTGTGTGTCTGTGTGTGTGTCTGTGTGTGTGTCTGTGTGTGTACACTGTGTGTTCAGCTGCTGTGTGTGTGTGTGTGTTTGCAGGTGGAGGTGGAGGAGTCCAGTGGTGATGGACAGATCCACAGTTTGGACCCTCAGCTGGAGCGACAGGTGGAGATCGTCAGGAACCTGGTGGACTCGTACCTGTCAATCATCCACCGCACCGTCAGAGACCTCATCCCCAAAACCATCATGCACCTGATGGTCAACAACGTACGGAGACACACACGCACACGCGCACGCACACACACACGCACACACACACACACACACACACACACACACACACACACACACAAATGAAGGTGTTGGTCATGTGACCTCCTCTCTGCTCCTCAGACGAAGGAGTTCATTCACGCCGACCTGCTTGCTCATCTTTACTCCTGTGGAGACCAGAACACCCTGATGGAGGAGTCCCAGGAACAGGTGAGACAGGGGGACAGAGAGACAGACGGGGGACAGGGACAGACCGAGGGACAGGGGAACAGACAGAGGGACAGAGAGACAAACAGGGGGATAGACGGGGGACAAAGAGACAGACAGGGGACAGAGGGACAGGGGGACAGACGGGGGACAAAGAGACAGACAGGTGGACCCAAAGAAATGTTTCTTTCTCTTTCAAACAATTGTGGTTCTTGTTTTTGTTGCTTTAAACCTGTCTGTCTGTCTGTCTCTCTCCTACCTGTCTGTCTCTCCAGGCCCAGCACCGTGATGAGATGCTCCGGATGTTTCACGCCCTCAGAGAAGGTCTCAACATCATTGGTGACATCAGCACGTCCACCATCACCACGACGATGCCTCCTCCGGTGGACGACTCTTGGCTGCAGGTGACGGGGATGCCGTCAGGACGCAGGTAACCGAGCACCAGGTGAGCCGCCCCCCCCCCCGCCCCCCCGACAGTGTAAGACGGGGTCATCGAGTATCTTCTGGTCTCTGCCGGTCTCTGCAGGTCCCCCATGTCCAGCCCGACCCCCCAGCGCCGTGCCCCCCCTGGTCCTCCTCGTCCAGGTGGTCGCGCTGCTCCCGGTCCGCCGTCGCGTCCCGCCGTGTCTCCTGATCCGGGACCGCCCAACGTGCCATCCCGGCCCAACAGAGCGCCCCCCCCCCGGAGTCCCCAGGTACCCCGGGCTTCATGTGTCCGTCACTCTGAGGTCAAAGGTCAAACGGCCCAGAGAGGTCAGGTGACTGAGTGGCGTGTTCAGGTGCAGCCGGTCCTGGACCGGGACCCTGCAGGTCCGAAGACCAATTCAGACCAAAGACCGTCTGATGTGTCCTCACGTCCTCCAACTGGACCGCCGGCCCGGCTCACCTCCAGGTCTCTGGTCTGAGCTGGTCCGGGTCCGAGAGCGGGTCGGAGCAGATCCTGGGTCAAATCTAAGACCCGTTACCTGGACGCTGAAGCAGGTCCCATATCCCATAATATCTCTCACGAAGCTGGTTCAACCAATCAGCTCTGAGAACGCTCACGTTAAAGGGGCAGGGTTTGCAGCTGATCTCTGACATCACTGAATGGTCAGTGGGCGGAGCTTCAACAGAACCTGCTCTGGGGCAGGTTAGGGCTGCAGTTCGATCTGAAGTTACCATGGTAACCGATCCTGCTGATGAGTCCAGACCTCCAGGTTAGCTGACCTGCAGCTGATCGTCAGGTGTGAACAAGGTCCTGTGATGTCACCTGAATGTTTCCAGGTGTTCACATCTGTTTGTTTAGCTTTTATTATTCAGAAAGAACCAGAAGAAGAAGTCAGGTTCTTCTTCGTTTTGTGCAGTGATCCACAAACAGCCTGCAGACATGGAGAAGAAAGAGGCGTCTTTCTTTCTCACCTGCTCCTGTTCATCACACTCCTCCTCCTCATCAGACTCCTCCTCCTTATCAGACCCTTACTCCTCATCAGACTCCTCCTCCTCAGCAGACTCTTCCTTCTCATCATACTCCTCCTCCTCATCAGACTCTTCCTCCTCATCAGACTCCTCCTCATCAGACTCTTCCTCCTCATCAGACTCCTCCTCCTCATCAGACCCCTCCTCCTCATCAGATCCCTCCTCCTTATCAGACCCTTACTCCTCATCAGACTCCTCCTCCTCATCAGACTCTTCCTCATCACACTCCTCCTCATCATCAGACTCCTCCTTCTCATCATACTCCTCCTCCTCATCAGACTCCTCCTTCTAATCATACTCCTCCTCCTCATCAGACTCTTCCTCCTCATCAGACTCCTCCTCATCAGACTCTTCCTACTTATCAGACCCCTAACCCTCATCACACTCCTCCTCCTCATCAGACTCTTCATCCTCATCAGACTCCTCCTCCTCATCAGACTCTTCCTCCTCATCAGACTCTTCCTCCTCATCATACTCCTCCTCCTTGTCAGACTCTTCCTCCTCATCATACTCCTCCTCCTCATCAGACTCCTCCTCCTCATCAGACTCTTCCTCATCATCATACTCCTCCTCATCATCAGACTCCTCCTCCTCATCAGACTCTTCCTCCTCATCAGACTCTTCCTCCTCATCACACTCCTCCTCCTCATCAGACTCTTCCTCCTCATCACACTCCTCCTTCTCATCAGACTCCTCCTCCTCCTCATCACACTCCTCCTCCTGATCAGACTCTTCCTCCTCATCAGACTCCTCCTTCTCATCATACTCCTCCTCATCAGACTCCTCCTTCTCATCATACTCCTCCTCATCAGACTCTTCCTCATCATCAGACTCCTCCTCCTCATCAGACTCTTCCTCCTCATCAGACTCTTCCTCCTCATCAGACTCCTCCTCATCATCAGACTCTTCCTCCTCATCAGACTCTTCCTCCTCATCAGACTCCTCCTCATCATCAGACTCTTCCTCATCATCAGACTCCTCCTCCTCATCAGACTCTTCCTCCTCATCAGACTCTTCCTCCTCATCAGACTCCTCCTCCTCATCAGACTCTTCCTCCTCATCAGACTCTTCCTCATCATCAGACTCCTCCTCCTCATCAGACTCTTCCTCCTCATCAGACTCTTCCTCCTCATCAGACTCTTCCTCATCATCAGACTCCTCCTCCTCATCAGACTCCTCCTCCTCATCAGACTCTTCCTCCTCATCAGACTCTTCCTCCTCATCAGACTCTTCCTCCTCATCACACTCCTCCTCCTCATCAGACTCTTCCTCCTCATCACACTCCTCCTCCTCATCAGACTCCTCCTTCTCATCAGACTCCTCCTCCTCCTCATCACACTCCTCCTCCTGATCAGACTCTTCCTCCTCATCAGACTCTTCCTCCTCATCAGACTCCTCCTTCTCATCATACTCCTCCTCATCAGACTCCTCCTTCTCATCATACTCCTCCTCATCAGACTCTTCCTCCTCATCAGACTCTTCCTCCTCATCAGACTCTTCCTCATCATCAGACTCCTCCTCCTCATCAGACTCTTCCTCCTCATCAGACTCTTCCTCCTCATCAGACTCCTCCTCATCATCAGACTCTTCCTCATCATCAGACTCCTCCTCCTCATCAGACTCTTCCTCCTCATCAGACTCTTCCTCATCATCAGACTCCTCCTCCTCATCAGACTCTTCCTCCTCATCAGACTCTTCCTCATCATCAGACTCTTCCTCCTCATCAGACTCTTCCTCCTCATCAGACTCTTCCTCATCATCAGACTCCTCTCCTGTTAGACCTGAAACAGAAGGAAATTGTTAGCTTAGCTTAGCTCAAAGACTAGATAAAGAGATAAATCTGATTATTGTCTCACCACCCAATCATCCACCTGGAGCCATGTCTGTCTGTCTGTCTGTCTGTCTGTCTGTCTATCCCTCTACCTGTCTGGCTCTCTACCCTTCTCTTTACCTGTCTGTCTGTCTGTCTTCCTGTCTCTCTACCTGTCTACCTCTCTCTGTTTGTGTGATCTGGTTCTAACAATACCTTCTAAGGCTACACAGGAAGTTCAGTGTCACAGCAGGTAGCCCCGCCCGTTCCCCCTCATAATGACCATATATGGTTATTCTTTCAGAATCTCTATCAGTGACCAGTGAGGAGTTCACCAATGGTATGTCAGCTATCTGTGTGACATCACTGTCCATCATCCACTGTGTTTTTGTGTGTGTGTGTGTGTGTGTGTGTGTGTGTGTGTGTGTGTGTGTGTGTGTGTGTGTGTGTGTGTGTGTGTGTTTTTGTGTGTGTTTGTGTGTGTGTGTATTTGTGTGTGTGTGTGTGTGTGTGTGTGTGTGTGTGTGTGTGTGTGTGTGTGTGTGTGTGTCTCATCGTCCAATCAAATCACTCTCCTCACCATGTGATCCCGCCCACCCCCTCTGCATCATAGTAATCCATGTAATTGGCAGCTCCATCGACCTGTAATTGACTGTCAGTCTCTCTGTTTGTGTCTCTGTTGTTTTTGTGTTGTTGTTTGTCTCCAGTCTGAGGGCTCCTGCATCTTCATTCCGATCCTCCAGAACAGCCTCTGACTCCGCCCTCTTACTCCGCCCTCTGACACACAGAAAGCACACAGATCACATAGAATTAGATTTAGTCTGGTTCCCAAAGGTTCCACATGTGGTTCTGGAGGACAAACACACTTTATTCTCTCCTTTTTACTGGTTCTAACTAGTTCCAGCTTGTTAATACTGTTTCAGTGGATGCCCAGCTGGTTCCAGCTGGTTCTAACCAGTTTTGGATGGTTCCAGTGGTTCCTACACATTTAAACTTATTCAACTGGTTTGAACAGACACGTGCTGGTTCTCCAGGTTCCTGCTGGTTCTAACTTGTTTCAACTACTGGTCCGAAAGTTCCTTCTGTTTCCAATAGGTTCCATCAAGTTCTGTTGGTTTCAGCTGGTTTCAAGAAGGTCCTCCACATTTGAACTTGTTCAACTGGTTTGAATGGGTTCCTGGTGTGTTCCAGCTGGTTTAACTGGATCTCACTGGTTCTAACTGGTAGCAACTGGTTCTAACTGGTTCTAACTGGTACCTACTGTTTATAACTGCTACCTACTGGTACCAACTGATTCTAACTGGTACTTACTGGTTCTAACTGGTACCTCCCAGTTCTAACTGGTCCCATCCATTTTGTCCTGACTGTTCCTACAGAGTATTGTAGATGATGTGACGTTTGACCCCTGAAGCCTTCCTTCTGCCTGCCCCGCTGATTCACTCTTCTCTTTTCTCTTCCTGTTTGGTTCCTGTGGTTCTTGCCAGTCGTCCCAGTAAAGGTAGCCCCGCCCACGGAGAGAGCCCCCAGTCTTCTATGGAGGGTTGACCCCCCCGCTGTGTTCCTGTCACATTAATATTCATCATCAGCACATTACTGCAATACTCAGTGTATGAACTTGTCTGTCTGCTGCTGGGAGGTGAGACAGGTCTTGTCGAGCGCTCCACAGATATGTGTGAAGAGCAGATGTCTCACTCGGCTCCATATTACCAGGTCGGTCCAACACCTGCCAGCTTTCGTCCTCAGTTCTGGAGTTTTATTTTCAGTTTCTGCTTTTCTCTCCTGTAAAGCTCAGCGTTTCTTTACAGTGTAAAGTTTATCGTTCAACTTGTCTATTTATTGATCTATTTATTGATTTATTTATGATCTACTGTTAGCTTAAAACCAGTGTTCTACTGTTCTACAAATGTTCTGTTCTGTGGACATCAGTCTGCTCCATCTCAAAGCTGCCCTCTGGTTCCAACTGGTTCCATCTGGTTCCAACTGGCTCCATTTGGTTCCAACTCGTTCCATCTGGTTCCAATTGGCTCCAACTCTCCAATCAGTGCAAGTTGTTCTGTCTTGTTCCAACCGGTGCCAACTGATACAAGCTGGTTCTAACCGGTTCCAACTGGTTCCTTCTGGTTTATCCTGGTTCCAGCTTGTTCCAATGGGTTCCAACTGGTTCTAACCAGTTCCAACTGGTTCCAACAGGTTCCAACTCTCCAACCAGTGCAAGTTGTTCTGTCTTGTTCCAACCGGTGCCAACTGATACCAGCTGGTTCTAACTGGTTCCAGTTTGTTCCAGTTGGTCCACCTGGTTCCGACCTTCTATGTTTGGTTTCAACCAGAACAACTTGTTCTGTCCTGTTCAAATTGGTTCTGACTAACTGGTACCACCTGGTTCTAAAGGGTTCCAGTTGAATACTCAGTAGTTCTAACTCCCTCCCACTGGTTCCATTTGGTTCTGATTGGATCTTAGGGGTTCCAAACCACATCTGTTCTCCCAGTGTTTCCCATCAGAGTTCCTCCAGGAAGGAGGGCGTCATCAGGACCTGAGAATCCGGTTTGTTAAGTTGTAGTTTGAGTTTGTAGATGTCTGGATGTGTTCTGACCTGGGACTGTTTCCTAACCGTTGGTGCGGTTCCTGGAGGGAGGACGGACCCGGCGCTGCAGCGGTCCGTTCGGATCTCTGCTGCAGGTTGAAGAGGTTCATGGGTGTCTCTGCTGTCTGTCCTCCGGTGTTGTGTTTGCTGTTCGTGTTGTGGTTCTGTACAATTAGTTCAGGTTCTGAGCTGCGTTCAGCGGCACCGCTGTTAGCGGAGCGTTAGCAGGACGTGCCTGTATCCGTGACGACGTGTCCTGTGTTCACATTAGTGGCAGCATGCTCTGGTTCTCGTGGTGTTTAGTATTGTTGCACGTGGCTCTGCAGCAGCGTGCTGAACGCAGCGCGGCCGCCGTGTTTACCGAGATATTACCGAGATTATAATGTACCTGTTTATGTGAGGAGCAAATTTACAGATCCACATATTCTACTGAAATATGCAGCAGCCCACACAGTAGTGTGTGTGTGTGTGTGTGTGTGTGTGTGTGTGTGAGTGAGAGTAGCTTTGTTGTGTATCTTAGTGTCATGTGATCAGGGCCAACAGTGTTGACATGAAATAAAATTTGTGTGAATAAATATGTGTCGACTTTTCTTCAAGTCAAACTGAACTAAATTAAATTAAACTAAATTAAATTAAATTAGACTAAACTACATTAATCAAAACTAAATTTGACTAATCTAAGCCAATCTAAATTTAACTAAACTAATTTAATCTAAATCAAATGACTAAACCAAATTATAATAAACAAAATTAAACAAAATTAATCTAAACTAAATGAAACTAAACTAAATTAATCTCAACTAAATTAAACTCAACTAAATTAATCGCAACTAAATTAAATTAAACTAAACTAAATTAATATCAACTAAATTGAACTAAACTAAACTCATTTACTAACTCATTGACCTTTAACCAAGTTAACTTCTCGGTTACTTACTCGTTAACAGATCCACTTCTCTACCAACTCTGGGGAACTCTCATCTAATCAAAAACTATTTATTGAGGAACTCTTTAACTACATCTGTCACTCATTAACTAACCCACGACCTCATCTCTTTCTTCAACTAACCCATGAACTAACTCACCCCTCTAACCCGTTCAGTAGCTAGTTTCCGTAGTAACTCATCAGTTAGTCATCGACCACCGATCAGGCAGTGAATCTAGTTCACTCATGAATTTATTATTTCATTTTATTATATTTAATCTGTCCACAATTTTAACTGGACCACTCCTGGACAACATGCTCCGACCATCAGAACCATCATCAGAACCATCAGGACCATCAGAACCATCATCAGGACCATCAGAACCATCATCAGAACCATCATCAGCACCATCATCAGCACCATTAGAACCATCATCAGGACCATCAGGACCATCAGAACCATCATCAGGACAATCAGAACCATCATCAGCACCATCATCAGCACCATCAGAACCATCATCAGGACCATCAGGACCATCAGAACCATCATCAGGACCATCATCAGCACCATCAGAACCATCATCAGGACCATCAGGACCATCAGAACCATCATCAGGACAATCAGAACCATCATCAGCACCATCATCAGCACCATCAGAACCATCATCAGGACCATCAGGACCATCAGAATCATCATCAGGACCATCAGAACCATCATCAGCACCATCAGAACCATCATCAGGACCATCAGGACCATCAGAACCATCATCAGGACAATCAGAACCATCATCAGCACCATCATCAGCACCATCAGAACCATCATCAGGACCATCAGGACCATCAGAACCATCATCAGCACCATCAGAACCATCATCAGCAATATCAGGACCAAAAGGACCATCAGAACCATCAGGACCATCAGGACCTTATCTATCTATCTATCTATCTATCTATCTATCTATCTATCTATCTATCTATCTATCTATCTATCTATCTATCTATCTATCTATCTATCTATCTATCTATCTATCTATCTATCTATCTATCTATCTATCTATCTATCTATCTATCTATCTATCTATCTATCTATCTATCTATCTATCTATCTATCTATCTATCTATCTATCTATCTATCTATCTATCTATCTATCTATCTATCTATCTATCTATCTATCTATCTATCTATCTATCTATCTATCTATCTATTATCTATCTATCTATCTACAGTTGAAACCAGAAGTTTACATACACTGTGCAAAAAGACACATAACACTTTTTTCCTCACTGTCTGAAGTTAAATCAGACTAAACCTCTCCTGTTTCAGGTCCGTTAGGATTACCAAAATTATTTAACTTTTGCTAAATGTCACAATAATGAGAAAGAGAATTTCTTAGAGAATTTTATATTACTTTCTTTGAGGTCAAAAGTTTACATACACCAAAAGTACTATGTCTTTAAACAACGTGGGCAAGCCCAGATGATGATGTCATGGCTTTTGAAGCTCCTGATAGGTTAACTGACAACATGTGAGTTAATTGAAGGCACACCTGGGGATGTATTTTAAGGCCACATCTCAACCACTCTGCTTCCTTGTTTGAAATCATGGGAAAGTCAAAAGAAATCAGCCAAGAAATCAGGGAGAGAATCGTGGAGCTCCACAAGTCTGGTTCATCCTTGGGTGCAATTTCCAGATGCTTGAAGGTGCCACGTTCATCTGTGCAAACAATTATACGCAAGTATAAACATGGGAATGTCCAGCCATCACACCGCTCAGGAAGGAGACGGGCTCTGTGTCCCAGAGATTAACGTGTTTTGGTCCGACATGTGCAAATCAACCTCAGAACAAAAGCTAAAGACCTTGTGAAGATGATGGCTGAAGCTGGTAAGAAAGTGTCATTATCCACAGTAAAACGAGTCCTGCACCGACATGGGCTGAAAGGCTACTCAGCAAGAAGGAAGCCATTACTCCTAAAGAAACATAAAAAAGCCAGATTGCAGTTTGCAAAAAGACACCAAGACAAAGACCTTAACTTCTAGAGACATGTCCTGTGGTCTGATGAAACTAAAGTGGAGCTGTTTGGCCATAATGACCACCGTTACATTTGGAGGAAAAAGGGGGAAGCTTGTAGACCTGAAAACACCATCCCAACTGTGAAGCATGGAGGTGGCAGCATCATGTTGTGGGGCTGTTTTGCTGCAGCAGGAACTGGAGCTCTTCATAAAATAGACGGCATCATGAAGAAAGAACATTACCTGGAAATATTAAGGCAACATCTCAGGACATCAGCCAGGAAGCTAAAACTTGGGCGCAAATGGGTCTTCCAAATGGACAATGACCCGAAGCATACTGCCAAAATAGTTAAAAAGTGGCTTGAGGACAATAAAGTCAATGTCTTGGAGTGGCCATCACAAAGCCCTGACCTGAATCCCATCGAAAATTTGTGGGCAGATCTGAAAAGGCGTGTGCGAGCGAGGCGGCCAACAAACCTGACTCAGTTCCACCAGTTCTGTCGGGAGGAATGGGCCAGAATTCCATCAGAGTACTGTAAGAAGCTGGTGGAAGGATACCCAAAACGTTTGACCCAAGTCATGCAGTTCAAAGGCAATGCTACTAAATACTAAGGAACTGGATGTAAACTTTTGACCTTGAAGAAAGTAATGAAAAATTCTCTAAAATATTCTCTTTCTCATTATTGTGACATTTAGCAAAAGTTAAATAATGTTGGTAATCCTAACGGACCTGAAACAGGAGATGTTTAGTCTGATTTAACTTCAGACAGTGAGAAAAAAAGTGTTATGTGTCTTTTTGCACAGTGTATGTAAACTTCTGGTTTCAACTGTATCTGTCTGTCTCTGTCTGTCTGTCTGTCTGTCTGTCTGTCTGTCTGTCTGTCTGTCTGTCTGTCTGTCTGTCTGTCTGTCTGTCCGTCCGTCCGTCCGTCTATCTATCTATTTTCTATCTATCTATTATATAAATATCCATCCAACCATCTAAAACGAGAACAGAGCTGTGCTGTCTGCTGGCAGTCAGCAGGTGGAGCTGCATCATTATCATCATCATCATCTCAGAGGCTGAACTTCATGTCAGAGACAGAAAGAGGAAGACGAGGAGGAAGGAAGAAGAGACGACAGAACAGTTTCAGGAAGACACGCAGAGAGAAAGCTGAGGGATTAACCTGTCGCTCTGCTCAACACTGTCCAGCTACCTACCTACCTGTCTGTCTGTCTGTCTGTCTGTCTGTCTGTCTGTCCGTCTGTAGACATGTCCTCCTGGGCTGACAGCAAGACAGGTAACCTTCTCCTCTTGTTTCTCTGACATGCTAACCGTTAGCCACCGCAGGCTAAAGACTTCAGAATTTAGTTTTTGAACTGAAGTGCTTTTATTTTAGTAGATCATGATGATGATGATAATGATGATGGTGATGACGATGCCCTCCTCCTCCCCAGCCTCCCAGCTTGCCTCTCTCACCTTGAGGTTGAAGGATAAGCTCCACCCACAGCGGAACAGACGATCTGACCGAATCAAACACACCTCAGAACAGAAACCCAAACCAGCTGCTCCGAACCTGCAGCAACACAAGGTACACACACACACACACACACACACACACACACACACTACAACACAAGGTACACACACACACACACACACACACACACACACACACACACACACACACACACACACACACACACACACACACACACACACTACAACACAAGGTACACACACACACACACACACACTACAACACAAGGTACACACACACACACACACACACACACACACTACAACACAAGGTACACACACACACACACTACAACACAAGGTACACACACACACACACACACACACACACTACAACACAAGGTACACACACACACACACACACTACAATACAAGGTACACACACACACACACGCACACACTACAACACAAGGTACACACACACACAAGGTACACACACCACAACACAAGGTACACACACACACACACACACACACACACACACACACACACACAAGGTACACACACTACAACACAAGGTACACACACACACACACACACACAACAACAACACAAGGTGCACACACACACACACACACACACACACACACACTACAACACAAGGTACACACACACACACATTACAACACAAAATACACACACACACACACACACACACACACTACAACACAAGGTACACACACACACATTACAACACAAAATACACACACACACACACACACACACACACACACACACACACACACACACACACACTACAACACAACACAAGGTACACACACACACACACACACACACACTACAGGAGACCCTGAACTGTTGAGCAGCTGAAATCCTCAGAATGGGACCACATTTCACTTTCAAAACTGTGTGTGTGTGTGTGTGTGTGTGTGTGTGTGTGTGTGTGTGTGTGTGTGTGTGTGTGTGTGTGTGTGTAGTCCGATGGGGTTCTGGTGGACCAGCAGCGGGCTGTCGTCAGCTCTCTGCAGTACTTCAAAGCTCTGGTGGACAGACTGGGAGTAGACAGACCCGGAGTGGACAAACTGGTCCTGGACCAGTCGGTGGTGGGGGGTCTGCTGGGGGGGGCATCTGCCGGAGTCCTGGAGGCGGTCCAGACTCTGGTCCAGCTGGAGCCACACCTACACAACAGGTAGGATCCACCTGCTGGAGTTTGAATGAGGACCTCCAGAGAGTCTTCTGTTTCCTCACTCTGTCCTTCTGTCTCTCTGTCCCTCTGTCTCTCTTTCCCTCTGTCTCTCTGTCTCTCTGTCCCCTGCAGTAAGACCGTCTCCGCCTGTCTCACTCGTCTCTACCGCTCTCTGGCTCAGCTGATTCGCTGGGCGGATCAGGTGATGCTGCAGGGAGTCTCAAGTGACAACAAAGAGTCCACAGAGAGCGTTACCACGGTGATCAGGGCTGTGCTGGACTGTGTCAAGGTGAGGACAAATTATGCCCTTGTTTGAGTGAAAAGGGACACTGTTGGAGACAAGCTGAAACCTGAAGAGAGGACAGACAGAGAGCCGGTCTGTCCTCATTTACAGGCTCCTTCTGTCCTCTCCGTCCTTTCCTCTCTGTCCTCTCCGTCCCGTCTTATGGTCTGATCACTTTTGCTCTCTTGTCTCAGGAACTGGTTCGATTGGCTGCTGAGAGACGAGAAAGCTCCCCCCCCTTGTCTCCTGCTGTGGGACAGTTGGGAGGTTTTGATGAGGAGACGTTGACATGCAGGACACCTCCAGAGGAGGCACAGGAGGGGAGGGGCGAAGGGGAGGAGCAGACCGTTGTAGCTCCTCCCAAGCCCCCCATGCCTCTCCCAGAGCCCCTCCCCCAGGTGTCCCCCCTACTGAGGTGAGTCTGAAGTCATCTGATTGGCTGACAGGGTCTCCATGTTGGACATTGGACTGATCTGTTGGAGCAGACATAGATGTTAGGAGGAAACAGGAAGTAGTGCGACTGAATACCCCCCCCCTCCGCACCACTTCCTGTCTATCAGCTGACAGGAAGCAGAGGTGTCAGAAAGACGACAACAGACAGTTTCAGTGTCTTCAGTTTGTTTCCTGAAACATTTCAGACATTCAGGATCTCCGATCAGCTCCCAGAACCGACCAATCACAGACGACCAATCACCACTGGGCGGGGCTACAGGTGCATCAGTCTACTGCAGCTAAAAGTTTTCACCACAGAAACTGTTCAAACTGTCTCTCTGTCTGTCTGTCTGTCTCTCTGTCTGTTTATCTGTCTATCATTCTATCTGTCTCTCTCTCTCTGTCTCTCTGTCTGTCTGTCTCTCTGTCTGTCTCTGTCTGTCTGTCTGTCTGTCTGTCTTTCTCTCTGTCTCTCTGTGTCAGACCTCCAGCTCTGCCTCCTAAGAAGCGTCAATCATCATCAGGCCCCGCCCCCTGCAGGGTTGCTATAGTTGCACCAATGAGACGAGAGCCTGAGGTAGACAGACATGTTCAACAGGTATGTTTCCATGACAACATCTCAGTTTGATTCATTTTAATCCGTTTTAGTTTTTATTTTCAAACCAGCCTCAAACCAGCCTCAAACCAGACTCAAACCAGACTCAAACCAGATTCAAACCAGACTCAAACCAGATTCAAACCAGACTCAAACCAGACTCAAACCAGACTCAAACCAGACTCAAACCAGACTCAAACCAGATTCAAACCAGACTCAAACCAGACTCAAACCAGACTCAAACCAGACTCAAACCAGATTCAAACCAGACTCAAACCAGACTCAAACCAGACTCAAACCAGACTCAAACCAGACTCAAACCAGACTCAAACCAGACTCAAACCAGACTCAAACCAGACTCAAACCAGACTCAAACCAGATTCAAACCAGACTCAAACCAGACTCAAACCAGACTCAAACCAGACTCAAACCAGATTCAAACCAGACTCAAACCAGATTCAAACCAGACTCAAACCAGATTCAAACCAGACTCAAACCAAACCAGATTGAAACTGGTTTTGTGGTCTCTACAAGTGTTTCCACACCTCTTGATGAGCTTCTTTCTTTAAAGGTCCAGATTGTTGAAACTCAGATTTAATGTTTGAGTCTGAGTGAGTTGTCTGCGTTTAGTTAACAGCTAACAGCTAGTGCGACTGTGAATTACATTCTCCTCAATTGAACCCACTAGCCCGAGTTTCAAAACTCAGTGTGACGATTCAAACAGAATGAAGGCTTCCTGTTACTGTGTTTAATAATGTGTTTGTGTGTGTGCGTGTTACAGTGTGAGGACGACTGTTGGAAACGAAGCTCTTCTTCTGCAGACTCTGCTGCTCACGATACACATTGTGGTAAAACACACACACACACACACACACACACACACACACACACACACACACACACACACACACACACACACACACACACACACACACACTTCCCATCAGCAGCAGGGGCTGTGAGTAACATCACTTCCTGTCAGTTAACAGAAAAATGTTTGCTGAGGCTTCCTGTCTGCAGTGAGGTGCTGAACAGACTCCCACTGCTGCCTCCTGCTGGACACGCACACACACACACACACACACACACACACACACACACACACACACACACACACACACACACACTAGCAGGGGAAACGTGTGTCAAACCTTTCAAACCAGATAAAAAAAATGAACGGGGCCAGGAGTTTCATAAAGGTCTGAATGGTGTCATCAGTATTTATATTTCTGACCTTTTGCTCACTTCAACCTCACGTCCACTTCACTTCATCCTCACTTAACTTCACTTCAACCTCACTTAACTTCACTTCATCCTCACTTCCACTTCACTTCATCCTCACTTAACTTCACTTCATCCTCACTTAACTTCACTTCAACTTCACTTCAACTTCACTTCAAACTCACTTCAACCTGACTACAACTTCACTTCTCCCTCGCTTCAACCTCACTTCAACTTCACTTCTCCCTCACTTCAACCTGACTTCAACCTCACTTCAACTTCACTTCTCCCTCACTTCAACCTGACATCAATCTCACTTCAACTTCACCTCAACCTAATTTCAGCTTGATTTTACAGTCAGACTCGGTTGGGTCTGTGGTTCTGATTAACAGGTCCTCACTCTCAGTGTCTCATCTTCAGAGGATGATCCGGACTACGACTTCCTCCACACCGACCTGTCCTCCTCTGACACCCTCCCCTCCCTCCCTCCACCCCCCCCCCGCCCTGCCAAAGAAGAGACGACCCAGCGCTGCAGGTGAGGACACATCCAACGGACCTGTCTGTCTCTCTGTCCGTCTGTCTGTCTTATACTTTGTTATCTTTGAGCTGCAGGAATAACCGGCTCACAGACTCTGACCTCCTTTGGATTTGACTCTACCCCTCCCAACCAGAGTGATGATGTCACAGCTTTTGTTGAACCTGTTTCCTCCCCTCTGTCCCCCAGCAAGACACCTCCTCCGCTCCCTGAGAAGAAACGACACAGTAAGTCAATTCAGAGAGCAGCTAATCCATAATCAATAACCTGGATCTATTATCAATAACCTGCTGTTTCAAATCTATTTGTATTAAACTGCCTGTCTGTCTCTCTGCCTACCTGTCATCAGTTCAACAGTACCTTCAGGTCTGTTCATCCTACAGTGATGAGTCAGCGGTTTTGTTCTATCAGAACCCTCCATCCTTCATTCAAAGATCCAGCAGCAGACGGAGAGAGCTTGACACACACCTGGAAACACACCTGGAAACACATCTGGACCCACACCTTGACACACACCTTGACACACACCTGAACACACACCTTGACACTTGCTCCACCCCCTCCACCTCCACTGCTCCCACGCTACCACCGAAGAAGAAACAGACGGTAAAGAAAAGATTAAACATGAACTCAAGGCAACAACTCACTATTATTCCTTTATTACATGTTCAGTATGTTATTATGTGTTATTATATGTATGTTATTACATGTTCAGTATGTTATTATATGTATGTTATTACATGTTCAGTATGCTATTACATGTTCAGTATGCTATTACATGTATGCTATTACATGTTCAGTATGTTATTCCATGTTTGTTATTACATGTTCAGTATGTGATTACATGTATGTTATTACATGTTCAGTATGTTATTACATGTATGTTACTACATGTTCAGTATGTTATTACATGTTTGTTATTACATGTTCAGTATGTTATTACATGTATGTTACTACATGTTCAGTATGTTACTACATGTTTGTTATTACATGTTCAGTATGTTATTACATGTTTGTTATTACATGTTCAGTATGTTATTACATGTTATTATATGTATGTTATTACATGTTCAGTATGTTATTATATGTATGTTATTACATGTTCAGTATGCTATTACATGTTCAGTATGTGATTACATGTATGTTATTACATGTTCAGTATGTTATTACATGTGTTATTACATGTTCAGTATGTTATTACGTGTTTGTTATTACATGTTCAGTATGTTATTACATGTATATTATTACATGTTCAGTATGTTGTTACGTGTTTGTTATTACATGTTCAGTATGTTATTACATGTATATTATTACATGTTCAGTATGTTATTACGTGTTTGTTATTACATGTTTCCTGTGATTCCAGGATTTACCTGAAAAACAGACGGGAGACAATCAGAGCAAAGACAGGTGAGCAACACACACACACACACACACACACACACACACACACACACACACACACACGTTCTCTTTTGTGCAGTTTCCAGAGTCTCCAGCAGGAGGCGGAGCCTCGTCGTAGGAGCAGTAAGGAGGAGCATGAAGAGGTGTTACTGACCAATCAGCAGGAGATCCTCCACAGAATCACCATGAAGTCTGAGGTGCTGACCGACCTCTAACCTCTTTACTAAATATTACTAATTTGACCTGTTTCCTGACCTCTGCCCGACCTCTAACTGTTGATCTCTGACTGTCAGGAAGATGAGGGGCCGGACGTGAAGGCAGCTTCTCCTGACATCCTTTTGGTCTACGCCGCAGAGAGCAGAAACATTGGTATGGCCAACTTATCAAAGCATACAGCAACTTATCAACGCAATACAGCAACCTATCAATGTATACAGCAACTTATCAACACATTCAGCAACCTATCAACGCATACAGCAACTTATCAATGCAATACAGCAATTGATCAACGCATACAGCAACCTATCAACGCATACAGCAACTTATCAATGCAATACAGCAACCTATCAATGTATACAGCAACCTATCAACGAATACAGCAACCTATCAACGAATACAGCAACCTATCAACGTATACAGCAACCTATCAATGCATACAGCAACCTATCAACGCATACAGCAACTTATTAACACATACAGCAACCTATCAACGCAATACAGCAACTCAACACATACAGCAACTTATCAACACATACAGCAACTCATCAACGGATACAGCAACTTATCAATGCAATACAGCAACCTATCAATGCATACAGCAACCTATCAATGTATACAGCAACCTATCAACGTATACAGCAACCTATCAATGCATACAGCAACCTATCAACGCAATACAGCAACTCAACACATACAGCAACTTATCAACACATACAGCAACTCATCAACGGATACAGCAACTTATCAACAGATACAGCAACCTATCAACGCATACAGCAACTTATCAATGCAATACAGCAACCTATCAATGTATACAGCAACCTATCAATGTATACAGCAACCTATCAACGTATACAGCAACCTATCAATGCATACAGCAACCTATCAACGCATACAGCAACTTATTAACACATACAGCAACCTATCAACGCAATACAGCAACTCAACACATACAGCAACTTATCAACGCAATACAGCAACTCATCAACGGATACAGCAACTTATCAACAGATACAGCAACTTATCAATGGATACAGCAACTTATTAACGCAATACAGTAACTTATCAACACAATACAGAAACTTAGCATATACAACAATGTATCAACACATACAGCAACTTATCAATGCATACAGCAACTTATCAATGCATACAGCAACTTATCAACGCATACAGCAACCTATCAACGCACACAGCAACTTATCAATGCAATACAGCAACCTATCAACGCATACAGCAACCTATCAACGCATATAGCAACTTGTCAATGTAATACAGCAACTTATCAATGCAATACAGCAACTCTTTTTGTCTGGAGGATCATTTGTAGTAAAAGTTAATGATTCTGATCTTTCAGGACTTTTTCAGGTGTTTTCAAGTCAAGTCAACGCAGTAACGTGTGTGTGTGTGTGTGTGTGTGTGTGTGTGTGTGTGTGTGTGTGTGTGTGTGTGTGTGTGTGTGTGTGTGTGTGTGTTTGTAGAGCAGGACGTGTTCTGTGAGGCGTTCCTCTGCACCTACCGTAGCTTCACCAGACCCGATGATGTCATCAGCAAACTCCAGCACAGATATCCTGAGAATCAAACCTGTCTGCCTGCCTTCCTGCCTGCCTGTCTTTCTGACTGTCTGTCATCCATCTTTAACCATCATCACGTACAGACACCTGACGGACAGACAGGAAGCTACTGCTGAAAACACCTTCAACCTGCTGGTCAGAGTGGTGGACGACCTGTGGTGAGACACACACACGCACACACACACTCCTAATACACACCTAACACACACATACACTCCTAATACACACCTAACACACACACACACACACACTCCTAATGCACACCTAACACACACACACACACACACACACACACACACACACACACACTCCTAATGCACACCTAACACACGCACACACACACTCCTAATGCACACCTAACACACACACACACACACACACACACACACACACTCCTAATACACACCTAACACACACACACACACACACTCCTAATACACACCTAACACACACACACACACACACACACACACTCCTAATACACACCTAACACACACACACACTCCTAATACACACCTAACACACACACACACACACACACACACTCCTAATACACACCTAACACACACACACACACACACACACACTCCTAATACACACCTAACACACACACACACTCCTAGCACACACACACACACTCCTAATACACACCTAACACACACACACACTCCTAACACACACACACACACTCCTAATACACACCTAACACACACACACACTCCTAACACACACACACACACTCCTAATACACACCTAACACACACACACACACACACACACACACACACACACACACACACACACACACTCCTAATACACACCTAACACACACACACACACACACACACACACACACACACACACACTCCTAATACACACCTAACACACACACACACACACACACACACACATACACACCTAACACACACACACACACCTAACACATTAAATTACATTAAATAACATTTCATTTATCTGACTCTTTTATCCAAAGACTTACAATAAGTTAATTTCAACATGAGGGTTCAAACCAGAACAACAAGAATCAAGAAAATATAATTTCTTCAAGAAAGCCAAACTACAAAGTTCTATCAGGAAGTTCTATTTTAAGATACTAAAGTTCTACTGTTCAAGTAAAGTAGGAGGAAGAGGAGATGGAGGAGGAAGAGGAGAAGGAGGAAGAGGAGGAGGAGTGGAGTAGTGTGAGTAAATCTAGGAGGTTAAAGTGGAGCTGCTGCATTCTGGATGAGCTGCAGAGGTCAGATGGTACTAACAGGTAGACCTGCTAGGAGGGAGGTACAGTAGTCTAGACGTAAGATGACCGGAGCCTGGACCAGAACCTGGACCAGAACCTGGACCAGAACCTGGACCTCCTTCTGAGTGAGAAGAGGACGTATTCTCCTGATGTTGTGCAAAGAAGTGGTCGGAGACATGAAGTGGAGTTACAGTGAGGTTAGATGTGGAGCAGTTTGTGGTGAAATATAGTCCAGGTGGTTCCAACCTTTGTGAGGAGGAGGAGAAGGACTGAGGGAGACAGCAAAGGAAGACAGGAAGAGCACAAGGTCAGATGACTTCTCAGTCTGGATGTTAAAGTCACCCAGAAGGACAAGTGGAGGACCATGTTCTGGGACGTTTGACAGGAGGACGTCTAATTCGTCCAAGAAATCTCCCAAAGGACCTGGAGGACGGTAGAGGACAATGTTTAATTGTACCGGATGAGTAACTGTCACAGCATGAAACTCAAGAGACAGTGAGGTAGGAAGTGGAAGTGGGTAAAGAGAAAACCTCCATTTAGGGAGATGAGTAGACCTGTACCCCCCTCCCCCTCCTCCCCTCCTCCCCCTACCAGGAGGTCTGGGGGTGTGGCTGAAGGAGAAGACAGAGGAGAGAGCAGCAAGGTGGATGTTGTCCGGTGTGATCCAGGTCTCAGTGAGACCAAGGAAGTCCAGAGATGAAGTCTGTCTTCAGCTGACTGACAGTCCAGAGTCCTCCTGTGACGAGGTGTTGGGTATGAGTGGAACGGGTGGGACAGATAACAGAGGAAAGGTTACGGTGTTGGTGTGAACGAGTGAGAGACCTGTAGTATCTATGAGTAGATATACGCACAGGGACGGGAAGTACACACATACTCAGATAGTAGTACTTATACTCAGCGTCCCCCGAAGACTCCAACAAAAGACTCCTCAGTCTTTATCCTCCGAGTCTTCGTAGACTCCAACGAAAGACTCATTAGACCACACCTCCTGCTTGTTAGACCACACCTCCTCCTCGTTAGACCACACCTCCTGCTCGTTAGACCACACCTCCTGCTCGTTAGACCTCCCGTCACCAGGTGTTACAAATATGCAGCAATAGAAACTCACCACTGATTACTAAACAAAGAAAACTTTCACACAGTCTCTAGATTTTGTCCAAACTTGTCTCAGAGAGTCTTTTTACCTCAAACTGTAGAAAGTCAAATAGAACTTAGTCCTTAATAGAATTGAAATAAAGACCATCAGTTTAACTCTAAACTTGTTCTCTTTGACTCACAGTTACTTGAGTGAAAACAAGAATCCAGTCACAAACAATTCCAGCTACCAAAAAACATCCAAGCTTCAGTAGTCTAGATATCCTAAAACAGCAGATGTAATAATAAACTTTATACACACACACACACACACACACACACACACACACCTAACACACACACACACACACACACACACACACACACACACACACACACACACACACACACACACACTAACTAACACACACACACACACACACACACACA
This sequence comes from Embiotoca jacksoni, assembly GCF_022577435.1. Taxonomy (NCBI): domain Eukaryota; kingdom Metazoa; phylum Chordata; class Actinopteri; family Embiotocidae; genus Embiotoca; species Embiotoca jacksoni. Next base: position 188,441 of record NW_027185244.1, read on the forward strand.
CACACACACACACACACACACACACACACACACACACCTGCCTCCCACCTGCCTCCCACCTGCCTCCCACCTGCAGTGAGGCTGTGAATGTGTGTGTGTGTGTGTGTGTGTGTGTGTGTGTGTGTGCAGTATGATGGAGCTGGACTCTGATTTGCTGCTGCTGCTGATGGACCTGGTGTTCAGTCTTCTGATTGGTGGACAGTTGGGCCCCGCCCACCTGCTCCACACCAACATCCTGTCCAAAATGGAGAAGCGTTGGCACCTGATTGGTTCCCCTCAGTTACTCCGCCCGCTTGCTGCCAAGGGTGTGGCTGCCAGGTAAGCTCTCTCTGATTGGATGATGGCACCACATGCTGGTCTGTTATTGGTAGTTTTATTTTTCTTGTCTCTCAGACCAGGAACTCTTCTGGACTTCAGGAGTCAGGATTTAGCTGAACAGCTGACTCTACTGGACTCTGAACTCTTCTACAAGATTCGGGTACCAACCTGTCTGTCTCACCTGTCTGACGCTCACCTGTCAGTCTCACCTGTCTGACTCTCACCTGTCTGACGCTCACCTGTCTGACGCTCACCTGTCAGTCTCACCTGTCAGTCTGTTACCTGTCTGACTCTCACCTGTCAGTCTGTTACCTGTCTGACTCTCACCTGTCTGACTCTCACCTGTCTGTCTGCGACCTGTGTGTCTGTGACCTGTCTAGCTGCCGGAGGTCTTGCTGTGGTCTAAGGAGCAGAATGAGGAGAAGAGTCCGAACCTGACAGAGTTCACTCAACACTTCAACAACGTCTCGTTCTGGTAAAACATCCTCTTATCGTCCATCATCGAGGACATACCGTCTGTCCATCCTCGGGGACGTATTGTCCGTCATCAGGGACGTATCATCCCTCATTGGGGACATATCGTATCGTCCATCATCGGGGACGTACCGTCCGTCCGTCCTCGGGGACGTAGCGTCCATCCTCTGGGACATAGCGTCCCTCAACGGGGACATATCGTATCGTCCGTCATTGAGGACATACCGTCCGTCCGTCCTCGGGGACGTAGCGTCCCTCATTGGGGACATATAGTATTGTCCGTCATTGGGGATGTATTGTCTGTCATCGGGGACATATCGTATTGTCTGTCATCGAGGACATACCGTTCGTCCTCAGGGACGAGGTGAGGACAGGAAGACAGATCGTAGAGACGCTCAATGATGGATGTGTTTGATTTCAGGGTTCGTTCAGTCATCATCCTTCAGGACAAATATCAGGACAGAGAGAGACTGCTGATGAAGTTTCTGAAGGTGATGAAGGTAACTGATGATGGTGATGATGGTGATGATGGTGATGATGATGATGATGATGATGATGATGATGATCTTACATACTGGGCCTCTGCAGCACCTCAAGAAGCTGAATAATTTCAACTCCTACCTGTCCATCCTGTCAGCGCTGTACTCTGCCCCTCTTCGACGCCTCGACTGGCAGAGAAACACCTCTGAGGTCAGAGGTCATGATTGTTTTCATTCAGAGTGGTCAGTCAGTTTGTAACGAATCATTCATTGTTTGATGTTCGTTTCTTCTCAGAGTCTAGAGGAGTTCAGCTCTTTGATTGACAGCGCGTCTTCCTTCAGAGCCTACAGAGCAGCACTGGCTGAAGTGGAACCTCCCTGTATCCCCTACCTGTAGGTTAACACCCCTATTTATCCCCTACCTGTAGGTTAACGCCCCTATATATATATATATACCCTATATATGCTCTAGATCAGGGGTGTCAAACTCATTTTAGTTACGGGGCCACATACTGCCCACTTTGATCTCAAGTGGGCCAGACCAGTAAAATCATAGAATAATAACGCATACATAACGACAATATTTCTCTCTGTTTAAATCATTGGTGAAGGTTTTTGGATGATAAACCCTGTTTTAAGGTCTTTCTACAATAAACTAGAAACATAAAGACCAAAAACTCAGACATCAGCCGACTGTTTATCTGCCCCGGCTCTCCTCTGCAGATTCCCTCGCTTTGTGACGCGTTTGACGTCAAACGTGTCACAAAGTGAGCAGCGAGCGCTGCTGCCTGTGGCACCGAGCGCTTCTTCCTCCGGAGCAAACGTCGCATTTACGCTGTTTTTGAAGCAATTACTGGATCGATTAAAAAAAAAAAAAAAAAAAAAAAACGTTTGTACTCATAAACCTCCATATTCTCATAGAAATGCAATTTATGTCTTTCTGTAATTTTCACACTTAGCAAAGCCATCCGGCGGGTCGAGCTGGACCCCCTGGCGGGCCGGATGTTTGGCACCCCTGCTCTAGATATACCCTATATATACTCCAGATATACCCTATATATACTCCAGATATACCCTATATATACTCTAGATATACCCTATATATGATCTAGATATACCCTATATAGGCTCTATATATACCCTACATATACTCTAGATATACCCTATATATATATACTCTCTATATGCTCTGTATACACTCTTGATATACTCTATATATATACCATATATATACTCTATATATACCCTACCTGTAAGTTAACACCTGTCTCTCTGTCCAGGGGTTTGATTCTTCAGGACCTGACCTTTGTCCACCTGGGGAATCCTGACACCTTATCTACATCACAGGGTCCAAAGGTCAACTTTTCCAAACGCTGGCAGCAATTTAACATCCTGGACACTCTGAGGAGCTACCAGCAAGTGTCAGTCACATGCTTCTTATTCTAAGTATTGATCAGTAGTATAGATCAGTAGTAAATGGTAAATGGTCTGTACTTGTATAGTTTTATCACCTTTTGGTCTCAAAGCTCTTTAACATGGTTTTCCATTCACCCACTAATGAGACAGATCACCATGCAAGGTGCTGCCATCAGGAGAACATTCACACACTGATGGTTCACCATCAGGAGAACATTCACACACTGATGGTTCACCATCAGGAGAACATTCACACACCGATGGTTCACCATCAGGAGAACATTCACACACCGATGGTTCACCATCAGGAGAACATTCACACACTGATGGTTCACCATCAGGAGAACATTCACACACCGATGGTTCACCATCAGGAGAACATTCACACACTGATGGTTCACCATCGGGAGCAACTTAGGGTTCAGTGTCTTGCTCAAGGACACTTAGACATGTGGACAGGAGGAGCTGGGGATCGAACCACCAACCTTCTGATTAGTGTGCAACCCACTCTACTGTCTGAACCACAGCCTCCCATGTAGTATAGATCAGTAGTATAGATGACTGGTATAAATCAGCAGTATTGATTAGTAGTATTGATCAGTAGTATAGATCAATAGTATAGATCAATAGCATTGATCACTGGTATAGATCAGTAGTATAGATCAGTAGTATAGATCAGTAGTATAGATCACTGGTATAAATCAGCAGTATTGATTTGATCAGTAGTATTGATCAGTAGTATAGATCAGTAGTATTGATCTGTAGTATAGATCAGTAGTATTGATCAATAGCATTGATCACTGGTATAGATCAGTAGTATAGATCAGTAGTATAGATCACTAGTATTGATCAGTAGTATAGATCACTAGTATTGATCACTAGTATAGATCACTGGTATAAATCAGCAGTATTGATCTGTAGTATTTATCAGTAGTATTGATCAGTAGTATAGATCTGTAGTATAGATCAGTAGTATTGATCAGTAGTATAGATCACCGGTATAAATCAGCAGTATTGATCAGTAGTATAGCTCAGTAGTATTGATCAGTAGTATAGATCAATAGCATTGATCACTGGTATAGATCAGTAGTATAGATCAGTAGTATAGATCACTGGTATAAATCAGCAGTATTGATTTGATCAGTAGTATTGATCAGTAGTATAGATCAGTAGTATTGATCTGTAGTATAGATCAGTAGTATTGATCAATAGCATTGATCACTGGTATAGATCAGTAGTATAGATCAGTAGTATAGATCACTAGTATTGATCAGTAGTATAGATCATTAGTATAGATCAATAGTATAGATCACTAGTGTTGATCATTAGTATAGATCACTAGTATTGATCATTAGTATAGATCACTGGTATAAATCAGCAGTATTGATCTGTAGTATTTATCAGTAGTATTGATCAGTAGTATAGATCTGTAGTATAGATCAGTAGTATAGATCACCGGTATAAATCAGCAGTATTTGTCAGTAGTATAGCTCAGTAGTATAGATCAGTAGTATTGATCAGTAGTATTGATCATTAGTATTGATCAGTAGCATTGATCAGTAGTATTGATCAGTAGCATAGATCAGTAGTATTGATCAGTAGCATAGATCACTGGTATAAATCAGCAGTATTGATCAGTAGTTTTGATCAGGAGTATAGATCACTGGTATAAATCAGTAGTATTGATCAGTAGTTTTGATCAGGAGTATTGATCATTAGTACAGATCATGGGTATAGATCAGTAGTATAGATCAGTAGTATTCATCAGTAATATAGATCAGTAATATTGATCAGTAGTTTTGATCAGTAGTTTTGATCAGTAGTATTGATCATTAGTATAGATCACTGGTATAAATCAGCAGTATTGATCAGTAGTATAGATCAGTAGTGTTCATCAGTAGTATTACTGTGTACCTGAATAAATCCTCGGATGTTTTCTTCTCTTCAGTCCGTATTGTCTGCAGCAGGATGATGACATCATATCGTTCTTTAATGACTTCAGCGATCACCTGGCAGAGGAGGCATTGTGGGAACTCTCCCTGAAGATCCGCCCAAAGAACGCTCCTCGAGCCAATCAGAGATGACCTGTGGTGAAAAAGGCGTTTCATACATCTGGCAGCCAATCGGGGAACAGCAGGAGGCCACCACATGGCGGCCGCACCAGAACCAGAACCTGTGCTACCCTGATGCTAACGTGCTACAATGTAGAATGAAGCCTAAACTTGGTGCTAACCTGAATGGAACTGGACTGGTACCGTTATGAACTGTACTGGTGCTCGTCCGGTGATAACGGGTCTCAAGAGGAAGCAACTTGATCCGAAAAATTCTCACGGGATCATCACTGCTAGGAGTTTGTTAACTTGTGTTAATATGGACAATGAAATACTCTCAACTATCTTCGTAAAGCTCACAGTATTAGCCTGGCGCTAGCTGGGGTTAGCTGGGTTTTAATGTAGGCTAATCTGCAGTTCCAGTGGGCGTGGCCTCTTCCTGAATCAGAATCCAGAAGTGATCATTTCTGGACAAGTAGGGGAGGAGCAAGGGGTGGATCTGACTGAGAACCTGAGAACACTATGCCACGCCCACCTACACTGTAACACACACTGTAACACACACTGTAACACACACTGTAACACACACTGTAACACTGTAACACACACTGTAACACACACTGTAACACACACTGTAACACACACTGTACTGACTAATAAAGTTTTGTTTCCTGTTGCCTTATTTTGCTCCTTTATTCAGATGTCAGAGGGTGTAAACAGTAAACAGTGATGTCAGAGAGTGTAAACAATAACCAGTAAACAGTGATGTCAGAGGATGTAAATAGTAAACTGTTTCCATGGTAACTACAGAGCGCCGAGCGGACCAATCAGCAGGCAGAACTAAGCAAACACCGGAAGCACAGAGCGGCCGCTGCTGCAAACACACGCAGCGGGAAATGGTGCAGAGCGCGCGAAGACACAGGACCTGAACCCGGGGGGCAACCGGCAGCATGGTCGGTGTGAAGTCACTGGAGTGACGTCAGCAGGTGAGCTGTAGCGTCAGGCAGTGAAGGTTGTTTCGGATTCAGCTGCGGCGTCTGAGAGTTGCAAGTTAATGGGCTAATGCTAACAAACCGGAAACGTTTCCGCCGGACAGTGAATGATGAGACACGCTGCTCATGAAGCGTCTCTTCAGAGAATAGACCGATCCCGATCCCGGTACCGATCCCGATCCCGGTACCGATCCTGATGCCGAACAGACTCTGGGACAATCAGTGTCAATCAATGATGTCAGCCTGACGTCATGAGAACATATCGCAGTCAGAACCTCAACAGGACCTTATAACTGTTAATATTTGTTTTAAACTGGTTCCGTGTTTTCAATGTTCTAAATATGTTCAGAAAGATGTGTTCTAAATATGTTCAGAAAGACGTGTTCTAAATATGTTCAGAAAGACGTGTTTTAAATATGTTCAGAAAGACGTGTTCTAAATATGTTCAGAAAGACGTGTTCTAAATATGTTCAGAAAGACGTGTTCTAAATATGTTCAGAAAGACGTGTTTTAAATATGTTCAGAAAGACGTGTTCTAAATATGTTCAGAAAGACGTGTTCTAAATATGTTCAGAAAGACGTTCTAAATATGTTCAGAAAGACGTGTTCTAAATATGTTCAGAAAGACGTGTTTTAAATATGTTCAGAAAGACGTGTTCTAAATATGTTCAGAAAGACGTGTTCTAAATATGTTCAGAAAGACGTGTTTTAAATATGTTCAGAAAGACGTGTTCTAAATATGTTCAGAAAGACGTGTTTTAAATATGTTCAGAAAGACGTGTTCTAAATATGTTCAGAAAGACGTGTTCTAAATATGTTCAGAAAGACGTGTTTTAAATATGTTCAGAAAGACGTGTTCTAAATATGTTCAGAAAGACGTGTTCTAAATATGTTCAGAAAGACGTTCTAAATATGTTCAGAAAGACGTGTTCTAAATATGTTCAGAAAGACGTGTTTTAAATATGTTCAGAAAGACGTGTTTCTAAATATGTTCAGAAAGACGTGTTCTAAATATGTTCAGAAAGACGTTCTAAATATGTTCAGAAAGACGTGTTCTAAATATGTTCAGAAAGACGTGTTTTAAATATGTTCAGAAAGACGTGTTCTAAATATGTTCAGAAAGACGTGTTTTAAATATGTTCAGAAAGACGTGTTCTAAATATGTTCAGAAAGACGTGTTTTAAATATGTTCAGAAAGACGTGTTCTAAATATGTTCAGAAAGACGTGTTCTAAATATGTTCAGAAAGAACGTGTTCTAAATATGTTCAGAAAGACGTGTTTTAAATATGTTCAGAAAGACGTGTTTTAAATATGTTCAGAAAGACGTGTTTTAAATATGTTCAGAAAGACGTGTTCTAAATATGTTCAGAAAGACGTTCTAAATATGTTCAGAAAGACGTTCTAAATATGTTCAGAAAGACGTGTTCTAAATATGTTCAGAAAGACGTTCTAAATATGTTCAGAAAGACGTGTTCTAAATATGTTCAGAAAGACGTGTTCTAAATATGTTCAGAAAGACGTGTTCTAAATATGTTCAGTCAGACGTGTTTTAAATATGTTCAGAAAGACGTGTTCTAAATATGTTCAGTCAGACGTGTTTTAAATATGTTCAGAAAGACGTGCTCTAAATATGTTCAGAAAGACGTGTTCTAAATATGTTCAGAAAGACGTGTTCTAAATATGTTCAGTCAGACGTGTTTTAAATATGTTCAGACAGACGTTAGAAGGTGTTCTAAATATGTTCAGAAAGACGTGTTCTAAATATGTTCAGAAAGACGTGTTCTAAATATGTTCAGAAAGACGTGTTCTAAATATGTTCAGAAAGACGTGTTCTAAATATGTTCAGAAAGACAGTTCAGAAAGACGTGTTCTAAATATGTTCAGAAAGACGTGTTTTAAATATGTTCAGAAAGACGTGTTCTAAATATGTTCAGAAAGTCTTCTAAATATGTTCAGAAAGACGTTCTAAATATGTTCAGAAAGACGTGTTCTAAATATGTTCAGAAAGACGTTCTAAATATGTTCAGAAAGACGTGTTCTAAATATGTTCAGAAAGACGTGTTCTAAATATGTTCAGAAAGACGTGTTTTAAATATGTTCAGAAAGACGTGTTTTAAATATGTTCAGAAAGACGTGTTTTAAATATGTTCAGAAAGACGTGTTCTAAATATGTTCAGAAAGACGTGTTCTAAATATGTTCAGAAAGACGTGTTCTAAATATGTTCAGAAAGACGTTCTAAATATGTTCAGAAAGACGTTCTAAATATGTTCAGAAAGACGTTCTAAATATGTTCAGAAAGACGTGTTCTAAATATGTTCAGAAAGACGTGTTCTAAATATGTTCAGAAAGACGTGTTCTAAATATGTTCAGTCAGACGTGTTTTAAATATGTTCAGAAAGACGTGTTCTAAATATGTTCAGTCAGACGTGTTTTAAATATGTTCAGAAAGACGTGTTCTAAATATGTTCAGAAAGACGTGTTCTAAATATGTTCAGAAAGACGTGTTCTAAATATGTTCAGAAAGACGTGTTTTAAATATGTTCAGAAAGACGTGTTCTAAATATGTTCAGAAAGACGTGTTCTAAATATGTTCAGAAAGACGTGTTTTAAATATGTTCAGAAAGACGTGTTCTAAATATGTTCAGAAAGACGTGTTCTAAATATGTTCAGAAAGACGTGTTTTAAATATGTTCAGAAAGACGTGTTCTAAATATGTTCAGAAAGACGTGTTTTAAATATGTTCAGAAAGACGTGTTCTAAATATGTTCAGAAAGACGTGTTCTAAATATGTTCAGAAAGACGTGTTTTAAATATGTTCAGAAAGACGTGTTCTAAATATGTTCAGAAAGACGTGTTCTAAATATGTTCAGAAAGACGTTCTAAATATGTTCAGAAAGACGTGTTCTAAATATGTTCAGAAAGACGTGTTTTGAATATGTTCAGAAAGACGTGTTCTAAATATGTTCAGAAAGACGTGTTTTAAATATGTTCAGAAAGACGTGTTCTAAATATGTTCAGAAAGACGTGTTTTAAATATGTTCAGAAAGACGTGTTCTAAATATGTTCAGAAAGACGTGTTCTAAATATGTTCAGAAAGACGTGTTCTAAATATGTTCAGAAAGACGTGTTTTAAATATGTTCAGAAAGACGTGTTTTAAATATGTTCAGAAAGACGTGTTCTAAATATGTTCAGAAAGACGTTCTAAATATGTTCAGAAAGACGTTCTAAATATGTTCAGAAAGACGTGTTCTAAATATGTTCAGAAAGACGTTCTAAATATGTTCAGAAAGACGTGTTCTAAATATGTTCAGAAAGACGTGTTCTAAATATGTTCAGAAAGACGTGTTCTAAATATGTTCAGTCAGACGTGTTTTAAATATGTTCAGAAAGACGTGTTCTAAATATGTTCAGTCAGACGTGTTTTAAATATGTTCAGAAAGACGTGCTCTAAATATGTTCAGAAAGACGTGTTCTAAATATGTTCAGAAAGACGTGTTCTAAATATGTTCAGTCAGACGTGTTTTAAATATGTTCAGACAGACGTTCTAAATATGTTCAGAAAGACGTGTTTTAAATATGTTCAGAAAGACGTGTTCTAAATATGTTTAGAAAGACGTGTTCTAAATATGTTCAGAAAGACGTGTTCTAAATATGTTCAGAAAGACGTGTTCTAAATATGTTCAGAAAGACGTGTTCTAAATATGTTCAGAAAGACGTGTTCTAAATATGTTCAGTCAGACGTGTTCTAAATATGTTCAGAAAGACGTGTTCTAAATATGTTCAGAAAGACGTGTTTTAAATATGTTCAGAAAGACGTGTTCTAAATATGTTCAGAAAGTCTTCTAAATATGTTCAGAAAGACGTTCTAAATATGTTCAGAAAGACGTGTTCTAAATATGTTCAGAAAGACGTTCTAAATATGTTCAGAAAGACGTGTTCTAAATATGTTCAGAAAGACGTGTTCTAAATATGTTCAGAAAGACGTGTTTTAAATATGTTCAGAAAGACGTGTTTTAAATATGTTCAGAAAGACGTGTTTTAAATATGTTCAGAAAGACGTGTTCTAAATATGTTCAGAAAGACGTGTTCTAAATATGTTCAGAAAGACGTGTTCTAAATATGTTCAGAAAGACGTTCTAAATATGTTCAGAAAGACGTTCTAAATATGTTCAGAAAGACGTTCTAAATATGTTCAGAAAGACGTTCTAAATATGTTCAGAAAGACGTGTTCTAAATATGTTCAGAAAGACGTGTTCTAAATATGTTCAGAAAGACGTGTTCTAAATATGGTCAGTCAGACGTGTTTTAAATATGTTCAGAAAGACGTGTTCTAAATATGTTCAGTCAGACGTGTTTTAAATATGTTCAGAAAGACGTGTTCTAAATATGTTCAGAAAGACGTGTTCTAAATATGTTCAGAAAGACGTGCTCTCAATATGTTCAGAAAGACGTGTTCTAAATATGTTCAGAAAGACGTGTTCTAAATATGTTCAGAAAGACGTGTTCTAAATATGTTCAGTCAGACGTGTTTTAAATATGTTCAGACAGACGTTCTAAATATATTCAGAAAGACGTGTTCTAAATATGTTCAGAAAGACGTTCTAAATATGTTCAGAAAGATGTTCTAAATATGTTCAGAAAGACGTTCTAAATATGTTCAGACAGACGTGTTTTAAATATGTTCAGAAAGACGTGTTCTAAATATGTTCAGAAAGACGTTCTAAATATGTTCAGACAGACGTGTTCTAAATATGTTCAGACAGACGTTCTAAATATGTTCAGACAGACGTGTTCTAAATATGTTCAGAAAGACGTGTTCTAAATATGTTCAGTCAGACGTGTTTTAAATATGTTCAGAAAGACGTGTTCTAAATATGTTCAGAAAGACGTGTTCTAAATATGTTCAGAAAGACGTGTTTTAAATATGTTCAGAAAGACATTCTAAATATGTTCAGACAGACGTTCTAAATATGTTCAGAAAGACGTGTTCTAAATATGTTCAGAAAGACGTGTTCTAAATATGTTCAGTCAGACGTGTTTTAAATATGTTCAGACAGACGTTCTAAATATGTTCAGAAAGACGTGTTCTCAATATGTTCAGAAAGACGTTCTAAATATGTTCAGACAGACGTGTTCTAAATATGTTCAGAAAGACGTTCTAAATATGTTCAGAAAGATGTGTTCTAAATATGTTCAGAAAGACGTGTTCTAAATATGTTCAGAAAGACGTGTTCTAAATATGTTCAGTCAGACGTGTTTTAAATATGTTCAGAAAGACGTCTTCTAAATATGTTCAGAAAGATGTGTTCTAAATATGTTCAGTCAGACGTGTTTTAAATATGTTCAGAAAGACGTGTTCTAAATATGTTCAGTCAGACGTGTTTTAAATATGTTCAGAAAGACGTCTTCTAAATATGTTCAGAAAGATGTGTTCTAAATATGTTCAGTCAGACGTGTTTTAAATATGTTCAGAAAGACGTTCTAAATATGTTCAGACAGACGTGTTTTAAATATGTTCAGAAAGACGTGTTCTAAATATGTTCAGAAAGACGTTCTAAATATGTTCAGACAGACGTGTTCTAAATATGTTCAGACAGACGTTCTAAATATGTTCAGACAGACGTGTTCTAAATATGTTCAGAAAGACGTGTTCTAAATATGTTCAGTCAGACGTGTTTTAAATATGTTCAGAAAGACGTGTTCTAAATATGTTCAGAAAGACGTGTTCTAAATATGTTCAGAAAGACGTGTTTTAAATATGTTCAGAAAGACATTCTAAATATGTTCAGACAGACGTTCTAAATATGTTCAGAAAGACGTGTTCTAAATATGTTCAGAAAGACGTGTTCTAAATATGTTCAGTCAGACGTGTTTTAAATATGTTCAGACAGACGTTCTAAATATGTTCAGAAAGACGTGTTCTCAATATGTTCAGAAAGACGTTCTAAATATGTTCAGACAGACGTGTTCTAAATATGTTCAGAAAGACGTTCTAAATATGTTCAGAAAGATGTGTTCTAAATATGTTCAGAAAGACGTGTTCTAAATATGTTCAGAAAGACGTGTTCTAAATATGTTCAGTCAGACGTGTTTTAAATATGTTCAGAAAGACGTCTTCTAAATATGTTCAGAAAGATGTGTTCTAAATATGTTCAGTCAGACGTGTTTTAAATATGTTCAGAAAGACGTGTTCTAAATATGTTCAGTCAGACGTGTTTTAAATATGTTCAGAAAGACGTCTTCTAAATATGTTCAGAAAGATGTGTTCTAAATATGTTCAGTCAGACGTGTTTTAAATATGTTCAGAAAGACGTGTTCTAAATATGTTCAGTCAGACGTGTTTTAAATATGTTCAGAAAGATGTGTTCTAAATATGTTCAGTCAGACGTGTTCTAAATATGTTCAGTCAGACGTGTTTTAAATATGTTCAGAAAGACGTGTTCTAAATATGTTCAGAAAGACGTGTTCTAAATATGTTCAGACAGACGTTCTAAATATGTTCAGAAAGACGTGTTCTAAATATGTTCAGAAAGACGTGTTCTAAATATGTTCAGAAAGACGTGTTCTAAATATGTTCAGACAGACGTTCTAAATATGTTCAGAAAGACGTGTTCTAAATATGTTCAGAAAGACGTGTTCTAAATATGTTCAGTCAGACGTGTTTTAAATATGTTCAGACAGACGTTCTAAATATGTTCAGAAAGACGTGTTCTAAATATGTTCAGAAAGACGTTCTAAATATGTTCAGACAGACGTTCTAAATATGTTCAGAAAGACGTGTTTTAAATATGTTCAGAAAGACGTGTTCTAAATATGTTCAGTCAGACGTGTTTTAGATATGTTCAGAAAGACGTTCTAAATATGTTCAGAAAGATGTGTTCTAAATATGTTCAGAAAGACGTGTTCTAAATATGTTCAGAAAGACGTTCTAAATATGTTCAGTCAGACGTGTTTTAAATATGTTCAGACAGACGTTCTAAATATGTTCAGAAAGACGTGTTCTAAATATGTTCAGAAAGACGTTCTAAATATGTTCAGACAGACGTTCTAAATATGTTCAGAAAGACGTGTTCTAAATATGTTCAGAAAGACGTGTTCTAAATATGTTCAGAAAGACGTTCTAAATATGTTCAGACAGACATGTTCTAAATATGTTCAGAAAGACGTGTTCTAAATATGTTCAGAAAGACGTTCTAAATATGTTCAGAAAGACGTTCTAAATATGTTCAGAAAGACGTGTTCTAAATATGTTCAGACAGACGTGTTCTAAACATGTTCAGAAAGACGTGTTCTAAATATGCTCAGACAGACGTGTTCTAAATATGTTCAGAAAGATGTTCTAAATATGTTCAGAAAGACGTGTTCTAAATATGTTCAGACAGACGTGTTTTAAATATGTTCAGACAGACGTTCTAAATATGTTCAGAAAGACGTTCTGAATATGTTCAGACAGACATGTTCTAAATATGTTCAGAAAGACGTTCTAAACATGTTCAGAAAGACGTGTTCTAAATATGCTCAGACAGACGTGTTCTAAATATGTTCAGAAAGACTTTCTAAATACGTTCAGACAGACGTGTTCTAAATATGTTCAGACGGACTCTGAGGCTGTAGTAGAACCTGACCTTGCGGTTCTTTGTGTGGCCAGAGAACCACTTCCTGTCATGTGATGTTATTTTATTTTGGAGAAGGAGTTAACATTGTGTTCCCTGCCCCCTGCAGGCCGTCAGCGATGTTGCAGCTCCCCCTGGTGGTGACGGCCCAGGTGGACCTGGTCCTGGTTCTGGTCTCCCTGCTGGCCTTCTGGACCCGACTGGGCCAGCTGAGCTACCCAAAGGCCGTGGTGTGAGTGTGTTTGTTTGGTCCACCTGGGCAGCTGGCAGCAGACTCCTCTGACTGTGTGTGTGTGTGTGTGTGTGTGTGTGTGTGTGTGTGTGTGTTCAGGTTTGATGAGCTCTACTACGGCCAGTTCGTGTCCCTCTACATGAAGCGGGTGTTCTTCATCGACGACAGCGGGCCGCCGCTCGGTCACATGGTCCTGGCCCTCGGAGGTCCGTTACCATGACGACAGCATGTTGGACTGCAGGTGTGTTTGTTTCCGTCAGACGTGTTCCAACGTGTTCCTGTTCTTGTTGTTACAGCGTACCTTGGAGGGTTCGACGGGAACTTTGTGTGGAACAGAATTGGAGCAGGTAAGAACAGATGCCACTTTAAACAAACCAGAGTGGAGAGTACCCCAGCAGTGTGAGTGTTTGTTTTGTGTCACAGAGTACCCCAGCAGTGAGTGTTTGTTTTGTGTCACAGAGTACCCCAGCAGTGAGTGTTTGTTTTGTGTCACAGAGTACCCCAGCAGTGTGAGTGTTTGTTTTGTGTCACAGAGTACCCCAGCAGTGTGAGTGTTTGTTTTGTGTCACAGAGTACCCCAGCAGTGTGAGTGTTTGTTTTGTGTCACAGAGTACCCCAGCAGTGTGAGTGTTTGTTTTGTGTCACAGAGTACCCCAGCAGTGTGAGTGTTTGTTTTGTGTCACAGAGTACCCCAGCAGTGAGTGTTTGTTTTGTGTCACAGAGTACCCCAGCAGTGTGAGTGTGTGGAGTCTGCGGGTGCTGCCGGCTCTATGTGGAGCTCTGTGTGTTCCTCTGGTCTACCTGTTGACTCTGGAGCTGCGGTTCTCTCACCTGTCGGCTCTGGGCGCCGCTCTGCTGCTGCTGCTGGGTGAGTCTCCACCCGGGCACCACGCTGTCTCCTCGTGAAGGTGGTGAGGCCCAGCTGACCCTCCGTCTCTGTGGTTCCAGAGAACTCTCTGATCGTCCAGTCGCGCTTCATGCTGCTGGAGGCTGTGCTCATCTTCTTCGTGCTGCTGGCTTTCGTCTCCTACCTGCGTTTCCACCACACCCCCTACAGGTGGAGCTCACCTGCTCCTCATTGACTTTTTATTTTGTAGAACATCAATCAATCGGTAGTCTGACAGCAGTTTGGCTCCTCCCCCTCAGCTCCTGGCCCAGGTACGGCTGGCTCCTCCTCTCAGGTGTCTCCTGCTCCGCGGCCATCGGGTGAGAACCTGCTCTGTGGTTGGTCCGTGTTCTGGAGGAACCGCAGACATCAGCGTGTTTCAGCGTGTTTCAACGTGTTTCAACGTGTTTCAACGTGTTTCGTGTCAGGGTGAAGTACATGGGCGTGTTCTCCTACCTGCTGCTGCTGGGTGTGGCCTCTCTGCACACCTGGAGCCTGATTGGAGACCAGACTGTCAGTCATGTGAGTGCAGCTTCGTACTGAGCGCGCTCAGAAAGGTCTGCTAAGGTACCTGTTGTGGTGCGAGTGGTGCGTTCAGGAACACTGTGACATCTGATCGCTCAGTGTCCCTGAACGCATCCTGGACCAGATCACTGAAACTGTGTGTGTGTGTGTGTGTGTGTGTGTGTGCGCGCAGCTGAGTGTGTGTGTGCAGTGTGTGTGTAGACTTGTGTGTCTGTTAGTGGTTCCTGTTCTGCTCTACGTGTTCTGGTTCTACGTTCATCTGAGTCTCCTGAACCGCAGTGGACCACATGACCAGCTGATGAGCTCCGCCTTCCAGGCCAGTCTGCAGGTACACACACACACACACACACACACACACACACACAGGGAAACACACGTTGACTGATTGGCTGATGTATTAATTGATGTATTGATGACTGATTGGCTGCGGTCCTCAGGGCGGTCTCTCCAGGATCACTCAGGGTCAGCCCCTGGAAGTAGCCTATGGCAGTCAAGTGACTTTAAGAAGCTCCGCCTCCCAGCCAATCCCCTGCTGGCTCCACTCACACAAAGCCAACTACCCAATCAGGTGCTGCTAGTTCACATGGACACAGCAGCCAATCAGAAGCCTCTCGGTGTGAGTTTGACTTACGCCACTTCCTGTTTCCTGTCGCTATGTTCAGGTATGAAAATGGGCGGGGCAGCTCTCACCAGCAGCAGGTCACCTGTTATCCCTTCAAGGACGTCAACAACTGGTGGATCATCAAAGACCCCAGCAGGTAGGTTACCTGTCTGCCTCAAGGCATGCTGGGAGACGTAGTCCCCGTCTCATGTGTCTGTGTTTCTCTGGCAGACAGGAGCTGGTGGTGGGCCGTCCTCCTCAACCTGTCCGTCATGGTGATGTCATCCAGCTGGTGCACGGGATGACCTCACGCTTCCTCAACAGGTAAATGGGTCATCTGATTGCTGCGCTGCCTTCAAGGACAGTCTGACATCTGACAAGCTGGAGGGTGTGATCCTAGTTAGTTAACTAGTTAGTTAATCCAATCTGATGTCAGTTAGCTAGCTAGTTAATCACTTGAGTAGTTTGTTAGTTAGTTAGCAAGTTAATTAGTTAGCTAGTTAGTTTGTCGATGTGTTAGTTAGTTAGCTAGTTAGATAGCTGAATGGCCTCTTGCTGTGCAGCTCTGTGATTGGCTGAGTGAAATGCACCCTGGCAGCTGTAGTCTCTGATTTGTGTCCTCTGGGTGTTTCAGTCATGACGTCGCCGCTCCGATGAGTCCTCACGCACAGGAAGTGTCCGGTTATGTCGACTTCAATGTTTCCATGGCAACACAGAACCTGTGGAGGGTGGTGAGTCTTCATGTATTTATCTCTGGACCGGACAGTCCCGGTTCTGATCCAGGAACCATCTTGGTTCCGTGTTTGTTCATGTAAACATTAGACCCGCATCAGGGCTGAGTGACCCCTGGTGTCCACCGGAGGAACTGCAGGTCAGGAACACAGCATGGATAAAGCAAGAGGATGTGTGTGTGTGTGTGTGTGTTCAGGATATCGCCAACAAGGAGGCAGAGTCTGATGTGTGGAAGACGATCCTGTCTGAAGTCCGATTGGTTCACGTCAACACCTCAGCCGTCCTCAAGGTGCTGACAGGAAGTGACCTCATATGACACACCTGAGCTGAGCAACGACACGATAACCTGTCTGTCTCACTGTCTCCCTTCATGTCTCCCTGTATGTCTCTGTCTCTCTGTGTCCAGCTGAGCGGGGCGTCTCTTCCTGATTGGGGTTTCCGTCAGCTGGAGGTCGTTGCAGAGAAACACTTCAGATCTCTTTTGGGTTGGACGGTGGAGGAGCACCGATACGGAACCAGTACGACCTCTGACCTCAGCACTATGAACACTAAATGATGAAGTCTTGCAGCGTTACTGAAGTGATGTCACAATGTCCCATGATGCATCACCACAGGTCAGGAGCAGAAGGAGCGGGAGGCGGAGCTTCACTCTCCGACTCACATCGATGTCGACAGAAAAATCTCCTTCTGGGCCAAATTCTTGGAGCTACAGGTACGAACGCATCATCACGTCACGGTCCAATCAGATCGCAACCAGGAAGCAGTGAAATTTGAAAAGAAAACAGGACAGTTGCCATGGCAGTAGAGTGACGTCATGTTGTGATGTCACGGCAGTGGAAGATGCTGATGGTGAAACAGGAAGAGTCGGAACACAAATACAGCTCCGCCCCCATGGAGTGGATCACCATGGAAACCAACATCGCATACTGGCTGCACACCTCCACCAACGTAACACACACGCACACACACAAAACACACTGTAACGCAGTCCGTCCTGCTCTGCGCTCTGATTGGCCGTCTGTCTTTGTGTTTCAGGCTCAGATCCATCTGATTGGTAACCCAGTGTCATGGGGTGTGGCCAACCTCAGCCTGCTGGCCTATCAGCTGCTTGCAGCTGTCTACCTGCTGAGGAGGAGGCGGGGCTTCAAAGACCTTCCCGATGGTACACACACACACACACACACACACACACACAAACACATACACCTGGTCTGAACCTGCAGCAGCAACAAAGATTGTTGCAGACAGATGCTCCACTCTGACATGTAATTGTGTGTGTGTGTGTGTGTGTGTGTGTGTGTGTGTTTGTGTGTGTGTGTGTGTGTGTGTGTGTGTGTGTGTGTGTGTGTGTGTGTGTGTGTGCGCGCGCAGGTGTGTGGGATCAGTTTGTGTGTCTGGGGTGTGTGTGTGTCGGTGGCTGGTTTGTGAACTTTGTTCCCTTCCTGCTGATGGACAAAACTCTCTTCCTGTATCACTACCTGCCGGCCCTCGTCTACCTGCACCTGCTGAGCCCCGCCCTGCTGGAGCACACACACAATCACCTGCTCAGGTACACACACCTTCATCATTTTTAAATGTCTCGCTGTGAGTCACCGTAGCAACACCACCTCTGTGTCACCGTAGCAACACCGCCTCTGTGTGTCTCCGCAGCAGTGGGACACACCGCCGTGCGCTCCAGGTGTGTGTGGCGGCCGTCCTGCTGTCCGTCTTCCTGTCCTATCGGACCTTCTGCCCTTTGACCTACGGCAGCCCCGAGCTGTCAGCCAATCAGCTGCAGGAGCTGAGGTGGAGGGACACCTGGGACATCCTGTACCGCCGCCGGTAGAGATCGGAGGGTCTGTGCACCTGAACACACTGTCAGCTGTCTGTGATGTCATGTTGGGGGAGGAGCTTCACTCTTGACTGAATCCCCGCCCACTGATGATGTAAACAATGATTGACAGGTGACACAAACATGTCTGCTGCCAGACTGACTTCAAAATAAAAGAAAACCTGAAAATTTAAAGTGTGCTTTTATTCTGACATCCAACTGACTTCTTGTTGAACTGCATCATGTTGATCAGGTGATCAAATATATATACTTTTTGTATTTCAAACATATTTATAACAGATTGAACTATTGATGAATAAATAAAACTAAAATCATGCTTCTACCTAACCTTCTATCTAATGTTTAATCCACTTTAGAATAAATATAATTAGTAATTAGTAATATTATTAGACAAATATGCCAATAGTTTATTGTAATTACTAAAATGTATTGATTTGAATTATGTTTTTAAATATATTTTTTGCATATTTTAAAATGTATCCTGAAAATGATCATTGGACTGATGCACTGAAAACATATTTTAACAAACACATTTAAATATCCTGAAGTTTCAGAATATTTTAAAGTTATATTTGAGTATAATTATACAAAGTGAACTTAGTCGTGCTTTTATTTCAGTATATCACGTGCACATCTCTTTTGGAAGTATTAAGATGTGTTACTGTGATTAAGCACTGAAAACATTTTAAAGATACATATTTTCATAGCATGACGTTTTCATATGTTTGAGGATATATGTGATTGTAACATTGAGTGAACGTGTGTTCATATTTCAGTATATTATTTGTACATTTCTTTTGGAAAGTGTTCCAATGCAGGATGACAACAAAAACAATAACAATATATAATAATAAGTCCAGATATCAACATACATGTTTAAAAGTGGAACTAATTGTTTTGTTTGAATGTTGACTGACAGTCGGAGAGTTTTAGGAAAATGAACCACTTTGCTACTGTCTGCTGTTAAAATGTGTTGGAGGTTCTGTTTTTCTTCCAGCTGTCCCTCATGTTGAACTGTTGGTTCCTCTGTGATGTTCCGAGGTTCTTTTAGAACTTCACTGTGCTACAGAACCTAATGATGTGTGTTGTTGATGTGTAAATAAACAAAATGAGCAGGAGATAGAAATTAAACAAATGTTAAGAACACAGAAAATATTTAAATATTTTTTTAGTAACGAATAATGTCTTGTTGTTTTTTTAAACATCAAACGAACGGAACAGCGAAGCAAACCGGAAGTGGTTCAGGGGGATGAAAATAAAGGGCGGAGCGGCACGGCTCGGAGCGTTTTGGTTTGTTTCGGTGTGTTTCGGTTTGTTTCGGTGTGTTTCAGGTTTGAAGCCTCAGTCTGACGGACTGACCAGTAAAACCTGGTTCTGGTTTCTCAGGAAATTTAGAACCGGAACTCAGTCCGAACGGACAACCACCGCAGGATCAGTTCTCCTGCCGCAAAGCCTGCTGGGTAATATGTTAACGTTAGAGCTGCGTTGTTTGAAGCTCCGCGGCGCGTGAGCCAAAATTAAAAACGCTAAAATTCAGTAAAAAACGAATATAGACGGAGACGGACCGGAAACTGCTGAAGGTAACGATACAGGAAACTAGTACTCGGTAGTATCAGTAGTATCAGTAGTACTCTGTAGTATCTGTAGTACTCTAGTATCAATAGTACTCTGTAGTATCAGTAGTACTCTGTAGTATCAATAGTACTCTAGTATCAGTAGTATCAGTCGGACTCTGTAGTATCAGTAGTACTCTGTAGTATCTGTAGTACTCTGTAATAGCAGCAGTACTCTATAGTATCAATAGTGCTCTGTAGTATCAGTAGTATCTGTAGTTCTCTTTAGTACTCTGTAGTACTCTGTAGTATCAGTAGGACTCTGTAGTATCAGTAGTGTCTGTAGTATCTGTAGTACTCTGTAGTATCAATAGTACTCTGTAGTATCAGTAGGACTCTGTAGTATCTGTAGTATCAATAGTACTCTAGTATCAGTAGTTATCTGTCGTATCTGTAGTACTCTGTAGTATCAGTAGTATCTGTGGTATCTGTAGTATTCTGTAGTATCAGTACTACTCTGTAGTATCAATAGTACTCTAGTATCAGTAGTTAGCTGTAGTACTCTGTAGTATCAGTAGTACTCTAGTATCAATAGTACTCTAGTATCAGTAGTTATCTGTAGTATCTGTAGTACTCTGTAGTATCTGTAGTACTCTGTAGTATCAATAGTACTCTGTAGTATCAGTAGTTAGCTGTAGTATCTGTAGTACTCTGTAGTATCAGTAGTATCTGTGGTATCTGTAGTACTCTGTGTCCACGGACCTGTCTGTATCTCTCTGTCCACAGACCTGTCTGTCTCTCTGTGTCCACAGACATGTCTGTCTCTCTGTGTGCATGGACCTGTCTGTCTCTCTGTATCCACGGACATGTCTGTCTCTCTGTGTCCACAGACATGTCTGTCTCTCTGTGTGCACGGACCTGTCTGTCTCTCTGTGTGCACAGACCTGTCTGTCTCTCTGTGTGCACAGACCTGTCTGTCTCTCTGTATCCACGGACCTGACTGTCTCTCTGTTGACAGACATGTCTGTCTCTCTGTCCGTGGAGAGAGACAGGATCCAGCGACAGGTGGAGGAGCTGGAACAGAGTCTGTCTGTGAGCAACGCTGAACTGGAGCTGCTGAGCAGCGAGACAGGTACCTGTCTGTCTCTCTGTCTCTGTCTGTCGGTCTCTCAGCCTGTCTGTCTCTCAGTGACCTCTTGTCTCTCTGGTCAGATGATGGGTCAGACGGGGATGATGAGGAGGACGAGGAGGTGAGACAGATAAGTGAGACACCAGATCTGAACCAGAGTCCTCACAAAGATACCAAAACCAGTGTGTGTGTTTTCAGTCTGCAGCAGGTCTGTTGGCTCAAAGAGACAAAATCCAGAAAGAGATCCAGAACCTGGAGGACGTCCTTGGACCCCACAGCCCCCTCGCCCTGGCAGGTACCTGTCTGTCTGTCTCTGACAGGTACCTGTCTGTCTGTTTGTCTCTGTCAGATATCTGTCTGTCTGTCTCTGACAGGTACCTGTCTGTCTGTTTGTCTCTGTCAGGTACCTGTCTGTCTCTGTCAGGTACCTGTCTGTCTCTGTCAGGTACTTGTCTGTCGTCTGTGTTCCACCAACCTGATAATCTAACAGTTCAACATGAATAATTAACACATGATCTTCTGTTTGATAGATGATGACAGCAGCAGTGATGAGGTCAGTATCTATAACTGTCAGTAACTGTGTCAGTATCTATAACTGTCAGTAACTGTGTCAGTATCTATAACTGTCAGTAACTGTCAGTATCTATAACTGTCAGTAACTGTGTCAGTATCTATAACTGTCAGTAACTGTGTCAGTATCTATAACTGTCAGTAACTGTGTCAGTATCTATAACTGTCAGTAACTGTGTCAGTATCTATAACTGTCAGTAACTGTCAGTATCTATAACTGTCAGTAACTGTGTCAGTATCTATAACTGTCAGTAACTGTGTCAGTATCTATAACTGTCAGTAACTGTGTCAGTATCTATAACTGTCAGTAACTGTCAGTATCTATAACTGTCAGTAACTGTGTCAGTATCTATAACTGTCAGTAACTGTGTCAGTATCTATAACTGTCAGTAACTGTCAGTATCTATAACTGTCAGTAACTGTGTCAGTATCTATAACTGTCAGTAACTGTCAGTATCTATAACTGTCAGTAACTGTGTCAGTATCTATAACTGTCAGTATCTATAACTGTCAGTAACTGTGTCAGTATCTATAACTGTCAGTAACTGTCAGTATCTATAACTGTCAGTAACTGTGTCAGTATCTATAACTGTCAGTAACTGTGTCAGTATCTATAACTGTCAGTAACTGTCAGTATCTATAACTGTCAGTAACTGTGTCAGTATCTATAACTGTCAGTAACTGTGTCAGTATCTATAACTGTCAGTAACTGTCAGTATCTATAACTGTCAGTAACTGTGTCAGTATCTATAACTGTCAGTAACTGTGTCAGTATCTATAACTGTCAGTAACTGTGTCAGTATCTATAACTGTCAGTAACTGTGTCAGTATCTATAACTGTCAGTAACTGTCAGTATGTATAACTGTCAGTAACTGTGTCAGTATCTATAACTGTCAGTAACTGTGTCAGTATCTATAACTGTCAGTAACTGTCAGTATGTATAACTGTCAGTAACTGTGTCAGTATCTATAACTGTCAGTAACTGTGTCAGTATCTATAACTGTCAGTAACTGTGTCAGTATCTATAACTGTCAGTAACTGTGTCAGTATCTATAACTGTCAGTAACTGTCAGTATCTATAACTGTCAGTATCTATAACTGTCAGTAACTGTGTCAGTATCTATAACTGTCAGTAACTGTGTCAGTATCTATAACTGTCAGTAACTGTCAGTATCTATAACTGTCAGTAACTGTGTCAGTATCTATAACTGTCAGTAACTGTGTCAGTATCTATAACTGTCAGTAACTGTGTCAGTATCTATAACTGTCAGTAACTGTGTCAGTATCTATAACTGTCAGTAACTGTCAGTATCTATAACTGTCAGTAACTGTGTCAGTATCTATAACTGTCAGTAACTGTGTCAGTATCTATAACTGTCAGTAACTGTGTCAGTATCTATAACTGTCAGTAACTGTCAGTATCTATAACTGTCAGTAACTGTGTCAGTATCTATAACTGTCAGTAACTGTGTCAGTATCTATAACTGTCAGTAACTGTCAGTATCTATAACTGTCAGTAACTGTGTCAGTATCTATAACTGTCAGTAACTGTCAGTATCTATAACTGTCAGTAACTGTGTCAGTATCTATAACTGTCAGTATCTATAACTGTCAGTAACTGTGTCAGTATCTATAACTGTCAGTAACTGTCAGTATCTATAACTGTCAGTAACTGTGTCAGTATCTATAACTGTCAGTAACTGTGTCAGTATCTATAACTGTCAGTAACTGTCAGTATCTATAACTGTCAGTAACTGTGTCAGTATCTATAACTGTCAGTAACTGTGTCAGTATCTATAACTGTCAGTAACTGTCAGTATCTATAACTGTCAGTAACTGTGTCAGTATCTATAACTGTCAGTAACTGTGTCAGTATCTATAACTGTCAGTAACTGTGTCAGTATCTATAACTGTCAGTAACTGTGTCAGTATCTATAACTGTCAGTAACTGTCAGTATGTATAACTGTCAGTAACTGTGTCAGTATCTATAACTGTCAGTAACTGTGTCAGTATCTATAACTGTCAGTAACTGTCAGTATGTATAACTGTCAGTAACTGTGTCAGTATCTATAACTGTCAGTAACTGTGTCAGTATCTATAACTGTCAGTAACTGTGTCAGTATCTATAACTGTCAGTAACTGTGTCAGTATCTATAACTGTCAGTAACTGTCAGTATCTATAACTGTCAGTATCTATAACTGTCAGTAACTGTGTCAGTATCTATAACTGTCAGTAACTCTGTCAGTAATGCTGGTATTGTTACAGACTGTCTGTTTCTCTGCAGAGTGAACTCGGTCTGTCGCTGTCAGTGGACTCGTGTCTTCAGATGAACCTCGTCTACCAGCAAGTGGTTCAAGAGACTCTGGACCAGCTGGAGACACTACTGACAGAGAACCACAGACAGCAGGTCAGTGGGACCACAGACAGACGGTCAGTAGGACTGCAGACAGACGGTCGGACAGACGGTCGGTAGGACCACAGACACACGGTCGGATAGACGGTCAGTAGGACCACAGACAGACAGTCGGTAGGACCGCAGAGAGACGGTCAGACAGACGGTCGGTAGGACCACAGACGGTCGGTAGGACCGCAGACAGACGGTCAGACAGACGGTCAGTAGGACCACAGATGGTCGGTAGGACCGCAGATAGACGGTCAGACAGACGGTCAGTAGGACCACAGACGGTCGGTAGGACCGCAGACAGACGGTCGGACAGACGGTCAGTAGGACCACAGATGGTCGGTAGGACCGCAGATAGACGGTCAGACAGACGGTCGGTAGGACCACAGACGGTCGGTAGGACCGCAGACAGACGGTCAGACAGACGGTCAGTAGGACCACAGACGGTCGGTAGGACCGCAGACAGACGGTCGGACAGACGGTCAGTAGGACCACAGACAGACAGACGGTTGGTAGGACCACAGATGGTCGGTAGGACCGCAGACAGACGGTCAGACAGACGGTCAGTAGGACCACAGATGGTCGGTAGGACCGCAGATAGACGGTCAGACAGACGGTCGGTAGGACCACAGACGGTCGGTAGGACCGCAGACAGACGGTCAGACAGACGGTCAGTAGGACCACAGACGGTCGGTAGGACCGCAGACAGACGGTCGGACAGACGGTCAGTAGGACCACAGACAGACAGACGGTTGGTAGGACCACAGATGGTCGGTAGGACCGCAGACAGACGGTCAGACAGACGGTCGGTAGGACCACAGATGGTCGGTAGGACCGCAGACAGACGGTCAGACAGACGGTCGGTAGGACCACAGACGGTCGGTAGGACCGCAGTCAGTGCTGATATCTCCTGTCTTTGGTCTCTAGAGGGAGCTGGTGTCTCAGCTGTCTGGACCAATCAGAGAGTCCTCCAGAGAACAGCCCGCTCGCTCCTCCTTCCAGCAGCCAATCAACGTGTACTTGGGTCGCTTCCTGAAACCGTACTTCAAGGACAAACTGACCGGTCTGGTGAGACAGACAGAGAGACAGACAGAGACAAAGTGTGACTGCTCACATCTGACTAATCAGGTGCTTCATGTGTCCGTCTCCAGGGTCCTCCAGCCAATCAGGAAGCCAAGGAGAAGGCCAGCAGGATGACAGGATGTATGGACGACAGGAAAGTGAAGATGAAACGATGTAAGAACAACTTCATCAGCAAAACAGGAACTGGAGGTCACAGACCATCATTAAACCTGTCTGTCTCTCTGCCTGTCTGTCTGTCCATCTGTCTGCCTGTCTGTCCGTCTGTGCCCCTGCCTGTCTGTCTCTCTGTCTCCAGGGGAGAGCTGGCAGAAGACCCTTCTGATCCACTCCGTGTGCAGAGACAGTATGAAGAGACTCATCCAGCCCAAACTGTCAAAGTAACATCTACTGATATTAATATTATTATTAATGTTGTTATTATCATCAATGTTGTTAATGATATTATTATTATTATTATTATTCATGTTATTATTATTCATGTTATTAGTAGTAGTGGCTTTATAATAAGCTGTCTGTCTGTCTGTCCTCCTGTTTGTCTGTCTGTCTATGTCTCTCAGGGTGAACTACCTGAGTCAGAAGTTGTCCTCAGCAGGAGAGACAGACAGGCAGCAGCTCAGAGAGCAGATAGACAGTTTGGAGCGAGAGATCGACCTGCTCAGGTAGGTGCTGCTTCTGTCGGTCAGCAGGTGGCACTGGTGGAGGACAAGTTTCATGTGTCTCATTCTCTGCTCTGATTGGTCAGAGCCAAGAAGGAGGCGGAGCTGATTGGTGATCGATACGAAGAACACGACTGGCAGAAAATCTCCAATATTGATGTGAGTTAATAATCAATCAATTAACCGATCAGTCAGTCAGACACCCTGTGAGTCCTCTGTCCTCCTGTCCATCCTCAGTTCGAGGGGACTAAGGACGCGGAGGACATCCGAGGTTTCTGGCAGAACTTCCTCCATCCGTCCATCAACAAGAGCCGCTGGAGTCAGAAGGAGGCGGAGCTTCTGAAGGACATCTGCAGGAGACACGGGGACAGACACTGGGACACCATCGCCAAGGAGCTGGGGGTGAGGAGCCCGTCTGTCTCTCTGACCTGTCTGTCTCTGACCTGTCTGTCTCTGACCTGTCTGCCTCTGACCTGTCTGCCTCTCAGACGGGGAGGACAGCCTTCATGTGTCTCCAGATGTTCCAGCGGTTCGTCCCCGGCTCGTTGAGACGAGGCAGTTGGACGCTGGAAGAAGACGTCCTGCTGAGAGAGCTGGTGGACAAGATGAGGATCGGAAACTTCATCCCCTACACACAGAGTAATGACACCATCACTCTGTGATGTCATCACTCTGTGACATCACTCTGTTAAATCACAGTGTTACGTCTGTGTCAGTTATTTTCAATTATGAGGTTTATACACACCTGTCTGTCTCTCTGTCCACCTGTCTGTCTCTCTCTCAGTCAGTTACTTCATGGAGGGTCGTGACCCGACTCAGCTGATTTACAGGTGGAACCAGGTTCTGGACCCGAGCCTGAAGAGAGGCCCGTGGACCAAAGAGGAAGACCAGGTAGGATGGGGCGGGGCTAAAGACCATCTGCTGACTGTGTGAACTGCAGGGTTCTGGTTCTGGTCTTTCTTACTGCCTGTTTGTCTCTCTGCCTGTCTGTCTCTCTGCCTGTCTGTCTCACTGCCTGTCTGTCTCTCTGCCTGTCTGTCTCTCTGCCTGTCTGTCTCTCAGCTGCTACTGCGAGCTGTCTCCCATCACGGTGAGAAAAACTGGTGGAAGATCCGGTTGGAGGTTCCTGGTCGCACCGACGGCGGCTGCAGAGACAGGTGAGACCGACAGGATGACAGGACACAGCCAGATGTTTAATGTCTGTCCCATTAAACATCTGTGTGTGTGTGTGTGTGTGTGTGTGTGTGTGTGTGTGTGTACAGGTATCACGACTGCCTGAAGGGGGGGATGAAGAAAGGAGCATTTGACAAACAGGAGAAAGAACTGCTGCTGCAGCTAGTGGAGAAACATGGAGTCGGTGAGACCTGTCTCACTCTCTGGAACCTGTAAAACCTGTCTCACTCTCTGGAACCTGTAAAACCTGTCTCACTCTCTGGAACCTGTAAAACCTGTCTCACTCTCTGGAACCTGTAAAACCTGTCTCACTCTCTGGAACCTGTAAAACCTGTCTCACTCTCTGGAACCTGTAAAACCTGTCTGACTCTCTGGAACCTGTAAAACCTGTCTCACTCTCTGGAACCTGTAAAACCTGTCTAACTCTCTGGAACCTGTAAAACCTGTCTAACTCTCTGGAACCTGTAAAGCCTGTCTAACTCTCTGCAACTTGGCTCACTCTCTGGAACTTGTCTCATTCTCTTCCTCATCACTCCCTCTGTGTTTCAGGTCGCTGGACGAAGATCGCTTCTGAGATTCCTCATCGTTTTGATGCTCAGTGTTTGAGAGAATGGAAGAAGATGAGCGCACCTCCTGCTCAGGTGCACTCACCTGTCCTCTGGGGGGGGCGGGGCCTATACACAGCTGTTCACTCAACCCCATTCAAACAGGATGAACATCTCAGGGGACAAAATGTTCCCTCTGCTGTCTGTAATGTAATAGACAAACACAAACAAATAAACAAACAAACTTTTAACAACCAATCAGGTAGCATTACATTACATTATATTACATTATACTATATTTATCTGACTCTTTTATCCAAAGACTTACAATAAGTTAATTTCAACATGAGGGTTCAAACCAGAACAACAAGAATCAAGAAAATACAATTTCTTCCAGAAAGTCAAATTACAAAGTTCTATCAGTAAGTTCTATTTTAAGATACTACTGTTAAAGGTAA
Organism: Embiotoca jacksoni; assembly: GCF_022577435.1. Taxonomy (NCBI): domain Eukaryota; kingdom Metazoa; phylum Chordata; class Actinopteri; family Embiotocidae; genus Embiotoca; species Embiotoca jacksoni. Next base: position 216,165 of record NW_027185244.1, read on the forward strand.
AGGAGGAGGAGGAGGAGGAGAGGAGTAGTGTGAGTGAATCTAGGAGGTTAAAGACCAGTCGAGCTGCTGCATTTTGGATGAGCTGCAGAGGTCGGATGGTACTAACAGGTAGACCTGCTAGGAGTGAGTTACAGTAGTCCAGATATGAGATGACCAGAACCTGGACCAGAGCCTAGATCAGAACCTGGACCAGAACCTGGACCAGAACCTGGACCTCCTTCTGAGTGAGAAGAGGACGTATTCTCCTGATGTTGTGCAGCATGTATCTACAGGAACGTGTTGTTGCAGTGATGTTGGCAGTAAGAGAGAGTTGACTGTGGAGTGTCTCCGAGGTTCTTATCAGTCAGGGTCGGGATAACAGAGTTGTTGAAGGTAGTAGTCAGGTCGAGGGTGGGAGAGTCTTTCTCTGGAAGGAAGAGCAGTTCGGTCTTGTGGAGGCTGATTTCCAGGTGGTGTGAGGACATCCACTGAGAGATGTCAGTCAGACAGGCAGAGATTCATGCTGCTACCTGTGTTTCAGACCTGGAAAAGAGAGGATCAGTTGGGTGTCATCAGCATAGCTGTGGTAGGAAAAGACATGCGAGTGAAGGACAGAGCCGAGAGAGTCGGTGTAGAGAGAAGAGGAGGGGACCCGGGACGGAGCCTTGAGGGACACCAGTAGTCAGAGGACAAGGTTCAGATACAGATCCTCTCCAAGTTCCCCGGTAGGTGAGGTCGTTGAGGTAGGATGAGAACAGGGAGAGAGCAGAGCCTGAGACACCGAGGTCCTGAAGGAGGAAAGAAGGATCTGGTGGTTCACTGTGTCAAATGCAGCAGAAGGTCTAGAAGGATCAGGACAGAGGACAGAGAGGCTGCTCTAGCTGTGTGAAGCTGCTCAGAGACAGAAGGAGGACCGTCTCTGTTGAGTGGTCTGTTGAAACCAGACTGGTGGTCAAGAAGGTTATTATGGTGGAGATAGGAGGAGAGTTGGTTGAAGATAGCTCGCTCCAGAGTTTTGGAAAGAAAGGGAAGAAGAGAGACGGTCTGTAGTTGTTTACTTCAGATGGGTTGAGGGGGGGTTTCTTCAGGAGAGGGTTCACTCTCTCCTTCAGAGAGTTCAGGAAACAGAATGTTGACAGAGAAGTGTTGATGAGATGGAGAGAAAAGGAAGAAGGTCTGGAGCAATAGACTGGAGAATGTGAGATGGGACGGGGAGGGGGGGCAGGTGGTTGGGGGGGGTGGAGGTTACCAAGGTAACAACTTGATTGGGAGACGGGGGGGTGAAAGAGGAAAGCAAAGGAGATGAAGATGATGGACATGTAGTTATAGAAGATGGATTATAAAATGAGGAGCGTATGTCATCTATCTTTTTAGTAAAGTAGTTGACAAAGTGGCTTGATGGAAGGATGGAGGGAGGAGGGGGGAGGAGGTTGGAGAAAATGGAGAATAGCTTTTTGGGGTTGGAAAATGAGGATTGAATTCTGGTTTGGTAGAAAGAGCTTTTGGCTGCAGAGATAGAGGAGAGAGGAGGAGGGAGAGAAGAGGGAGGGAGGAGGGAGAGAGGAGGAAGAGAGGGGGGAGAGAGGGAGAGAGGACGGTGGGTCTGGGGGTGTGGCTGAAGGAGAAGACAGAGGAGAGAGCAGCAAGGTGGATGTTGTCCGGTGTGATCCAGGTCTCAGTGAGACCAAGGAAGTCCAGAGATGAAGTCTGTCCTGCAGCTGACTGACAGTCCAGAGTCCTCCTGTGACGAGGTGTTGGGTATGAGTGGAACGGGTGGGACAGATAACAAAGGAAAGGTTACGGTGTTGGTGTGAACGAGTGAGAGACCTGTAGTATCTACGAGTAGATATACACACCGGGACAGAAAGTACACACATACTCAGATAGTAGTACTTATACTCAGCGTCCCCCGAAGACTCCAACGAAAGACTCCTCACTCTTTATCCTCCGAGTCTTCGTAGACTCCAACGAAAGACTCACTAGACCACACCTCCTGCTTGTTAGACCACACCTCCTCCTCGTTAGACCACACCTCCTGCTCGTTAGACCACACCTCCTGCTCGTTAGACCTCCCGTCACCAGGTGTTACAAATATGCAGCAATAGAAACTCACCACTGATTACTAAACAAAGAAAACTTTCACACAGTCTCTAGATTTTGTCCAAACTTGTCTCAGAAAGTCTTTTTACCTCAAACTGTAGAAAGTCAAATAGAACTTAGTCCTTAATAGAATTGAAATAAAGACCATCAGTTTAACTCTAAACTTGTTCTCTTTGACTCACAGTTACTTGAGTGAAAACAAGAATCCAGTCACAAACAATTCCAGCTACCAAAAAACATCCAAGCTTCAGTAGTCTAGATATCCTAAAACAGCAGATGTAATAATAAACTTTAGCAGAGAAGAGTATTCAAAGATTAAACTTTACTTTAGTTCAAGTGATCCAGATGGATGTCGTCCTCCAGAAGTCAAAATACACATATGACAAATATAAATAGCAAACTGATGACATCATCAAACTGACACTGACTCTTTAATTGTCCGACAACAGAAAGACAAGATGAGGAGGAACCCAGCGAAGAGTCGAGGAGGACAGAAGAAGGAGACGAAAGCCTCAGCCAGAAGGAGCATCAGGAGGAGACTGATGACTCTGAAGGAGGAGGAGGAGAGCAGTGAGGAAGAGGAGGAGATGGCAGTTCAGTACATGGACAGTGACGATGAGACCAAGATGGAGGTAGTGGACAGGGAGAGAACAGATGAGGAGGAGGAGGAGGAGGAGCAGCAGCAGGAGGAGGAGGAGTACACTTTCTCCCCCCTGCAGGATTGGATTCCAGCAGAGAAATCAGAACCTTTGAGCTCCCTGACTTTTCGCCCGGTGCTGCTGTCCTCCTCCTCCTCCTCCTCCCACCGAGGGAAACCGGTCCGCTCCACCGTTCTGGGCCGGTTCGGCCGCTCCGTCCTCCTCGGACCTCCTCCCAGGGAGCTGCCGAGGGAGGAGCGCCACAGCTGCAGCGCCATGCTGATGGTGTCACCTGAGCAGCTGCGATCCCACCTGGACCGCCGGGCGCTCCGCTTCCACAACCGGAACTGCCGGACCCGGCAGAACCCGCCGGGTCGAGTGACCGACACCGCCGTCGGCTTCGAGCTGCAGACCGCCGTGACGCCGTGGATCGGAAACCTGCTGATCCCGGCGCGGGGCAGGCCGACGGCGACGGACGCCTTGAGGGAGCGAGGGGAGGGGGCGGGGCTTTCCTCCACGCCCGTCTTCATGCTCCTCCTCCAGACGATGAGCGTGGACGTCGCCGGCTGCAAGGACATGATCGAGCAGAGGAAGAAGAGGGTGGTGCTGCTGACTCCGCCCCCTGACCCTTCAACTGTCAAGAAAGTGAATCCGAAGACAGTGGCAGGACTCCTGCAGCGGAGGAAGGCCATGAAGGAGGAGCAGCAGGAGGTGCAACAGCGCCTCCTGCAGCAGCTGCAGCTGGCGCAGCAGGAGAAACACAAGCTGCAGCAAGCCACGTCCCGCCCACCCAGCCTCCTCCTCCACTTACCTCCTAACATCAGTCCTCAGGCGCCTCCTTCCTCGCTCCCCCCTTCCTCCTGCCCCGCAGGGGTCGCCCCTCCTCCCCCCTCTCACAGCCTCACTGCACTTCCTGTCTACGTGATCCACAACGTCACACCCACCTGCAGCCAACAGGCTCCGCCCCCTTCCCTTAATCAGGCCGTTTCTATTATCTCCATGCCCAGCAGCCCTTCCCCCAAACCCCCCTGCACCGCCCCGAATCCAGCCAGTGGGAGGGACCAGAAGGAGGCGGAGCTCCAGAAGGCGTACTGCAGGCACGATGAGTTGAAGGTAACAGTCAGAGAGTAAAACAAAAAGAACATGTTCTGGATCCATCGTGTTCTCAGAACTTTAAACTCACCTTACGTTCTTTCAGGATGACGCTGCGTCTCCTCCACGCTGTACTGCTCCCATCCAGCCACTAGCTCCGCCCTCCTCCCTGACCACGCCCCCTGCAGCCTCTCCTGCTCGAGGTCAGCGCAGAGGGAGGAAGAGGGCGAGGGGGGAGGAGCAGCAGCAGGTGACGAGCAGTGAGGAGCAGGCTGTGGGCGGGGCTAGTACAGGTACAGGTGTGGTGCAGGAGGGGAAGAGAGTGCGCAAGCCCAGTCACAAGGCCAGAGCTCTGCAGGAGGTCACCGAGGCCAAGGTAGGACCGGACCCTGGTCCTCTCCCGTCCTCTCCTGTCCTCTCCTGTCCTCACCTGTTTTCACCTGTCCGCACCTGTTTTCACTTATTTTCGCCTGTCCTCACCTGTTGGTGGTTACCATGACGACGTGTCTTTGCTGTGTGTTTGCAGGCTGATGCCAAGATGAAGAGGACCTTCTCCTCCTCTCCTGAACAGAAGCGCACCCATAGGTCTCACTCCAAACAGGAAGTCATCACCCAGACTCAGCCGTTGGCTCCGCCCCCTGGGATGCAGTTACTTCCTGGTCAGTCGATGTGGGTCATGACTCCTGCTGGCCTGGTCCAGCTGGTCCAAGCTCCGTCCCAGGGTCTGCAGCTGGTGTTGATACCCAGCGCCCCCCTCCCCCATCCACCACGGAAGCGCCCCCTGGCCCTGCCCGCTCTGCAGTCACCTCAACCCCCCTCTGTGTCCGTCCCTGTACACCTCCCAGCTTTGACTCATCCACTTCCTGCCCCGCCCACCTGTTACTCCAAGCCCCCACCCTCTGTCCTGCCATTTGCCCCTCCCCCTGGCCCTTCCCCCTTATGCCCCCTCCAGCCCCCCTCCAAAGTCTTCCTGCCCTATAAGGATGCAGTCAGCGTGGACCCCTCGGAGCAGCCTCCCCTCAGGAAGGAGGGGCTTCAGTTCGACCCCTCCCTCATGTCTCTCGAGCCTCATGCGGCTCTCTGTGATTGGCTGAGCGGGAGGAGAGGGGTGGTGGTTCCTGGAGCGGGCGTGGCTCTGCCCTACCTGCCCCCCTTTGTCAGCAGTCTGAGCATGCTCAGTGCGTTGCTGCGGGCCAAGACGTCCCTGACCAAATCGTCCCTGCAGCTGCTGTCTCGAGGCTCCAAAGGCCGACGCCCCCAACCCAGACCTGAGGCCCCGCCTCCACCCGACCAGCCAGACTCCACCTCGGACTGCCGCCGGGCGGAGGGCCAGCCAGGTAGCGCACCTGTCCCACCTGAGCTGCTAGCAGCCCCATAATGCACCCCTCCACACGTTGTTGAGGCAGAGGTCAGGTGACCTCAGGTTTAACATCGCCATGGCAGCAAAGGTTATCCTGTGGTGGTGAACCTGGTTCGTGGTCGAGCCTCAGGTGTGTTTGTTTTGTCCCCCTGCAGCTCCTTCCGTCAGGTCTGACCCGCCGGAGGAGGAGGAGGCGGAGCAGGAGGCGGAGCAGGAGGCGGAGTTGGTGGCGGCAGTGCGTCAGCTGGTGGCAGAGAGATTCTCAGGTAACCCCGCCCACCAGCTGCTGAAGGCCCGCTTCCTGTCCTGTTTCACTGTTCCCGCCCTTTTGGCCACCATGCAGCCATTCACAGAGAAGCCTGTGGTCAGCCTGGCCAATCAGGAGGAGGAGGAGAGAGAGGATGAGGAGGAGTTGAAGAAGATCAAAGAGAGAGGAAGACGCAGGAGAGCTGAGGTGAGTTGGGTCTCAGTCAGCTGATCACAACCTGGTTCTGTGGGACCCCTGGTCTTTAAGGTCCCCCGGTCTTTAGGATCCCTAGTCTTTAAGGTTCCCGGTCATGGTTCTAATGTTCCTGTTTCATGGTTCTAATGTTCCTGTTTCACGGTTCTAATGTTCCTGGTGTTCGTCTACAGAGATCTTCACTGCTGTGTGACGACTCCGGAGCCCCGGCCAATCACTTCTCAGGGATCATCAAGACCTGCGGACCAGACTGGAACGGACCAGTAGAAACCGGACCGGACCAGTAGAAACCAGGCCAGACCAGCAGAAACTGGACCAGTAGAAACCAGTACAGACCGGATCAGTAGAAACTGGACCGGACCAGTAGAAACCAGACCAGACCAGTAGAAACTGGACCAGTAGAAACCAGACCAGACCGGACCAATAGAAACCAGACCAGACCAGACCAGTAGAAACCAGACCGGACCAGTAGAAACCAGACCAGACCAGACTAGTAGATACCAGATCTGAGCAGTAGAAACCAGACCAGACCGGACCAATAGAAACCAGACCGGACCAGTAGAAACCAGACTGGACCCGGACCTGTAGAAACTGGACCACCGCTGTCCTCCACATGTTCAGCTCATAAATAAACAAATTGTCAGTTTGTTTGTTTTTCTGGACATTTAGTTTTTCTAAAGTGTGTCTGAGGTGCGTTCAGGGACCCTCAGACGTCTGTCTCCTCAGAATGTTTACAGTCAAGATGTTGCACTAAAACATGGTGGTGGTTGTTGTTGTTGTTTTACTGATGTTTTCAGCTTCTGTAAATGTTGATGAGAAATTATTTTCTAATAAACAAGTCAATTTGAAATTAAACTGTCTGTGAGGACTTATGTGTTGGTCTTCCAGGAATCTGTGACATCACTTCCTGTTTCAGTCAGCTGGTACTTCCTTTTGGCTGCCGGTCAGTCGTCCTCTGACTTCTCTAATCTGCTGGTCTTCCTCTTTCTGTCCGTCTGTCCCCAGCTGTTAAACTACATGATGACATCATCCAGTCAGTGGCACAGCTGGGATCTGATTGGTGCTCTCAGATTCAAGTAAACCAATCAGCTCACTGTCAGTCAGAGGGGGCGGAGCCTAATGCAAAAACAAGAAGTCACACCAACCACATCGACTTCAGAGGACCAGAGAGACACGGAGGGACAGACAGGCTGAGAGATAGACAGACAGGTTAACAGATAGACAGACAGGCTGACAGACAGACAGACAGGCTGACAGACAGACAGACAGGCTGAGAGATAGACAGACAGGTTGACAGATCGACAGACAGGCTGACAGACAGACAGATAGGCTGAGAGATAGACAGACAGGTTAACAGATAGACAGGCTGACAGACAGACAGACAGGCTGACAGACAGACAGGCTGACAGACAGACAGACAGGCTGAGAGATAGACAGACAGGTTGACAGATAGACAGACAGGCTGACACAGAGACAGACAGACAGGCTGACAGGTGTGATTGCTGTGTGTATATCAGTGTTTGTTAGTGTGTGTGTGTGTGTGTGTGTGTGTGTGTGTGTGTGTGTGTGATGGAGGGAGTGTGTGACGACGACCTCTCCTGGTTGCAGCTCGATGATTTCAGGATGTTGTTGATCAAAACCATCGATCCTTCACGGATAACTCCCTACCTGCGCCAGTGTCAGGTACTCCTCCTCTCTACTCCTCGTCTACTCCCCCCCCCCCCCCCCCCCGTGCTCCTCCTCCCCTGATTGGTTGTCTCCTGTCAGGTGATCAGTGAGGAGGATGAGGAGCAGCTCTTCAACGACCCCTCCCTCGTCATCAGGAGGAGAAAAGTCGGTACGTTTCTCAAACAAACACAGACTGTTGATCCTGACGGAGCTGTGATCGCAACCTTTGACCCCCGCTGTAACCTTTGACCTGTAGGAGTCCTGCTGGACATCCTGCAGAGGACAGGGGTCAAAGGTTACACGGCTTTTCTAGAGAGTCTGGAGCTGGATTATCCTCAACTGTACCATCGGATCACCGGGAAGGAACCCAACAAGACCTTCAGCATCCTCATCGGTCTGTCTACCTGTCTGTCTGACTGAATACCTGTCTGTCTGACTGACGACATGTCTGTCTTACTACCTGCCTGTCTGACTACCTGTCTGTCTGACTGACTACATATCTGTCTTGTTACCTGCCTGTCTGACTACCTGTCTGTCTGACTGACTACCTGTCTGTCTTACTACCTAGCTGTCTGAGTGACGACATGTCTGTCTGTTTGTGTTACTACCCGTCTGTCCGACCTCCTGTCTGCGTGACAGGCAGACAGACAGGTATTGATCACTGATTGATGTGTTCAGACACAGCAGGAGAATCTGGTCTGACTCAGTTCTTGATGTCGGAGCTCAGCCGCCTGCAGAGGGCGCTGCAGGACGAGCGGCGGCGCCGCCAGCAGGCCTGCTCGGTTGCCAAGGATCAGGTCGGTATGGCAACCAGGTTACTAAGGAGCACACAGTCAGACAAGTTTTGTGAATTACGTGGTTGTTTATGTTCGTTTGTTGCTGCGACACAGGTCAGGGTCGTATTTACAACGTATTTTTATTCACAACGTATTTTTATTCACAACGTATTTTTATTTACAACGTATTTTTATTCACAACGTATTTTTATTCACAACGTATTTTTATTCACAACGTATTTTTATTTACAACGTATTTTTATTTACGGCATATTTCCAAAGAATTTTTCTTTATGTATTTATGGTATTTTTCTTTTCGCTGTATTTACAACGTATTTACGGCGTGTAGTTATGACTCAGCAGAATATGGAAACCTTGTGAAATGTGGCCGTGCTTGACCCTCGCCGTGCTTCCTGCTGCTTCCTGTAGGAGGCGTGGTCTCACCAGCAGCAGCTGAGGGAGCGTGAGCTGAGGAAGCTGACTGAGCGCGTGCAGAAGTTCCGGGAGGAACGCCAGCGGCTGAGCGACGAGCTGAAGCAGCTCCGAGAACACAACTACAGTCTGATGGCCGACATCAACGCTCTGAACCAGGAGAAGAGCAACATCCTGCTGGCCAACAGAGACCTGCACATAGAGGTCAGCTGACCTCTGACCTCTGACCCTGCTGACCCATGCCCAGGTAAACGCTGCTGTGACCTCTGACCTCTGTGTGTGCAGGTGGAGCGTCTGAAACACACGGTGCAGCGAGCAGAGAGTCAGACACGACTGCTGAGACGACGAACACTGAGACCGCTGCAGGAGGTGCCGACCGTGACATCACTTCCTGTGTGTACACTGACATCACTTCCTGTGGTTACACTATGATCCTGTTCACTGTGTTTCAGAGCAGGAATCTGGTTCTGCCCACCGACACCTTCTTCCACCCCAACAGACTGGAGGAGCAGAAGCAGGAGCAGAAGCAGGAGGAGAAGCAGAAACAGGAGCAGACACATGAGGAGAAGCAGGAGGAGAAGCAGAAGCAGGAGCAGACACATGAGGAGAAGCAGGAGGAGAAGCAGAAGCAGGAGCAGACACATGAGGAGAAGCAGGAGGAGATGAAGGAGGAGATGAAGGAAGAGATGCAACAGCAGGAGAGTCCAGCGCCTCCTCAGATGAACCTCCTCACCACTGTGTTCAAACTCAGGAGAGAGCTCCACCGAGCAGAGGAGCAGAGAGCCAGGGTGAGGAGCAGGAGGAGGAGCAGTAGGAGGAGGAGGAGGAGGAGGAAGAGGAGGTCCTGGTCTGTCCTGGTTAAAGTGAAATGTTTGTTTTTAGAGTCGGGAGGAGAAGGAGGAGCTGGAGCTGCGCTGCACTGAACTGAGAGGAGACGCAAAGATGTACCGACAACGAAACAAACAAACCCTCCGACAGATGGAGGAGGTGATCAGAGAGAGAGACAAGGTGAGGAGGAGGAAGAGGAGGGGGAAGGGTGGGGGTTGGGGGGAGGTGATGAAGATGATGATGATGTCAGAGAACAGGGACTCTCTGATTGGTTGTTTCAGGCTCTGTCGTCGCGGGCGGAGCAGCAGGAGGAGGCGCGGCTGCTCCTGCAGGAGAAGGATCAGTACAGGGAGCAGGTCAGACAGCTCACTGAGCAATCTGATAGGCTGGAGCTCCGCCTGCTGAGGTCACAGGGGGAGGAGCTAAAGCTCAGGACACGCCTCCGTAGAATCACCTGCAACTCTCACCAGGTGAGGAAGAGGATGAAGAGGTGATGATGAACGTGATGATGATGTAATGATAAAGGCTTTCTCCTCCAGTGTGAGCGCAGTGTGAGCAGTGAGGAAGAGGATGAGCCCTCAGAGAGCGCCACTAAAGGTCAGAGGTCGTAGGGAGGTCCATCAATACCTCCGAGCGTTGATCAGTTTCCTGTCATGTGATGTGTGTCCTCCTGTCATGTGACCTGCCTCCTCCAGGGAGCAGTGAGGAGGTGCGCAGCGGGACGTCGGGGGAGAACGAGGAGGCTGCAGCTCAGCAGGAGGCCACGCCCCCTTCAGCAGGAAACACTGACACAGAAAACAAACACAGCAGCGCGGCATCATGGGTAATATACTGTATCTATACGGAGTCAGTGAGACAGCGGAGCTGTCTGTCTGTCTGTCTCTCTGACTGTCTGTCTCTCTGCAGGAGGAGCAGACAGACGGGTGTGTCAGAGGTCGACCAAACTTTTTTTACCGCAGGTGGGCGTCGGCTTCTTTAAACTGTTTCACAGAGGAGCAGGAAGTAGTCAGGTCCTTCACAATAAAAGCACTACAAACCGTTTCATCCTAAAGTACTGTGGAGTAAAAGGAATAAAACTACATGTACAAATACGTCGGATCTGTACTGCAGTACTTTAGCGAATGTACTGCAGGTCTCACAGTGTGCTCTTGTTTCCATGGCAACAGGAAGCGAGCCCTCCGGTCAAAGTTCAACAGTACAGAGTACGCGGCCTGTAACCTTGACGACAGCAGCGGCTGTGACATCACAGACTCCGACTGACATCACAGATTCAAATTTAGTTTCCACTTCCTGTTTTAGAGTCACTGCATCGTCTGATCATGTGATCAACATGTTTATTGATCAGGCTGCAGATCTCTGGGGATCGTCATGGCAACCATCTTCACAAGCTTTAACTCTGAAAGAGACGAGCTGCTTCCTGTCTGAGAGCAACTCTCAGACATTATTGATTTATTATTGATTTATTATTGATTAATTATTAAGTTTTGTTTTATTATTGATTTTATCATTGATTTACTATTGTTTTATTGGTTTTTATCATTGATTTATCATTGATTTATCATTGATTTATTATTGTTTTATTATTGATTCATTATTGTTTTTATCATTGATTTATTATTGTTTTATTATTGATTTATTATTGTTTTATTATTGATTCATTATTGTTTTATTATTGATTTATCATTGTTTATTATTGTTTTATTATTGATTCTATCATTGAGTTATCATTGATTTGATTGATTTATCATTGATTTATTATTGATTTATTATTGTTTTTTATCATTGATTTATCATTGTTTTATTATTGATTTTTATCATTGATTTATTATTGATTTATTATTGTTTATTGTTTTATTATTGATTTTATCATTGATTTATTATTGTTTTATTATTGATTTATTATTGTTTTTATCATTGATTTATCATTATTTTATTATTGTTTTATTATTGATTTTATCACTGATTTATTATTGTTTTACTATTGATTTATTATTGATTGAATGGGAGCCAGCCTCTAGTGGCACTCGGTGGTATTGCTGCACACTTTTATAAACAGTCCTGGTTTAAAGAAACGTTGGCCATCTTTACTTCGAAACTCAAACGTCAACAATTAGAATGTGCATTAGTTTCAGAATAAAAGCTCGATAGAAACACTTCCTGTAGCCTGAAGATTGATGTCAGGTTTTTGACTTTTATTTTCTCCTCCCGCTTGTTTTTCTGCTTCAGATCAATAAAGTTGCGTGAATGTTTTATTCTGTTTTATTCTGTTTTATTCTCTATCAAACGTGAGCAGTGACCTGAAATGACAGTAAAACAGCTGATTGATCAGTGACCTGAAGTGAAAGATGGATAAATGAGATGAGTTCAGAACAGCTCTCATCTTATTCGTGGATGGAGACCAGAATGAACGACGTTCTCTGCGGACCGTGAACGTCACCCTCGTTGTCATGGTGACAGAAAAACGCTCAGCGCGGTTGAAAGAGGCAGGTACCGACCGACAGGTGAGATTACCGAACAGAAGGTCAAATAACGCGAGGAACGGCGCTTCCCGGGCCTCAAAACCCTCCACACCAACCCGGGAACGGACCGGACGCGGAGACCTGGACCAGGAGACCCGGACCAGGAGACCCGGATCCTCCTTGTCCTGCGGATTAACGTCAGTATGTGTGCGAGCAGAGCGGTTCCGAGCGGGGAGGTGTACCGGCAGCTGTTCGACGCTCAGGTGGGTCTCCGCCCAGAAACCGATTCGAGTCCGGTTCGGGTCCGGTTTGAGTCCGGTTCGTGGAGAAGTGAACCTGAAGCAGAAAAACGAGCTCAAAGACCACAAACTGTTTCAGAGAAGATGAACAATGACATCACAGTTTTACTCACCTCGATGACATCACATGGATCTGACGTGAAAGACGTGATTGACAGCTGCTTTTTGTTGTTTCAGGTCCAACTGTCACGGTCTCTGCTGGCTGGACGCAAAGACATGAGGACGGACTGTCTGTCTGCCGAGGACAGCACCACCAGCAGGTAGACAGGCAGACAAACAGGTCTCTCTGTCTGTCTGTCTCTCTGTCTGTCTGTCTCTCTGTCTGTCTGTCTCTGTCTGTCTGTCTCTCAGGTAGTTCTGTTCTTCCTTCAGGCAGCAGGTGGATGCTGATGATGTTGATGATGATGTCATTGATGATGTCAGCAGACTGCCTGATACTGTAGGTTCGTATAATCGCCTGGTGGTTTGGAGGGGGGGGGGGACTTCTGATGGAAACACACCTCAGCTGATGTTCAATGTCCACCTAACAACCAATCAGCTGTAGCTCCGCCCCTCTCTCTGTCAGTGGTCGATCCCTCTGACATCATCGAACGTCTGACGGAGAAAAAAAGTAGAAAACACCACGAAGCTCTGAAACAGCTGGACAATGACCTGACACATCTGTCACAGGTACACACTGTAGTACACATTATATACTACACATCCGTAGTGTCTCTCTCTGACCTCTGACCTCACTCCGTCAGGTGTGTGAGTCTCAAGTAAGGACCATGAGTCAGCAGCTGCTGTCCTCTCTGCAGGACGCCGACCTCAGATTGGAAACCCTGAAGGTCAGAATGGATCAACTGGAGGACGTCAGTCTGCAGGTACACAGAACACCTGGACTTGGACATGTGAACACGTCAGATGATGATCAAAAAGTTCAACTGTGTGTGTCTGTGTGTGAAGCAGGTGTGTGGTCTGTGGGAGGAGCTAGAGGAGGAGGTGAACATGAAGAGGAGCAGAATCACGGAGCTGAACATCAAACTGAAAGAAGATGAGAGACGACGCAGCACCAAGGTCTGACTGAGGAACACGTGAACATCTTTACATGTTCTTTACGTGTTCTTTGTGTGTTCTTTATGTGTTCTTTACGTGTTCTTTGCGTGTTCTTTACATGTTCTTCATGTGTTCTTTACGTGTTCTTTACGTGTCCTTTGTGTGTTCTTTGTGTGTTCTTCATGTGTTCTTTACGTGTTCTTTGCGTGTTCTTTACATGTTCTTCATGTGTTCTTTATGTGTTCTTTACGTGTCCTTTGTGTGTTCTTCATGTGTTCTTTACGTGTTCTTTGCGTGTTCTTTATGTGTTCTTCATGTTTTTTTACGTGTTCTTTACGTGTTCTTTACATGTTCTTTATGTGTTCTTTATGTGTTCTTTACGTGTCCTTTGTGTGTTCTTCATGTGTTCTTTACGTGTTCTTTGCGTGTTCTTTGCGTGTTCTTTATGTGTTCTTCATGTTTTTTACGTGTTCTTTACGTGTTCTTTACATGTTCTTTACGTGTTCTTTGTGTGTTCTTTATGTGTTCTTTACGTGTTCTTTGCGTGTTCTTTACATGTTCTTCATGTGTTCTTTACGTGTTCTTTACGTGTCCTTTGTGTGTTCTTCATGTGTTCTTTACGTGTTCTTTGCGTGTTCTTTGCGTGTTCTTTATGTGTTCTTCATGTTTTTTACGTGTTCTTTACGTGTTCTTTACATGTTCTTCATGTGTTCTTTACGTGTTCTTTACGTGTCCTTTGTGTGTTCTTTGTGTGTTCTTCATGTGTTCTTTACGTGTTCTTTGCGTGTTCTTTACATGTTCTTCATGTGTTCTTTATGTGTTCTTTACGTGTCCTTTGCGTGTTCTTTATGTGTTCTTCATGTTTTTTACGTGTTCTTTACGTGTTCTTTACATGTTCTTTATGTGTTCTTTACGTGTTCTTTACATGTTCTTTACATGTTCTTTATGTGTTCTTTGCGTGTTCTTTACATGTTCTTCATGTGTTCTTTACGTGTCCTTTACGTGTTCTTCATGTGTCCTTTACGTGTTCTTTACGTGTCCTTTGCATGTTCTTTACGTGTTCTTCATGTGTTTTTTACGTGTTCTTTACGTGTTCTTTACATGTTCTTTACGTGTTCTTCACATGTCCTATACATGTCCTTTGTGTTCTTCACATGTCCTTCACGTGTTCTTCACATGTTCTTTGCGTGTTCTTCACGTGTTCTTCACATGCTCTTTACGTGTTCTTGTGCAGATGCGAGCTGTTCTCAGGAGGTGCTGCCATCTGCTGGAGGAGATCGGCTTCCTGTCTCCTCCTGACGTCTACAGACTGATCCACACTGAGGCCATGGTAACTCTCCGACTGAACTCTGACCTCTGATCTCTCTGACCTCTGACCTCTATGACCTCTGATCTCTCTGACCTCTCGGTGTCTCAGATGCTGAATCAGTCTCTGCTGGCGAACCGTCGCTGCTCTGCTCGTCTCCTATTGCTCCTCCAGGAGGAGAACCTGCAGCAGGAGTCTCTCCTCCGCCGGGTGTGGGAGGACCGCCTGAGTCTCTGGAGGAGTTCCAGAATCCACCAGGTCCTGGACCAGTTCAGGTGGGACGGGTTCACACTGAACCGGGTCATCAGAATCAGGTCTAGCATCTGGTCCAGTACCAGGAGTAGAACCAGGTCCAGGTCCAGGTTCAGGATCAGGTCCAGGTCCAGGATCAGGTTCAGGTCCAGGTGTGTGTGTGTTGCAGGAGTGTGTGCAGTGATGAAGATGAGGATGACGAGCAGCAGCAGCTGCAGACTGAGACTCTGACAGAACGACGTTGTGACATCATTTTGAACATCTGGTAATAATAATAATAATCGGATCATTGGCGAATCAGTCTGTATCAGCTTCTACAGGCTCCACCCCCTGTTCTGGTCATCCAATCACATTCTCTCTGTGTTTAAGCTCTCTGATCCCGCCCACCTGCTCCGCCACCCTAGTCTCTGATTGGTTTGAGCAGCTGACGGCCATCAATCAGCAGATCGGTGAGTGCAGTGATGTCACCTGTTCACGTCTGAGTCATGTGAAGTCTGTGGCAGCGTCCAATCAGAAAGCAGAGCCGAGTAAATAAAGAGCAGAAGGTTTGTGAGCGTCGTCTGTGATCGATGACGTCACGGTGAATCGATGGCATCCACCATTACGATAAGACACAAAGTTGTTGCCATGACAACAAATCATTTTAATGGATCAGCTGTGTGTGTGTGTGTGTGTGTGTGTGTGTGTGTGTGTGTGTGTGTGTGTGTTCAGAGTGTTTCCATGCCGACCTCCTCCATCAGCTGCAATGTCGTTCTGAGTTAAGGTGGCAGCGTCTCCTGGAGGAGGCAGAGCTCCAGAAGGTAACATGATCAGTCTGACGTACCTGCTCAGGTGTGTGACATTTGTTTCATGTGGGGCGGGGCTGTTCAAACCGTGGCCCGCGGCCCCCAGGAAGCCGCGTGTGTCAGGATGTGTTCAAACAGGAAGTGGTTTCAGACATATGATGGTGGTGTTTTGGTGAATCACCTGACTTCCTGTTTCACCTGTAACACACCTGATGTTCTGTGATCCGGTCCCTCGCTGTTTGAACGGCCCTGCTGTGTCACCATAGCAACGAACATCCTCCACATCCACAGATGTGTGTTTCCCCTGTTCTCCTGCAGGAGGCGCTGACAGCACTGCAGCTGTCTGAGGAAGAAGTGGATGACATCGTCCGCTCGCAGATGCTCACTCTGATTGGACAACGTCAGACTCAGGACGAACAGCGATTGGCTGCTTTAGACGTCAGTCACAGACACCAGTCTAACACCACCTGTCTAACACCTGTCTAACACCTCCACTTGTCTAACACCTGTCTAACACCTGTCTAACACCTCCACCTGTCTAACACCTCTCTAACACCTGTCTAACACCTGTCTAACACCTCCACCTGTCTAATACTTCCACCTGTCTAGCACCTCCACCTGTCTAATACTTCCACCTGTCTAACACCTCCACCTGTCTAACACCTGTCTAACACCTGTCTAAACACCTCCACCTGTCTAACACCTGTCTAACACCTGTCTAACACCTCCACCTGTCTAACACCTCTCTAACACCTCTCTAACACCTGTCTAACACCTCTCTAACACCTGTCTAACACCTCCACTTGTCTAACACCTCTCCAACACCTCTCTAACACCTGTCTAACACCTCTCTAACACCTGTCTAAC